>NC_133325.1:653623861-653929560 GCF_042186555.1 Aquarana catesbeiana
AAATCTCCCTTATGAGACAAACAAAAAAAAGCTTTGGCTTTAGAGATATACCTTAAACTGTGCATGCACATAATCACATGAGAAGACATTATGGTAATCTATGGCTATGAATTAATCATGTGACAAAAATACCACTGTATCCTGTTTACAAAGGTCTTATTGTCTTGTTTGATTTTAAAACTATTGTGCTCACGAATTTAATTCCACTCATTTCTGAAGCCTGCAATCTTATCCACCGAAGGAATGCACACAGTAACTGTATTTCAAGTATGCATGGAAGGAATTTACTGTTAAAGGGTATCAAATCCAAAAAACTATAATGTAAAATATTACAACTTAACAGATCTCAGATGTGACAGCTGCATTTATCCCCCCCCCCCCCCTTCTTATTCCACCTGATGATCAGACTTTTAAGTGTTATTTTTCAACTTCTTTTAACAATCCAAGCTATCCAGCAAAAGTGTCAGTTTTGAGACACACTATTTAACACCAACAAGGGGGCTTACAACAGTCAGCTTCATTTATGTAAATCTATTATTTCAAAAGGAGTGCTTGCTGTAACTGATCTAAACAGTGTTAGCTGGAGTTTGGCTTTAAAATGTAACCTCAGCTTTCTGTAACTTTTAAATAGTTTGGGCCAAGCTGGTCCTAACAATCGATTACCTTTACTAACAGATGCACAGTATGTAGAACAGGGCTTCCTATTCTGTTCTGGAACAAAATCGAGTTGGACTGAGTACCAGCCAATCAGAGGATGCCTTGTACTCATTCAGAAAACACAAGGCTTCCTGTGAATGGCAGAGCAGCCTGACTCAATTTTGTTGGCTGCAAACATTGGGCTAAGACGTAAACTGTCTGTGCCCAAGGTCGGATGAACAGTTACATGTCAACAGCAGCATCATTGGTTTATACAAGGTACAAATCTCCGGCTGTGCCACTGCTGATAAAATATGTATGGGGTTGAAGTTCCTCTGCTGCAGATTCTTGCAGTGGAGAGGCCAATAACCCATCTTAATGAGCCCTGACTCTCCTCTGCATTTGATTGGCAGAGGGTTACTTTAAGCCCATTTTGCCACAACCCACCTGGTTGTACTTCTGCCTTGTTCCCCCAGTCTCTACTTTTTAGAGATACCAGGGCTGCCATTGATAACCTCCTTCCTAAAAAGCAAGTTGCCAGGCAGTCTCAGTCACTGACCACGATCACACGTGAACCAACCAAAAAGTCATAGAGAATCCTTTGATCTTCACAATTCTGTGACTAAGGGTATTGAATCAGCATGACAGCCAGTCAACTAGCATTTTTAGGTGGAGTGGTTCTGAATGGCAGCTTACATATTTTCTCAGAACAGGCTTTCTTGTGTTGCTAATCATGTTTACTTAGACCAGCTTCACACGGGCGGTTTTCAGGCACTTTAGCACTAGAAATAGCCTCTAAGCGCCTGAAAACCGCCTCCCATTCATTCCAGTGTGTCTTTTCACAATGGGGTGGTGCGCTTGCAGGATGTTCCGAAAAGTCTTGCAAGTAGCATCTTTGGGGCGAGTTGGGAACGCCGTATTTAGTGCTCCCAAAATGCCCAGCCCATTGGAATGAAAAGCAGTTTGAAACGCAGCAAAACAGGACTTTTTACCCCTTTCTTTGGTAAAAAGCACCCTGCGAGCGTCTGAAAAAGCACCGCTAAAACGAGCGGCGCTTTAGTGCTAACGACCGGCAATTTCAGTGTGAAAGCAGCCTTATACTACATCCCAATCTGCTGGGTTACAAAAAACTACTTTGATGTAAAGATATAACTAGAATTATAACAGATAATAATGGCTTTGGAAAGAGTGTATAAAATGCATGCCTGCAAAGATTAAATAAATAGATTTTCTTTGGCAATGAAGCCTGCAGGTAGCCTTGAACAGGAGTTAGCTCCTGTAAACAATAATATTAATGATATAATAAAAACGTAGAGATAATGAAAATGCAGGCATCTTTCCTAGCCACTTACCTGTGCCACATACAACTTCTCTCAACAAGTATAAATTATCACCCAGTACTGTAATAGATTCCATTCAACTATCTGTGCCAGGAAAAAGTCAACATGTGCGCAGTACACAACCTTTTACATGTAATTAAGGTACCCGCAAACCTCAGTGTCAAATATTACTGGAATTTGTCAAATGCGTTTCACAATTGCCAGCTGCAGCTCTGCGTCTCTTGATGCACTCTCAGACATAAAACGCATTCTTTAGGAACCTTTAACCATGACTGCTATTTGCTCCAGGGCTGTGTACATTTGATTAGCGTTTGTATTATTCACTTCTTTCTCATATATTTTCCAGATATGGCTGTGTGACTGTTCTGAACATAGGTGCGTAATCTTGAACCGAAGTAAACAAAAGATTGGTCCTGCCTTTGACAGTAGCGCCAAGCTGGCTGTGACAAAACAAGGGGAAAGCGCACAGCGGTATTAAACCCAAATACAAACATTATACTGCAGCTTACCAACTCATAGATGTGATGGCTGCATCAGTTTTCTTTAGAAGGCTTTTTTCATGTGGTGATCCAACCAGAAAATCTGCTGTTCTTCTAAAGAACAAGCTCTCTTCCAGATGTATAAAAGTTTACAGGGATGAGAAACTATTTAACACTAACAGGGGTGCTTACAATGATCAGCCTTTATTCATGTAAAACCTCTCCAAAGAAAAACAAAACTGATTGCTGTACCCGATTACAAACGGCAAGCTAGATTTGGTTTTGTTAGTGTATTTAAATCTGCTAGTATATTTAACACTTTCCTCCCCCCTAACTGACAATGCTACTGTCTGCTGTGCCCCTTCATCCAGAGTAGGGGCACTCTAATACAGGAGGTGCATTACTAGCCAGTTCATCGGGGGGGGGGGTTAAAAAAAAAATGAATACAGCCAACACATCGGCAAGCTGCAATAGAATACATTTTTAGTTTAATGCCACTTTAACCCCGCGCTCCCCCCCCCCTTTTTTTTTTGCTGAGTATATCTCCAATTCTCTAAATTAGTCACACACATATAGGCTGAAATCTAAGGGATTCCTTTTGCCCATGCTAAACAGTATAGATAGACAAATCTCCACTGCCGGCTATATAATTCTCAGAGCCAGCACTCACATGTCAGACTACCTGAATGGTGACTGGACATTAGAGGTGCACGATTCTGGGAAAAATGAGAATCGCGATTCTTTTGGTTAGAATAAAGATCACGATTCTCTCACGATTCTTTAAGATGGTTAAACTAAAAAAGAAAAATCAGCTGTAGATGGCGCATGCGCAATCAACATGCCGTTGATGCTTTTCTCAAAAGGGGCAGATGTATGGTTATAAAGACAGCAAGGGGCGGATGTATGGTTATAAAGACAGTAAGGGGCAGATGTATGGTTATAAAGACAGTAAGGGGCAGATGTATGGTTATAAAGACAGTAAGGGGCAGATGTATGGTTATAAAGACAGTAAGGGGCAGATGTATGGTTATAAAGACAGTAAGGGGCAGATGTATGGTTATAAAGACAGTAAGGGGCAGATGTATGGTTATAAAGACAGTAAGGGGCAGATGTATGGTTATAAAGACAACAAGGGGCAGATGTATGGTTATAAAGACAGTAAGGGGCAGATGTATGGTTATAAAGACAGTAAGGGGCAGATGTATGGTTATAAAGACAGTAAGGGGCAGATGTATGGTTATAAAGACAGTAAGGGGCAGATGTATGGTTATAAAGACAGTAAGGGGCAGATGTATGGTTATAAAGACAGTAAGGGGCAGATGTATGGTTATAAAGACAGTAAGGGGCAGATGTATGGTTATAAAGACAGTAAGGGGCAGATGTATGGTTATAAAGACAGTAAGGGGCAGATGTATGGTTATAAAGACAGTAAGGGGCAGATGTATGGTTATAAAGACAGTAAGGGGCAGATGTATGGTTATAAAGACAACAAGGGGCAGATGTATGGTTATAAAGACAACAAGGGGCAGATGTATGGTTATAAAGACAGTAAGGGGCAGATGTATGGTTATAAAGACAGTAAGGGGCAGATGTATGGTTATAAAGACAGTAAGGGGCAGATGTATGGTTATAAAGACAGTAAGGGGCAGATGTATGGTTATAAAGACAGTAAGGGGCAGATGTATGGTTATAAAGACAGCAAGGGGCGGATGTATGGTTATAAAGACAACAAGGGGCAGATGTATGGTTATAAAGACAGCAAGGGGCAGATGTATGGTTATAAAGACAGTAAGGGGCAGATGTATGGTTATAAAGACAGTAAGGGGCAGATGTATGGTTATAAAGACAGCAAGGGGCGGATGTATGGTTATAAAGACAACAAGGGGCAGATGTATGGTTATAAAGACAGCAAGGGGCGGATGTATGGTTATAAAGACAGTAAGGGGCGGATGTATGGTTATAAAGACAGCAAGGGGCGGATGTATGGTTATAAAGACAACAAGGGGCAGATGTATGGTTATAAAGACAAGGGGCAGATGTATGGTTATAAAGACAGTAAGGGGCAGATGTATGGTTATAAAGACAGTAAGGGGCAGATGTATGGTTATAAAGACAGTAAGGGGCAGATGTATGGTTATAAAGACAGTAAGGGGCGGATGTATGGTTATAAAGACAGTAAGGGGCGGATGTATGGTTATAAAGACAGTAAGGGGCAGATGTATGGTTATAAAGACAGCAAGGGGCGGATGTATGGTTATAAAGACAGTAAGGGGCAGATGTATGGTTATAAAGACAGTAAGGGGCAGATGTATGGTTATAAAGACAGTAAGGGGCAGATGTATGGTTATAAAGACAGTAAGGGGCAGATGTATGGTTATAAAGACAGTAAGGGGCAGATGTATGGTTATAAAGACAGTAAGGGGCAGATGTATGGTTATAAAGACAGTAAGGGGCAGATGTATGGTTATAAAGACAGTAAGGGGCAGATGTATGGTTATAAAGACAGTAAGGGGCAGATGTATGGTTATAAAGACAGTAAGGGGCAGATGTATGGTTATAAAGACAGTAAGGGGCAGATGTATGGTTATAAAGACAGTAAGGGGCAGATGTATGGTTATACATTGAACACAATCAACACGATGCTCGGGGCTGATTATAATGGGCGGATCCACCCCTCTGAGAAAAGCTGATAAACTGCACTTATATACACCATAAAAGCACTGATTGCTGTTGGAAAGATCTCAAAAGTTACAGCAGAAGGAGGAATATTTGTAATACTGAATTACAGCAGAGTACAGTGTGTATGGGCATGTGTTTACAGTTCAATAAGGATTACATAAAGTAAGGGCAATATATTTATCTCCTGTTGTGGCTGAAGGGGGAGAGCACAAACATGCTTTGCATTTATAAGGCTGTAACCTACCTATCCTGCTTTGTGTTACTGAGTAGCATTGCTAGCTGGCTGCAGAATGAGGGGTGTGATTTATGTTGAAGTGGGCTTGCTCACATGTACAGGCCTAGTGTACCCTCCAACATTCACTGTAATTCCCAAAGCATGGTGGGAAGTGTAGTTTGAATTTAGTGTAGAGCAGGGGTAGGCAACCTTTTGAGCATAGTGTGCTGAAATTTCTCAAAAAAAAAAAAAAAAGCGACGGCTACATAAAATGAGGTCAACTTCTTTATAACTGGCTTTGTGAGTACTGCAAAGCCAGACAAAAAGGCATTTCTCACAAAGCCCGGTATACAGCATTTCTTACAAAGCCCGGAAGAAGCACTGCTTTATATTTGACTTTCACAAAAAAAGCTCTATAACAGATTATGTGAATAATGCTAACTACAAGTACCTACAAAGCCTGTAATATTCTTATGGGGCCTGTTAAATACACAGTCCACAGTTAACATGGTCTCCCCTTCTGCTTGAGTCTGTCACATGACTACTTCAGCAGAGGAGGGCTCAGACACAGCAGGGGCACACATGGAAAAGCCCAGCCATAAGCTGGCTGATTAGGAGACTGCTAGCCCCAGGGCACCCGAATCTCTCACTGCACAGTTGGAATCAATGGAAAGTGCTCACTGATGCCTGCAGGAAGAGAGGTGGGTGGGGACCAGCCCCACTGCTGAATCTCCTCTATACTGCCACTGACTGGCTGAACTTGTGGAAGGTGGGTCTCTCAGGATCGTTCTCACATGCCACCCGACAGTTGTCCAAGTGCACACTGCTTCTCCTCTATACGGCCGCTCAACAAGACCAACTTTCACGTGTGGGAGGTGGGTCTCCCAGGAACGATCTCGCGTGCCACCCGAAGGGTGTCCACGTGTCATGTCTGGCATGCGTGCCGGTGGTTGCCGGCCCCTGGTGTAGAGAGAAGAGAGGATATGATGTAATCACTGTTCTAATAGCTCCTCCTCGGCAGAAGAGATGCTGCATTTTTGGATTTACAAAAAGGACTTCCTGAAAAAAAAAATATTAGACTTTTCTCTTCATTGGTAAGGAATTTCACAAATGTAATAACCGTTTTATGTAGGGGGGTGTACTAATGGGGGATTTTTCTGAGTTCTGCTTTAAACCTGTAATAAAATATTTTACACGATTTGTGTGATCTCAGTTACACCGTATAAGCCCTGTTTACTTGTGATGTTTTTTGGCCACATTTGTCAACAACCTATTCCCAATCACTTTAAAAGACATATTGACATACAATATACGGTCTATATGAACCCAAACAATGAGAGTGTAAAAAAATATTTCAATGTAAAAAAAGAACACTGGTTTGAGACAAAAACATAAGTAGAGGGTTCTTTACTGTAAGAGCAGCAAGGAAATGGAATTCCCTTCCACAGGTGGTGGTCTCAGCGGGGAGCAGCGATAGTTTCAAAAAACCATTAGATAAGCACGTGAACGACATACAGGATGAAAAAATATAATGCTGACATATAATCACACACAGAGGTTGGACTTGATTGACTTGTGTCTTTTTTTCAACCTCACCTACAATGTAACTATGTAACACAATTGAACAAAACAGACAAAATGATCAAGGAAAAGGAATGAACAAAAATCCCTGCCAGCATTCTAAAGTGTTCTCGCATTTCTCTACATAAACATATTTCCCACACATAAAAGGATTAGCATCTAAATGTTGGCTTTACTGAGAAACGCAACGCTGCTGACAACCATGTGACTGACCTCACCTGTAAGAGTACTGTAGGAGAACGCAGACATCATAATGAATCCCATGCATGGATAATGTTAACTTTATTAAACTAGTTTATTTGCATTTGTATTGGGGGGGGCTTAGAATTTTGAATACTATGGACACAAATCTGCAAGAAATCTTTAACACACACACACACACACACACACACACACACACACACACCCCAGCAGGGTTTTTAGTAGACAGCTCCATTAGAAACAAGAGAAAACCTCAGAAGTTTGGGGCCAGCTGTCATTTTAAAGGATAAGTTCACCTTTTAGAAAAAAAAAAATAATAATAATAAAATGCACATCTTTTTGCAGGTAAAAAACGTGCATTTATTTACTTTTACACTGTAGCCTGTAAAGCATTGTACCTGTGATCAGCAGATTCAGTTGCTGAATGGCAGGAAGAATCAATGAACTACGTCAGCACCCTCACAGTCCACCGAGAACTACAAGCTGTGGTGGCTGACGGTACTTGTTGTTTATCCATTCACGTGTCCACGGGGGCGGGGAGCAGGGAAGCAGGAGCTGGAAAATGTAACATGTTCCACCCTAAACATGGGTGGAAGATGCAACATGTTCCAAAAGGTGAACTTACCCTTTAAGGCCTCATTAACACTTTGTGATTTTCTGAAAGACAAAACGCACAAGAAATGTGCTGCAAATGGGCAATGCACTTGCAGGGCAATAAATTGTTAGGTGTGGAAAAAAATGTGTGATGCTCCACACCCAAAAAGTGTGCGGGAGCTTCTTTGGAGCATGTAGGCCAGCCAATGCAATTAAATGGGCTGTCCTATACGTGACACACAGAAATCCAGAGGAAAAAAAAAAAAAGCCAGCGGGAGTGGACATGTCCGCTGTGCAAAATGTGAATAGAGCCTTAAAGAGCATTGGCTACCTGGCTCCTGGGATTTTCCCAGCCCAGATATCCACCCTTCTCTGGCACTTTTTGTTTACAAAAAAAAAAAAAAAAAAATGTATATTTTTTTGCTAGAAAATTACTTAACTCCCCCAAACATTATACATATTTTTTTAGTAGAGACCCTAGAGAATAAAATGGTGATTGTTGCAATTTTTTATGTCACATAGTATTTGCGCAGCGTTTTTTAAAATGCAATTTTTTGGGGAAATTTATTGCAAAAAAACCAATATATAGCCCAATTTTTAGGGTAAAATATAAAAGATGTAATGTCGGTAAAATACCTAACATGTCACGCTTTAAAATTGCTCACGCTTGTTGAATGGCAACAAACGATGAAACTTAGAAATCTCCATAGGTGACACTTTAAAACTTTTTCCAGGTTACCTGTTTAGAGCTACAGAGGAGGTCTAATGCTAGAATTATTGCTCTCACTCTAACGTTCGCGACGGTACCTCACATGTGTGGTGCAAACACATTTCCATATATGTGCGTGACTTATGCATATGCGCAAGCATGGGATGGGGGCGCTTTAATTTTCTTTACTTTTTTCTAATACAAGGAATTAGAGCTGCACAATTAATCGTTAAAAAATCGTGATCTCGATTCAACCCCCCATACGATCTCTATTGCAGAGTTTGCCGATTCTTTCATATAACAAGTGGAGAGACTTATCTGCTCACTCAGCTGTCAAAAGAAAACATCCGGGCAGTCTGCCAAGTTTTTAACATGAAACATGTAACTAACTCTTCCTTCTTAGATCAAAGGGATAAACTTCTGTGTGAAAAAAAAATCCAGGCAGTCTGCCAAGTTTTTAAACAACTGTAAATGCAGGAAGTTTAACCACCAAGTCTAAAACTTTTTCTGACACTTGTTTAGTTAAAATCAATATTTTTTGCTAGAAAATTACTTGGAACCCCAAACATTTATATTTTAGCAGAGACCCTAGAGAATAAAATGTCAATTGCTGCAATATTTTATGTCACACTGTATTTGCCCAGCGGTCTTTCAAACACAATTTTTTGGGGAAAAAATACACATTGATGAATTTAAAAAAAAAAGAAAAAAAAAAACAAAAACAGTAATGTTAGCCCAATTTTTTTTTGTTTTAATGTGAAAGATTATGTTAAGCCGCGAGAATCGTGATCTATCTTCTAAGCAAAAAAATTGTGATTCTCATTTTAGCCAGAATTGTGCAGCTCTACAAGGAATGTAAACATCCTTTGTAATAGAAATAGGGGATCACATGGCCTCTTTATGGAGAGGTCTGGGTTCTATAAGTCCCCAAACCTCTTCTCTCCTTTGAAAGCAAAAGATCAAAAAAAAATTGATCTTTTGCTAAAATCAAAACTTTGTTTACTTCCGTCCCTGACTGGAATTGACATCGCTCCGTTTCTCTAGATCATAGAGGTGATCAGAGACAATGCGAGCTGTTGGATCGTTTCCTGGGCTACGAATTGTAAGCCTGAGAAATACTGGCGAGCGGGAGCGGGGGTGACTCCTCCCGCTGCTTCTGTAAGCGATCCAATGGCTGTACCTCTGATACGGGGCAGGCAGTTCCCGAGAATCACCGGCTGGAAAAAGAAAAGAAAATACTGGAGTTATGACTGACAGCTTCAGCCATAATCCTGGTAAAACACTTGCAAGCTGCAACATTTATATAAGTATTGCGGTTGGCAAGTGGATATGTATACACACACACACACACAAGCTGCCCTAAAAATTAAAAAAAAAAAGCCATTTTTTCCCCCAACTCAAAAGATAGAGTTATATAACCAAATTACATTTTTTTTTTCTAATTCTCTAAACCAAATTACATTTTATGTGACAGTAATTATGTCCAGAGATTACAATTTCAGATTAAAGTTAGTTTAGTATTTCCTATAGAATCTCCAGAAGCGGGACAAAGAGATGCTTTGTAAACCAATATACATCCGACATTCTTTGTGCAATTTATTTGTAGAATCAATTATCCTATGCCTCGTTAGAGGTATTATATAATGCCAATAAGATCTGCAGTCCATCACAGTGCACCAGAAATGTCAAGTTACTAAAGCCATTCCCTAAACAGAGGACAACTAGGCAACCACTCAAAGTTAACTCCATTTATAAAGCCTTATGATTCCAAAGGATTTTGGCTTGATGAGACTTTTGACTTGAGGGGAACACACCCATGAATGCAGTGAACTTTCCATACAGTGCCTTGCAAAAGTATTCACCCCCTTGGCTTTTTACATATTTTGTTCCATTACAGCCTTTAGTTCAATGTTTTTTTAATCTGAATTATATGTGATGGATCAAAACACAATAGCCTACGTTGGTGAAGTAAAATTAGAAAAATATATACATAAAACTATTTTTCACAAATAAAAAAAATTGATAATTGGCATGTATGCATTCACCCCCTTTGTTATGAAGCCCATAAAAAGCTCTGGTGCAACCAATTACCTTCAGAAGTCACATAATTAGTGAAATGATGTCCACCTGTGTGCAATCCAAGTGTCACATGATCTGTCATTACATATACACACACCTTTTTGAAAGGCCCCAGAGGCTGCAACACTTAAGCAAGAGGCACCACTAACCAAACACTGCCATGAAGACCAAGGAACTCTATAAACAAGTAAGGGATAATATTGTTGAGAAGTACAAGTCAGGGTTAGGTTATAAAAAAAATATCCAAATCTTTGATGATCCCTAGGAGCACCATCAAATCTATCATAACCAAATGGAAAGAACATGGCACAACAGAAAACCTGCCAAGAGACGGCCGCACACCAAAACTCACGGACCGTGCAAGGAGGGCATTAATCAGAGAGGCAGCACAGAGACCTAAGGTAACCCTGGAGGAGCTACAGCGTTCCACAGCAGAGACTGGAGTATCTGTACATAGGACGACAATAAGCCGTACGCTCCATAGAGTTGGGCTTTATGGCAGAGTGGCCAGAAGAAAGCCATTACTTTCAGCAAAAAACAAAATGGCACATTTTGAATTTGCGAAAAGGCACGTGAGAGACTCCCAAAATGTATGGAGGAAGGTGCTCTGGTCTGATGAGACTAAAATTGAACTTTTTGGCCATCAAAGAAAACGCTATGTCTAGCACAAACCCAACACATCACATCACCCAAAGAACACCATCCCAACAGTGAAACATGGTGGTGGCAACATCATGCTGCAGGGATGTTTTTCAGCAATCGGGACTGGGAAACTGGTCAGAGTTGAGGAAAAGTTGGATGGTGCCAAATACAGGGATATTCTTGAGCAAAACATGTACCACTCTGTGTGTGATTTGAGGCTAGGACGGAGGTTCACCTTCCAGCAGGACAATGACCCCAAACACACTGCTAAAGCAACAATTGAGTGGTTTAAGGGGAAACGGGTAAATGTGTTGGAATGGCCTGGTCAAAGCCCAGACCTCAATCCAATAGAAAATCTATGGTCAAACTTAAAGATTGCTGTTCACAAGTGCAAACCATCCAACTTGAAGGAGCTGGAGCAGTTCTGCAAGGAGAAATGGGCAAAAATCCCAGTAGCAAACTCATGGAGACTTATCCAAAGCGACTTGGAGCTGTGATAGCTGCAAAAGGTGTCTCTACAAAGTATTGACTTCAGGGGGGGTGAATAGTTATGCACATTGACTTTTTCTGTTATTTTGTCTTTTTTTTATTGTGAAGCAAACATCTTCAAAGTTGTGGGCATGTTCTGTAAATTAAATGATGCAAATCCTCAAACAATCCATGTTAATTCCAGGTTGTGAGGCAACTGAACACGAAAAATGCCAAGGGGGTGAATACTTTTGCAAGGCACTTTATATAGTACTTCTGATAAGACACACACTCTGATCTATAATGATCTGTATAATAAGACACAACCATTAAACAAAAAAAAAAAAAAAAAAAAAAGTCTACTAAAGCCAAAACATTTTTCCCCCATTCTGGATGGTGGTGGGGGTTGCACCCCGTGTCTTTGTGTCACCGCCGTGTATCCACACTAGAGAAACTCACCCTCTGTGACCACAGTCACCAGCACTGAAAGTGAGGGGCAATCCAAAATTTTAAGCTGTCAGGCTGGGTTCACACTGGTGCGATCCAAGACATCGCATGTGATTCGCACCGCATGCCTGTGCACATCACACACAATGTCTGTGCAGTGCGAGCCATACAGTTTGTATGCATGAAATTGCATCGCATTCGGACCAAAATGGTGTAGGACCCTTTTTTTTGTCCACACTGGAATTGGATTGCATGGGTGTTTAGGCCCATGCGATCCGATTCCAAAGTTCGCACTGCGTTCTATGAAATGATTTGGGGGTGTCATTAACTTTATACTGACACCTGCAACAGTTGGCAGAGAGCAGTGTGAACTGCCTGCGAGTCAGATCGATGCGGGAACCCGCACAGGAATCGCTGTGGTTACTGCATCGCACCAATGCAAACCCAGCCTGACCAGAATGAGGGGAAATCTTCCAAAGGGGACACCTGTTCCAGTGACAAACGAGCCGATTTCTCTAATCACATTGTTATGTTAATGAAAGGAAGTACCTGGAAATCTCAAGGGAGGCACAGAAGACGAAAATAATGACAGGGGTTTATCCCTTCCCTACTGTATATAAAACAAAAAAGTTTTGGCTTTAGATATACAATACTGCTAAGGGTCACTATAAACATAACAACCTGATCACCTTGCCCCTACACTACACAGATGTGGCAGATCTGAAGGCGATTGTAACGGGTGGTGATGAGCTTAATAATGTATGAAGAATATTTCAGCAGACAAAACTGAGAATTGTACACTTCCATCATAAGAGCAAAATACACCACAAGGTTTCCCTGGAAGCCCCATCATTCTTCTGTAGGCTAGATTCAGACTTGAGTATCTACATTCTAGGCTCCATTCGCACCCCATGTTTTTCAATGACAACCGTTCAAATGTGTGTCACAAATAACGTTCAAATAAATTTGCAGTGACTTTAAAAAGGTTCCTGTATTACTTTGGTCTAACTTTCATGCAACTTGAGTGCCACAGACTGCAATGTCATTTCTCAAAAGCCACATGAAAGTCGCACCTGAATGTTATACATGCAACAGTTGTGCAAAGGTTGTCCATTACCATTACTCAAAGCCAAATTCTCATCCAAGTCGCATCCAAAGTTGCACTCCAAAGTCACATGACTTTGGAGTTGTACATGTGTGAATGAAGCCCTAATGCTTTTTTTTTTTTTTTATTCGCTTTTCATGCACTCTCACTGAAGTCTAATGGGACCAAAAAAAGCTCCTGAATTTTCCACCAAGATACACTGGAGAGAAATGCACAGGTGTGATCAGGCCCCATAACATAATGGTCATCTTCTTATTCCATAAAATGGCACTAGTGTGAATAGGGACTGATTTCTGCTAAACCACAACCCCCATCGAGGAATGTTCTAGATTATTTATACCAACCATCACTGTTTAGCTGCCTGGTAAAAGTGATGTCAGCCCATACAACATCTCAGTAACGACTCCCAGTTCACAGAAATGACATTCATTTTTATGGCAACCAGACAATAGCAAAAAAGTGTGGAAATCTAGTTTAGATACACAAAAGTCCCTTTTCATGTGAGCATGTTTGTACATATTTTTGGGCAGTTTCAGTCTCATGAAAGCTAGTTATGAGAAGGTGTGCCAAGAAATTGTGCAAAAAATGTGCGTTTTTGCACCCAACAACCTTGTCCTAGTACCTAGTTTTCCATTGGTTAATACATAAAATCCTGAAAAACACGCAAAATCACATGAAAACACTCAAGTGGGAATCCAGGCTAAACGTTCAAGAGCTGGCATAGGTTGAAGGGAGGTCGTGTTGGTTTCATGGGGGCCACACCTTCTACTAGGACCGTTTTAGTATGGGGGTTATGTTATTGTTGGACATCATCCATGACACTCAGGATCTCAGGACCCCATTTGAAGCACATTTCTCAAAGAGCTCCAATGCTCAACATCACGCTTCTCATATTATTCAATGGTGCCCATTTATACCTGAGTGTTGTGCCAATCTTATCACTCTTTGGGGTGGGGTTGTGTATTTTTGGCCCCTACAGACTTCAATAGGAATGCCTGAAAATGTGTGTAACGTGTGTTTTTCAACCTCTCCTGCTGAAGCCAAAATTGTACAATCGCACCCCAAGAAGCTCCGCTACTTTTCCAGAAGCCTAGTTCTCACCCAAGTGATTTAAATTGCCTGAAGCTCTTCAACATCCACATTCTCACCCTATTCGATAGTGCCCGTTCACACCTGAGTGTGGCACCGCTTAACCACTTCATATACCGGCCTACTCTGGTACTTCTCTCCTACATGTAAAAATCATTTTTTTTTATATTTTTTTTTTAGCAAACACCCTAGGGAATAAAATGGCGGTCATTGCAACTTTTTATCGTGCACGGTATTTGCGCAATAATTTTTCAAAGGCCTTTTTTTTGGGAAAAAAAAAACGGTTTCATGAATTAAAAAATAACAAGTTAACAGTAAAGTTAGCCCAATTTTTTGGTATAATGTGAAAGATGATGTTTCGCTGAGTAAATAGGTACCCAACATGTCACGCTTTAAAATTGTACACACTCATGGAATGGCGCCAAACTTCGGTACTTAAAAATCTCCATAGGCGACGCTTTGAAAATTTTTACAGGTTACCAGTTTAGAGTTGCAGAGGAGGTCTAGTGCTAGAATTGTTGCACACGCTCTAACGCACGCGGTGATACCTCACATGTGTGGTTTGAACAGCATTTACATATGTGGGCGGGACTTACATGCGCGTTCACTTCTGAATGCGAGCTACCTGGGACAGGGGCGTTTTACACTTTTTTTTTTTACATTTTTTTTTTGATCACTTTTATTCCTATTCCAAGGAATGTAAACATCCCTTGTAATCGGAATCTATTGTGACAGGTCCTCTTTATGGAGAGATGCGGGGTCAATAAGACCCCACATCTCCCCTCCAGGCTGGAAAGCATGAGATCGTGAAAAAAAATTCACAGATCTCATGCCGACAGCTGTGATCGCGGCTTTGTTTACTTCCGGGCACCCGGGCGTGAGGTCGTAACGTCGCGTCCGGGCCTCCGACGGTCACAGAGATGACTGGTGACCATCTGGTCACCGGAAATCTCTATCGCAGTCATCCGGCGATGGCCGATTCTTTCTCAGGGCCCCCGATGGAACAGGAGAGCCCGGAGAAGCACCGGATGGCGGCGGGAGTGGGAAATGTCCCCTCCCGTCGCCTACAAGAACAATCAAGCGATGGAACTGCCGCTACAGGCATCAGTCAGATATCCTCTCACAAAGTCAAGGACATCATATGACGCCCTAAGGTACTGAAGTGGTTAAAGAAGTTCACCTTTGGGAACAAGTTACATGTACCATGATCCCACTCCTGCAGCCACGGCCTCTAGTGACAGCAAGCGGGAGATCTTCTCCCCACATTCTGTCACTATTTGTTTTGTTTTTTTAACCGCTTAAGATCCGTGCTATTGCCAAATGACGGCAACAGCGCGGACCTACATTGCTGGGACTACATTTATTGACGTCGTCCCGTGCATGAGCGGCCTGCGCGGCGCGTTTGGTGATCACAGATCGGAGTAAGGGGTCGGTCCCGACCCCTTACCACATGATCAGTTTTCAGCCAATGACAGCTGATCATGTGATGTAAACAGAGCCGGTAAATGGCTATTTTTTCTCCTCACGCTGACAGCGCGAGGAGAAAAAAAAAGCCGATCACCGGCGGCCGTGAGAGGGACATCAGTCCCGATCACCTGCCCCCTGCCAGTGACACCTAGCAATAGGCAAGCAGTGCCGCCTACCAGTGCCCACCAGTGTCAGTATCACCTACAAGTCCCATCACTGCCCATCAGTGCCCCCCATCAGTGGTACCTATCAGTGCCGCCCATCAGTGCCGCTTTATCTTTCCCCATCTGTGCTGCCTTAACTGTGCCTATCTGTGCCCATCAGTGCAGCCTCATCAGCGCATATCAATGAAGGAGAAAAATTACCTGTTTGCAAAATTTTATAACTATGAAACATGATTTTTTTTTTCCAAAATTTTCCATCTTTTTTTGTTTGTTTAGCAAAAAATAAAAATCCCAGCTGTGATTAAATACCACCAAAAGAAAGCTCTATTTGTGGGAAAAAAAAAAAAAAAAGATAAAAATTTCATTTGGGTACAGTGTTGTATGACCGCGCAATTGTCATTCAAAGTGCGACAGCGCTGAAAGCTGAAAATTGGTCTGGGCAGGAGGGGGGTTTAAATGCCCAGTAAGCAAGTGATTAAACGCAACCATGCAGGGCTCTGCCCCCCCCCCCCGCCACATTGTTCATTCACAGAGTTCTGTGAATGTGAAAACTACAGACAGCCTTTGCGGCTGTCGGCTTGTAGCTCTCAATGAACTACCAGGGTGCTGCTGAGTGCTGTGGTAGTTCATTGATTGTTCCTGTTAATGTGTAACTACTCGCTAGTACAGTAGACAGATACACTGACAGTCTGCAGGAGTCCTGCATGGCACCCGTAGGTGCTATGCTTTGCAGGCTCCTAGTAAAAAAAATTATAAATGCACTTTTTTTTTTTTTTTTTTTTTACCTGCAAAAAAGATGTGTGTTTATTTATTTTTTACTAAGGTGAACTTATCCTTTAAAGCTCCAAAATGTACATAAGCTTCTATGGGAGAAAGTCACACATTTCTGGTCCCTATAGATTGAAAAATGCGTGCAAGGGCTCCTTCACACAAATATCACATGTATGTCATGTATAGCTTTCTACCCATGTAAACGCAGCCCTACAGGAATCAAGGGGGTCATATACACAGCTATGTCTACAAGCAAAAATGGGCATATTTTCTGCATGGAACGCAGCTGCTTGCTGGCAAAGCCCAAGAAGATCCTGCATAAAATACATGCCTAATGTGCCGACACCTATTTATATAATGACTTTACGAGTACATCAGTAAAATGTACAAAACATAAAAGCAGAACATAGACCCGTCTGTGGCCACACATAGCTGCAGGTTTTACATATGCATGTGCGTTTAGGTGAGTACAAGAAGAAAAGTATAACAGTGTGTGGCCCCAAATACCTGCAGATTTTACGCAATTTTTGTACGTTTAGCAGTGTTAAAAAAAAAAGGAAAAGTAGAACATATAGCCCAGTCTGTGGCTGTATATAACTGCAATGTGCATTTAACAGCGTACAAGAAGAAAAAAAAAAAAAAGATATATATTATATATATATAAAAATAGTACTGCTTATGCATGCCTGCATATTTTATGTGTGCAATTAGCTGCCTACAAAAAGTAAATAGCCCCAGATTTTAGGCCTGTATGTGTAGTCATTAGAAAAATTGTACACATATAAGTGACCGTACATTAGGTGTGTATTTTACACGGGATCTTCTACTGGCTCTGCCAGCAAGAACCTGTGTTCCGAGCAGAAAACACGCCACGTGAATAAGCCGGCACACGTGACTTCTTGCCCCTCCATCTTTTAGTAACTGGCTTTTCATTGGCCAAAACAAAAACGCTCAAGTCTGAAAAAAACGTAAAATAAACGCTTGCAGAGGCGCACCATGAAATGCTAACCCAGCAACAGGTGTAAATGGATGCAACAGAATAAACGTGGAAATCTGAGTGTGAAGCCCTAATGGAAACCCCACTATACAAATTTTCTTTAGATTTTTCAAAACCATATATAATATGAGGTCAAACCTAAACAAACACGTTCAATTCGTAGGCAATCAGGCAGGCCCTGGAGCTACATAGTTGAAGGTAAGACCCCATACACACTATTAGATTGACTGCAGATTTTTGTCTTCAGATTTACCAAAACTATATAATGTGGAGGTCAAACCTTAAGAGTTTTGATTTGTATGCAATCAGGCAGGCCCTTCCACTACATGGTTTTGGGAAATCTGAAGACAAAAGTCTGCAGAAAATCTAATAGTGTGTATGGGGCTTATATCTAAATGAAGTCAGACAAAAGTTGTATCACGTGTATCCAGCTTACGGCTCTATTCACATAACTCTGGATGGGTGTGACTTGGATGTGACTCGTTATCCCTCTGTAAAGTCAGACACACTGCTGAATATAAAACAAACAAACATTCAGGTACGACTTTCATGCAACTTTGGAGGGTTGTTGAAATCTATGGCCCTCAAGTTGCATGAAAGTCAAAGTAGAAAATGAATGACTTTTAAAGTGGTTGTAAACCCGGTTACATCACCTTTACCTATAGGTAGGCCTATAATAAGGCTCACCTGTAGGTACGGTGAATGTCTCCTAAACTTGCACCGCTTAGGAGATATTTACTGTATCCGCACTGAAGAAATGGCTCGTTCGTGCCGGATGCGCGGGAGTGATGTCATCGTGGCTCCAGCCAATAACAGCGCCGGAGCTTGTGAAGCCGTAAATAACTCCGGGAGACATGTCGCCGGTCACAGCAGAGTACGGAGACCGCTGCAACAGCTTCGATCTAAGGCATGGGTGCTCAACATGTGGCACGCCAGCTGTTGCAGAACTACAATTCCCATGATGCATTGCAAGCCGCTGACAGTTCCAAGCATGACTCCCAAAGGCAGAGGCATTGTGGGACTTGTAGTTTCAGAACAGCTGGAGGGCTGCAGGTTGAGCACTAAGGATGAGCTCCGGCGTGTTTGCAAGCTGCACGTGCCGAGCCTGCCAGGAAGTCAGCAATGCACAGCGCCAATCACAGGCAGTGAGACATTTCCCCCATCTCTGCAGCCGCACGTCGGGAAATGTCTCACTGCCTGTGATTAGCGATGTGCAATGCCGACTTTCTGGTGGGCTTGGCACGTGCAGCTTGTGAACACCCCGGAGATCATCCTTATTGAGCACCCATGATCTAAGGTGAGGATTTCATATTCAATGTACACTGGCTCGTTATGCCTTTGTCTTGCAGGTTTTTTTTTTTGTTATGGAGTTTGCAAACTCTTTAAGTAGCAGATATCTGAATAGTTATCATGGGAAAACATGGGGTACGCCTTTGATGTCACATGAGTATGAATGGGGTGTAAGGCTCAAGACAAGTTGCAGCCCATTGATTTCAATGAAAACGACTTTAAATAAAAGGTTCCTGCACTACTTGAATGCCATAGACTGCGATGGAAAATCTCAAAACTTGCCATTTTAATGTTCTCAATGACAGTCAAAGCAAAAAAAGTCAGCAAAGTTGCAATGTAAAGTCGCAATCCATGACTTTGGAGTCACACAAGTGTGAATGGAGCCTCAGAAATCCAGCTTTGTACACAGGTCAGTACTATAGGAATCAATGAGCCGTACACACAGCTACAGGTCAGTCATAGGCGGATTTCATGCGATATTAGACAGGATTTATCGAGCGCCAACAGTTTGCACAACACGAGGGCAGACAGTACAGGTAGAATACAGGAGGAATCAGAGGGCCCTGATCCTTAGAGCTTACAATCTACAAAGAGATAAAAGAAAAGCTGGAAGATCCTGTGTAATATACACACCTAAAGAACTGGCGTTTACATGCGTTTGTGCGTTTAACCTGCAGCAGTGTGTGACTCTGTGCATTGTGGGATGTAGACGGCTCATTGATTACTATACAAAGCTAAACCAATCCTGTTTTTTTCCTGCCCGTAGGGATGAGCCCTCACCCCTTTTTCTTTATGCTGCATTTGTTTGCGCCAAAGTCGCTCCCACACCTGTCTCTGGCGGTGAGCCAAGCGACTTTTGCGCTACAAAAAACGCACGACCACCAGCATTTGAGGCACCTTTAGGAAATAACGGCATTGCAAGCGTTACATGCATTTTTCAAAAACGGCTTTACTGTGAAAAAAGGGTCTCAGAGCTCAGTGTTTGTAGGACTTGTCCCCCTCAATAAACATTAGAGAAGAGTCTGTGCTGGCCCAGCTCCCCCCCCCCAGCCGTCTAGCTCACCTGGAAGAGCCTGCCCTCGGCAGAGCTGACGTCGGCCACCTTGGCGAAGAGCCCCTCCACGGTGAAGTTGGGGGTGTCCATCCTGAGGGGGAAGACCCGGATGATGGCTCGGGGCGAGGAGACGGCGAGGCTCGCCTGTAGAGCGCTGAGGAGGAGGAGGAGGACACACAGGGACACCAGCCGGCCTCTACTCATACTGCACCCGGCACCCGGCATCCATAGTCCCGGGAGAGGGGCCACTAACCACCGCATGCAGCCCCGGCCATGCCTCTCACTCCTCCGCCAACATCCTCCCCGCTACTGACACAGGTATCCAACCGGAGCTCCCGGGAGAACACTTTCCCTGCTTCGCCTCTTCCACTCCACTCCACTCCACTCCACTCCACACTCCACTCCACACTCCGCTCCCTCCTTCCTTCCTTCCCCGGGACGGCTCGGCTCCTACCTGCTGACACAAAGTGAGGGCGGAGCCCTACATCTCCCTCCCCCTCCGCCCCACCGCACCGACCTACAGCGCGGCTCCCTCTACAGGCGGCCCGGAACATGACAGCCAGACCCCGAGGGGAGCGCTGCGTGTTCTACATAGTATACCCCCCCTCCCCCCGGGGACCCCATCTACACTTCGGGGGACCCCATCTACACCCCCGGGGGACCCCATCACACACACAGTCACACTCCATTCATATCATTATTATAACAGTTACATTCTTTTTATTATTATTTTTATTATTACTAGCTGTTTTATTATTTTAGTTTTTTATTTTATTTGTGTTCATTCATGTTACTTTATTTGTATCATTATTATTATTTTAGTTTTAGATATTATTACATTTGATTATTATTTATTTTGTTATTAATATTTTATAATATTTATTTTCCTTATATGTTATTTGTTTTTATTTGTTTTATTTTAATTGTGTTGTTATTATTTTTATTTATTAGTTTTAGATATTATTACATTTTATTATTGTACTATTAGTATATGTTTTATTATTACATGTTTTAATTTTAATTTGATTTATATTTATTTATTTTACTTTCATTGTATTATTATTATTATTTTTATGATAATACTTATTAGTTATTGATATTTTAGTTTTAGATATTATTATTAATATTGTTATTTATTATTTTATAATATTTATATTATTTTATTATTAGTATCTGTTTTATATGTTATATGTTATTTGTTTTTATTTGTTTTATTTTAATTGTGTTGTTATTATTTTTATTTATTAGTTTTAGATATTATTACATTTTATTATTGTACTATTAGTATATGTTTTATTATTTCATGTTTTAATTTTAATTGTATTTATATCTATTTATTTTACTTTCATATTATTATTATTATTATTATTATGATAATACTTTTTAGTTATTAGTTATTAAAATTTTAGTTTTAGATATTATTATTAATATTGTTATTTATTATTTTATAAGATTTATATAATTTTATTATTAGTATCTGTTTTATTATTCAATTTTTTTCATTTTAATTTTATTTATATTTATTTATTTTACTTTCACTGTATTATTATTATTTTAATACTTATTAGTTATTAATATTTTCATTTTAGATATTATTGTTCATATTGTTCTTTATTATTTTATAAGATTTATATTATTTTATTATTAGTATCTGTTTTAATATGTCATCTTTTAATTTTGATTGTATTTATATTTATTTATTTTATTTTCATGGTATTATTATTATTATTATTATGATAATACTTATTAGTTATTCATATTTCCATTTTATATATTATTATTAATATTGTTATTTATTATTTTATAATGTTTATATTATTTTATTATTAGTATCTATTTCATTTTTTAATTTTAATTGTATTTCTATTTATTTATTTTACTTTAATTGTATTATTATTATTATAATACTTATTAATTATTAATATTTTAGTTTTAAATATTATTATTCATATTGTTATTTATCATTTTATAAGATTTATATAATTTTTTTATAGTATTAACTTTTGTGTTATTTTATTGTTATTTTATTTATTTTACTTTAATAGTAATATTATTAGTATTAATATTGTTGTTATTATTATTTTATATTTATATATTAATATTTAATATTATTCTTATTTGCTTTAAGATTTTATTTATAGCATTATCATTATTTTATGTTTACATATTATTCTATGTAAATGTATATGTTTTAGAGAAAGAGAGAGAGAGAGAAAGAGAAACAGGTTGACTGCTGGATACAATTTGTACAGTATTTTAATGAAAAATATAAAAAGTTACAAGAAAGTATTCATAATACCATGAATACTTGTAACTTCCTATATTTTTCATTAAAATACAAATTTTGTGCAGCAATCCACCTGTTTTTCTCTATATATGAGGGTCTGATTGCATTGCACTCACTCTAATTGCCGAAGTGCACCTCACCCTTTGGACTTTATGGTATATATATATATATATATATATATATATATATATATATATATATATATATATATATATATACACATACATACATATACATACACTGTATATATAAAATAATATAATAATAATAATATTTATTATAATTTCATTCCTTTTTTTATTTGTATTAATATTTATTTCATTACTTAATTTAATTTTATTATTTTATTTATTATGTCATTGGAATGGACACATTATACCTATATAAAAAGCGGTATGTTCGCCTTTTCATGAAATATAAGAAGGTGAACTAAATCTTCTGTCCACCCTGCTGTAAGTGTAAGCGGGTGCTTCCAAGGGTTGTTTCTGTATTGTGTGTTTGTTTATTACATATGTTTTAATAATTGAAGTTTTGGTTGCTTTTTACATTTCTTTGTGCAATTAATTGCTCTAATGTGAGTATATTTGCATTGCTAACTTATGTTTGCCTGGCTGAGGTGTTACTCCCTGGGAGGTAAGGATTAACACTGCTGGTCAGGTTTTCCTGTGCTTTTGAGGAAGTAGCGCCCTCTACAGGAGCAAACATATCAAATGGAGAGGGAATCACCTCCCAGGGGCGCCGTAATTAGCAAGATGGCCAAAGGCTCAGGTCCAGGCTTCCCCACTTAAAGGAACCAGATGCTGCTAAAAATGTGAACTGTCAGGGTTCCAGGGCATGGACCCTTGCTTACCAAGGACTAATGTCCACCTGGAAGGGGCACTTAGGGGCACCAGGATACTTACTAAGGGGCACTTAGAAGATCATGCAGAGGAATGTATATTAAAGGGGAAGTATGGTCAAAGCTTTTTTGGCTATACTTCTTTTATGGATCACAGGAGTCCAGTTTGTTCTGCAATTCCGTGACCTGTTTTTAAAGCCTGCTGATGGCTGACGTCACTCAGCCGGTCCAGGTTCAGGAAAAGGTCGGGATCCACCCAGATGCCTGGACCAGCACCTAGCGCAGCCTCTCAACGATCTCTGCACTAGATGTCTTGACCATGGCATTATGAAATCTGAGGACTACCAAAGAATTCTGGGGTGCAATGTAGGGCCTAGTGTCAGAAAGACGGGTCTCCATTAGAGGTCATGGGTCTTACAGCAGGACATTGACCTAAATCATACGTCAAACACCCAGAAATGGTTTAGGACAAAGCACTGGAGAGTATTGAACTGGCCAGCAATGAGTCCAGATCTAAATGCCATGGAGCACCTGTGGAGAGATCTCAAAACAGCAGTTGGGAAAAGGAACCCTTCCAATCTGAGAGACCCCGAGTAGTTGGCGAAAGAAGAGTGCTCCAAAATTCCGGTGGAGAGATGTATGAACCTCATTGATGGTTATAGGAAGTGATTGATTTCAGTTTTTGTTTTTCTAAGGGGTGTGCTACCAAATATTAAATTGAGGGTGCCAATACTTTTGCCCAGTCCATTTTTGGAGTCATGTGTGGAATGTGTCAGATTTAGCTTTTTGTTTCTCCACTTTTTTGTGTCATACCAATACAAACAAAATAAATAAACATGAGAATGCCTAAACATTTGTATTTGCAACAATGTTCTGGGTGAAGTGGTGGATTATCTGGAAATGCAGGGGTGCCAATATTTTAGGTCATGGCTGTATATTTCCATGCAATGACAGCCCACAAAAGCAACATGCATAGATGTGAATCGAGCCTATAGCAGCTTTCATTGGAACAGGAGTCCCTAGTGGTCAGCCCCAGTGATTGGCCTTTCTGGACCGAGCACTGCTACCATCATACCCAGAGATTCTAGGTATTTCCAAGAGCTTGGCCAGATGAAGAAAGCGGCAGGGAAGCACATCAAAGATGAGTATCACCTGGGGGTGGAAATAAGAGAGGCCGTCACTTTGTCCATTCAGTTGCATTTAAAAATAAAATTAAGTCCATTAAGAAATAAAAATGTAAATTCTTAATGATGCAGTCATACACTTGGGCATTTTTTGAGCTTTCATCAGCTTTCAACTACATGGATCACATTGTTTCATTTGCCACCCAATTTGCAGGCAACTAAATAATGAACATTGTGGTGAAACTCTATTAAAAACCAGTGCAGACCCGCTGAAAGGTATCTTTATTACTCAAAACTAGGAAACAATTGAAACGTTTATTTAACAAATAATTACAATTATGCAGTTAAGTATTCATTAAAATGTAATTAAACATATATTTATATACATTTCATGTAACACAACATCTACATGGGCATTATTAAATTAGGCAGTCGCGAAAACTGGCTGCCATCAGTCACCTGCTTCTCATTCACGTGGGCACAGAGGGTTGTACAGCGGGAAGAAGGCGTGACCAGGAATTACAGATATCTGCATTCAGCTGTCTGTACAAATCAATGAGGGGGGTCACCGCACATCTGACTGCATGCATACAGGGACAGGTGAGCAGCCTTGGACACAAAGGGGTTGATTTACTGAAGGCAAATAGACTGTGCACTTTGCAAAGTGCAGTTGCTCCAGAGCTTAGTAAATGAGCAGAAGCTCTGCTGACTTCCATCATCCAATCATGTGCAAGCAAAATGCTGTTTTTTTTATTTTCCTTGCACGTGATTGGGTATTCGTTGCAAAGTGAAGCTTTACCTCATTTACTAAGATCTGGAGCAACTGCACTTTGCAAAGCGCACAGTCTATTTGCCTTTAGTAAATCAACCCCAAACTGTCTGCATCCAGAGCTGCTCCACCGTACACGTGCAAACACTCATTTGTGCAGTGACATGTGTACAGCTGCAGCCTGTCCTTGATTTTGTACAGACGGCTGTGCGCCAACACCTGTCCCTACCAGGTGCTACCCAGCGGCATAAAGCCCCCTTTCACACGGGCTGATCAGGTCTGCCTGTCTGTTTTTTTCAGGTGGACCCACCATTCTCCTTTATTGGCAGAATGTACACAGTGTTGTGTCCGTTTACACCCGGCTCTGGAAAAAACAAACAGAAGGGGGATCCATTACCCTTCGTCTGGCCAAACCGGATCAGAGGGCAGTTGGGCGTAAACGGACAGCCGGTCTGTGTCCATGTCCAGAGCGGGCACAGACCTGTCATCCGGAAGTGCAGCTCAGCCCAGCAGGAGATCAGCAGACAGATGCCCTGCTGAGCAAAGGCCCGTGTGAGGGGGGGGGCCTAAATGCACGCCTTCTTTATGTTCTATGGCCCCCTGTGCCAGATCAAGTGTACCGCCAGACTCCGTGATCAACCCCTCATCTAATCACGCTGTTATCTCTACTGCAATAGGCAGAGAAATGTATGTGAGGTGCCGCAGACTCCACAGCGTGGCCTGCATTTTATGAATGGGCCACAAAACTAACGATGTAAGGCTAAGTTCAAACTTGATAATTCTCTGAAAGGCAATCTGGGTTGGCCGCTGTCAGACGTTCAGGAGGTGTTCCTGCCACCTCCTGAATGGCTGCAATTTACAATTAGACTAATGCGCTGCAACCACGTTAGGTCCATGTGTTGTGGTTCAGCATCATTGACTTGAATGGGTAAGTTTGACAGGCAGTGTTAACGTTTAACGTCACATTAAATTTGCCATTGCCAGGATGCAAAACATCTTGGCTGCAGCATGTGAATAGTCCCTCTGGCTGTATTTTAGAATATAGAATATATACATATACATACATCTAAAAATATCAGATAATTAGAATATCATCAAAAAGTTAATTTATTTCAGTAATTCAAAAAGCGAAACTCTTATATAGATTCATTACACACAGAGGGATTATTTACCAAAGGAAAATACACTTTGCACTGCAAGTGCACTTGGAAGTGCAGTCGCTGTAGATCCAAGGGGGACATGCATGGGAAAATAAAAAACAGCATTTTAGCTTGCATATGATTGGATGATAAAATCAGCAGAGCTTCCACTCATTTCAGATCTACCCCTTAGATTCAGAGCGACTGCATTTCTAAGTGCACTTTCAGTGCAATTTCAAGTGCACTTGCAGTGCAAAGTGGATTTACCTTTCGTAAATAACCCCCAGAGTGATATGTTTCAAGCATTTCTTTCTTTTGATGATTATGGCTTACAGCTAGTGAAAACCCAAAGTTTGGTATCTCAGAAAATTAGAATATTACATAAGACCAATTAAAAAAAGGATTTTTAATACAGTAATGTTGACTTACTGAAAAGTACCGTATGTCCATGTACAGTATAGTATGCACTCAAAACTTGGTCGGGGCTGCTTTAGCATGAATTATTTCATCAATGCGGCGTGGCATGGAGACGATCAGCCTGTGGCACTGCTGAGGTGTTATGGAAGCCCAGGTTGCTTTGATAGCGGCCTTCAGCTCGTCTGCATTGTTGGGTCTGGTGTCTCTCATCTTCTTCTTCAAAATACCCCACAGATTCTCTATGGGGTTTAGGTCAGACGAGTTTGCTGGCCAATCAAGCACAGTAATACCATGATCATAAACCAGGTATTTGTACTTTTGGCAGTGTGGGCAGGTGCCAAGTCCTGCTGGAAAATGAAATTAACATCTCCATAAAGCTAGTCAGCAGGGGGATGCATGAAGTGCTCTAGAATTTCCTGCTAGAGGGCTGCGCTGACTTTGGACTTGATAAAACACAGTGGACCAACACCAGCAGATGGCTCCCCAAATCATCACTGACTGTGGAAACTTCACACTGGACCTCGGGACCTGGGACCTTGATTTCCAAATGAATTGCAAAATTTACTTTCATCCGAAAATGAGGACTTTGGACCACTGAGCAACAGTCCAGTCCTTTTTCTCCTTAGCCCAGGTAAGATGCTTCTGACATTGTCACTGTGTCAGGAGTGACTTGACACAAGAAATGTGACAGTTGTAGTCCATGTCCTGGATAAATCTGTGTGTGGTGGCTCTTGAAGCCCTGACACCAGCCATGGACTTCTCCTTGTGAATCTCCCCCAAATTCTCGAATGGCCTTTGCTTTACAATCCTCTCAAAGGTTGTAATTATCCCTGTTGCTTGTGCACCCTTTTTTCTTCCAATCAACTTTCCATTAATATGCTAGGATACAGCACTCCGTGCACAGCCACCTTCTTTAGCAACGACCATTTGTGACTTACCCTTCTTGTCTTCTGGACAACTGTCAAGTCAGCAGTCTTCCCCATGATTGTGTAACCTACTGAACCAGAGAGACCATTTAAATGCTCAGGATATCTTTACAGGTGATTTGAGTTAATTAACTGATTAGAGAGTGACACCATGGGGCTGATTTACTAAGAAGAATGCATTGCGCCAGTTCATACCTTAATTGGTGCGCTGGAAAAGTAATTAACCGAATGTGCCAACCGGCGCACTTTGAAATGCAAAACCATAATAAATATGTAAACTGCAACTGGTGCTAGGGTAACTGCGGGTTTCTCATTGATAATAGTGCACGCCCAATACAATTGGTTAATTTCATCTCATTGGATGTGTCTTGTTAGGCAATTAGTATGTTCTCAGTTAATTAACCCCTTTGATGCTAACCTCATTCCTGTTACGTCTAATATATCTATCTATATATTAAAATGTGTTTTTTTCTTTTTTTACCCAAATCTTTCAATACATTACAAAGAACAGAGAAGTGTTTCTAAACCCAATAAATGAATATTTTCAGATCTTGATCTTTAAAGGTGACCATACACTGCAATCAGTTAGATCTTAAGAAAAATAGATTTAGTGCAAGAGCCTGTTTGATTTCCTATAATTTGAATTAATTGTTCAAGTGTGTCTTCCTATTACCTATTTTGCCGAAATATCGAGTTGTACAGAGATTGGCCAATCCGATTGCATAGTGCATGACCATCTTAAGTGCCAAATTTGGAATGAAGATGTGCCATGACCCACTTGTATTTTCCTAACGATATTTCTTGGGCATTATACAAGGCACATGAGAAACCACCTTTTTTCAAGACATGCTAGAGTGATCAGGAGTCTTTAAACTATGGCTCTCCAGCTGTTGCGGAACTACACATCCCATGAGGCATTGTAAAACATTCACAGACATGACTAGGCATGATGGGAATTGTAGTCCCTGAACAACTGGAGGGCCGTAGTTTGAAGACCCCTGTGCTAGACCATTATTATGCCTCCAAAATTGGGAGTGTGGCATCTATCCAACTTCTCTCTGCTAGTGGACACATCTATAGATATATATTTGGGCAGCACAGTGGTGTAGTGGTTAGCACTTTCACCTGGCAGCAAAAAGGGTCGTTGGTTCAAATCCCGCCCATAACACCATCTGCCTGGAGTTTGCATGTTCTCCCTGTGCCTGCGTGGGTTACCTCCCACACTCTAAATACATGCTGGTAGGTAAATCGGATCCTGTCTAAATTGGCCCTAATATGTATGAATATGTGTTAGGGACCCACACAAACACCACCCCATGTTAAAAAAAAAATATTTTCTTGATTTGCAAAAAAGGATCATCTGTTTCTCAGAGAACAGTGAGCGGGGTATGGTGGTGGGAAGTAATTATCAGCAACACAAGCAACTTCCTGGAGGGGCGTGATGTTATTCCTGTGTGCTGGCCACCGCTTCCGGGAACCAGATACGTGCCACGGGTACATACCTCCGCACACACAGCACTTGTGCGTCTCACATACACATCCCACAGCGGTCCCGCATCTACAAGCATTTGGCGCATCTAGCTGCAGGAACCCAATTTTTAGGGAAATTAATAGTAAAGCAGATTTCCAGGACTGGACTAACAAATGTTTCTAGTGAAAGGCAACTGGTGTTTTAAATCATAGTCAATGGCTTGGTATTTTGGACAGCTATTTTAGCTAAGATAAATTCCAAAAACATGTCCTGTTGGGGTACTGAGGCTGAGAACCACTGTGCTAAAATGGAAAATTGAATACTTACCTCTCTGTAATTTTCCTTCCCTGGTGCCTATCTATGGCAGCATACACACAATCCATGCATATGCTACCATGAAGGCTCCAAGAAAGTAGCTTTTAGACAAATCACACATTTTTTTTGTTTTGCCATGCCAATCAACCTAGTTAAGCTGCAGATCATGATCTCTGTTCCCAGTGGATGCCTGTTAAGGGGAAACATATCAGGTGGAGCATGAGCCTGTGACATCACCACGCTGAACAGCTGACTGGTAGACACTGCGGCTGATTC
The DNA here is from genome assembly GCF_042186555.1 of Aquarana catesbeiana. NCBI lineage: Eukaryota > Metazoa > Chordata > Amphibia > Anura > Ranidae > Aquarana > Aquarana catesbeiana. The sequence goes on from NC_133325.1 coordinate 653,653,430, forward strand.
AAACCTGCTTTTCTTACCTGCTTGAATTTATGGACTTTGTATGATTTGTTTTTTAAATAAATACCGTTGCTGGAACATACTGCACCATGAAGCCCTCTTGTATTCCTCCTTACATGAGAATACCCAGATCCTGGCTTTTATGAGAGTGTCCCGGAGAGTGAAGTTTTGTCCTTGCTGATTCCTGGGTAAACAGGTGGGTTCCTCTCTACTTTCAATCACTGTGAGTTCACCTGCCAGCAGGCTAATGCACAAGCGCTTCTGATCTCTATCATTTGAGATCCAACGGATCTGGTAAGCAGTTTGTATTTGCATTTTATGCTCCGTATTCCAGATGATTTGAATGAATATGTATCCTGCTTTTCGAGATTAAGTGAAGAACTTTTGCATCTCCTAAATTTTAAAGGATCATTTTGGGATATTCTGTTTTTGATAAATTCACTTTTGGTTTTATTCGTTTATTTTTTATATCACATAGGCTATTTGTTTTTTGATACACTTAATTTTTCATATTATCATGTTTTAGAGAATTTGTTCACAGCAATATTTACTGTTATTTGTAGTGGCTTCTTTGCGCATCTTTTTCTTTTTTAATATTGGTTTTAGGTTTTGGTATTTGACCTATAGAGGTGCAGCATTTAATCACGCTTTAGTTATATCACTTGTGCACATATTTTTTGTATATATTGATTGGTTAGCGCAAATATCCCCTTCTTTTTTTGTTCAGAATTTCTGACAAGATTTGTGTGACCGTGTGTATGCAAGACAAGTTTGAGCCAACATCGGTTGGAAAAAATCCATGGATTTTGATGTCGGAATGTCGGATCGTGTGTACGGGGCATTACTGTAAAATGCTGCTTCAAAGATGTACGGCTTTAGAGAAAACTTACAAATCTACATTGAAGCTGCAAGATTTTAAACCAAAACAAAAAATAGCCTGCCCCCCCACCCCCCCCAATACATACAAGGCCATTTGGGTATGTTAAGGCTTAAAATGAGAACCCCCACGTAAAAAATCCCACCCCAAACTAAAAAAATATTGTGCCTCTCCCACACACTAACAAACCCCTAGCCAAACACACAGCAAGCCAGCCTATGAAAGGGGGGTGGATGCTTGGGGGGCTGGAGGAACTCGGGCACCCCAAAAGTCAACAACCTTGTTCCCATATTCAGGGGGACAGGGGCCTCTTCCACACAGCCCTAGGCTGGAGTTGTGGGGGGCTGCAGACAGGGGGGCTTTACGGAATGTGGAAAGCCCCTTTAAACTAGTGGGTACAAGGTGCTTTGTGGTTGGTATTGGGCTGAGCCCAACATGCCCCAAAGGCAGCCAGCTATGTTGAGTGCATGTGGCCTTGTATGGTTCAGGAGGGGGTTGGGCAATCGATCTTTTCGCCCCTTTCCTAGCTGGCCCTGTTTTATGCTCAGAAAAAAGGATGTGGTTTGGATTGGTGAAGGCAGCTTACAGCCTTTTGAGAATGGAGTGGAGTGTGAAGTTCCCCTTTAAAAGCAAAAGTTAGCCCATGGAAATCATATGCATGAGAGGGGGAAGGTTAAATGCCCTTTTAGGAGGAGCGAGAATCTTTTTACAATAATTTTAACAAGGTGCATGTCACATGTTGGCAACATAGAATGCTAACATGACCTGTGTGCAAATCTCCTTAAAAAAATACATAAAGGTGAACCAGCGTAAAAAAAAAAAAAAGTAAAGTTTAGAGGTGCGCCCGTTCAACCCACGCAATCGCATTTGCGTTGCTTGACATTTACTAAGATTTTGGCCGTGCAGTGAACAAAAGCATTTGAAAAGGGGCAAGAGCCGCTTGCGCATGCGCAGTGCTTACAGTGATCTCACGCAGTTTTAAACGTACTTACAAGCACAGCAGGCTTTGTTACTTGGGCAGTTGTTACTAAACTTCCTCACATCACCCCATAATATTGGCACCTCCATCTTCTGTTAATATTGAATTGAAGATGTCGTGCGCCATGTCCATAGTGGCGCACAGATTACATTCTCCCGTGCTCTGAGATCACTATAGTAAATGGGGGATTCGCGCTCTATTCTTGACGCACCGTTTCGTAAATATGAAAATGTCGTCGTGCGCCTCTACTGATGGCACATGGCTTTCGTAATTCAGCCCCCATGAGTCTACAATATTGAACTTTTTCATATTTTTCAAATTTTCGGAAATACTGAATTTTGGGTTTTCACTAGCTGTAAGCCAAAATCATCAAAATTAAAAGAAAGAAATGCTTGAAATATATCACTCTGTGTGTAAGGAATCTATATAATATATGAGTTTCACTTTTTTAATTCAATTACTGAAATAAATTACATTTTTGATGATATTCTGATTTTTTGAAATGCACCTGTATAAATAAATAAATAAATAAATAAATAAATATATATATATATATATATATATATATATATATATATATATATATATATATGTAAAATATGTAAAGCACTTCAAAAATTGTCAGCGCTATAAAAACACCTGTAATAAATAAAACCCATGGACACAGGTCTTAACAATGTTTAGCTGGTGTATCCATACATTTTTGGAAAAGCCATAATTTGTTTAGGTGGTTGGCCATAAAAATACATTTGGAATTGGGAGTTCTCTTACTATCTACTGTATATTCTATGGGTGAGGGTTGTACTTATTGGGAGATCACTGGGTACATATACACTAGGTCCATATGCTTCCAGGCAATCCCCTCTGCAGAAAAGGAGTGATGATCTGTACATGTTCTTTCAGGTCAAGCTTCAGAAAATTCCCTCTTCCGTCCTCCTGTGTACTCAGTGTCAGCTAAATAGTGATGGCTTTCAGCATGTAATGTATAGCTATGGAAGGTATGCAAGAATGATCAGTTATTTACATTGTGCACTTCACATAAATAATTTGTGAAAAATGTCATTGATAAACATGGCAGGAAAACCCCTCTCCCAGGATTCACTGCTACACAAGTTAAAAGAAAGCCAGACTACCGTAATAAAATGTGTTTTCATAAAGCTTAAAATCTGCAAAGCGTTTACCCTTTTGTATTAAATAGGATAAAAATTATTTGTTGGGAACCACCAAGAGCGACAAAACAGTCCAAAAATAATAAAATAAAATGAAAAATCTCTTTTTAAATCATGCATATTAGGCTTTAAATAATTAAAATATGTGATTAAATCAGCATGGACGTAGCCATCAGATACCTTATATCAGGGTGACTAAAAATAGAATAGAATAGAGATATATCTACAACCAAGTAAAACAGGCATGTAAACTATCCTTAAAGTGGTTGTAAAGCCTAAATATTTTTTTTATCTTAATGCATTACTTGCATTAAGGTAGAAACTGTTGAGGTGTCAGCACCCCCCCCCCCCCCCACACTTTTACTTACCTGAGCCCTCATTCGATGCAGCTCATCCCTCCCCTCACTTCCCGGTCTCGCTGGCTTTGCTGGGGCATCGGGAGCCATTATTGGTTGGAATTTCATTCAAAAGTATTTGTTTTCAAACATTTGTTCAATTGTCTAATGGTTAATGGGGACAAACCAATAATAATTTTTCTACTGTAGTGAGAAAAAAAAAAAAAATAAGGTGATACATCTCCCCAATGCTTTTTTTTCTCTTCCATTCAAACAGCGTTTCATAGATTTCTGTGGATTAATAAATCTCCCAGAATAAGCATAGAGACCCTTTCCAGGCCACAACACTGGGGTGGCATTGATCTACCTGATGTCCGCAAATATTACTGGGCTTACCATCTTGCATGCATAACAGACTGGAATGTTTAAGGACTGGGCACAATGTGGGAAATTATTTTCAGAACCATATACCAACTCCTGGAGCCCCTGGATTTAGAGAAAATACTTCTCCATCTCCTTAACCTCTCACCCCATCACAGGAGCATCCCTAAAAGTGTTGACTAGAATGTGCAAACACTTACATAATAGGCCAATTAACTTACTAGATGGAAACACAAGCTTTCCTCTGGTTCAAATTAAAAACTATGCTTCTGGCATCTGGCTCCTTAATTTACTGCTTGGAAATTATTTGAAAAGTGCACATTTCGTATTCTAAATGTAAAAAGGCCAATACCATACTGGGCCAATTTCCAAATAAGACTTTTTAACTCTTAATTCAGACAACATGACGCACGTACTTTCATTTACTTTGATGCCCTATATTCATCACTAGACTCAACCTCCCCACCTGATATCGATAATTTATGCTGATATGTTCCAATCCACATCTCCCAAGAATCTATCCTTCTCCTGGGAATGGGAAAGTGACCTTAATCAAAACTTTACAGCCAAAGGATGAGAGCAAATCAACAACACATTTTAAATGCTCCAATATTTTCAACATCCAGAAGATATTTATGTTCTCAAGTCCCATTGATAGCAAACCACCACAGTCCTACATCACATATCGGCAGATATCCCAGATAAGTGCTGGAGAGGTCACAAACCGAAGGGCACTCTCATCCACATATGGTGACAATGCCCACTGATCCAGTCATTTTAAACCAAAGTACACTTCCTCATTACCGCAATCACTGACATTGCCTTTTTAACCCAGTCCCAAAGGTTTACTAACACCACCCTTATTTTATGCAGCTAAATCTCTAATTCCTCTGCGGTGGAAGTCACAACACCTAGCTACCACTCGAGAGAGGCTATCCCAGATGAATTCAATCTACACTATGGAAGAATTATATGCAACAATATATAAAGGACGGCGCTAATATATGATTACATCAACCGTATGTTAAGTGAATAATTAAGTTTTAACAATCCTGGAAGAAAAAGTCTACACTCCAAAAAATAAAAAATGTGTAATAGGTGATCCTAATTGTCCGTGCTCCACCAACACTCACCAAATAGCTAGATGGAAAAGAAACTTGCAAAGGACTCCAATTCTTAGAAGGATAAGCCAAATCAAAGAAAGATAATCCTTGGCTTGTTTTGGCATCAACTGATTGTTTTTTCTGCCTGCATACGAAGTTAAAACCTGAGTACATGACAAAGCGCAATAAAGCTTGAGGATGAACCATAAGCATCTAGATTGCGCACTTACATACGTTGGTGCTATCAGCTAGCACTGGCATATACAGCTCTCTAGCAGGGAAAGACACCATTCCTCTGACTCTCAGTGTGCATTCCCACACTCCAGAGACTAGAACCAGGTATACTGGAAGTGATGTCAGTGCGGGCGAGCGCGCAACCTCAATGAATTTTGTGATTTCACGTCCTCAGGAAGCTTCTGAGGACGTGATAGCTAGCTGATAGCACCAACGAATGTAAGTGGACAATCTAGCTATTTATGGTTAAGCTTCTGCCTGCATACAAAGTTAAAACAAATCAGTTGATGCCAAAACAAGCCAAGGATCATCTTTCTTTGATTTGGCTTATCCTTCTAAGGAGAATCCTATGCAAGTTTCTTTTACATCTAGCTATTTGGTGAGTTTTGTTTCTTCTCACACGAGTGTTGGTGGAGCACGGACAATTAGGATCACCTATTACACATTTTTAATTTTTTTGGAGTGTGGACTTTTTTCTTCCAGGATTGTTAAAACATAATTATTCACTTAATATACAGTTTATGTAATCATATATGTTTTTGTTTGAATTAGTGCCGTCCTTTATATTTTGTTGCATATATTTATGGGTGATCAGTTCACTTGAAAAAGGGGCAGCTTTTTCTGGATTTTGTTAAGCACTAATTTATCTGTTTGGTGCCATCACTTATTAATTTATATATATTACTATGGAAGAATTAAATCACATAAGCCAAGATAACATGGTCTGCTTCCTCCAGACCTGGACCAGGTGGTATCTTCAAATACACTTTTACAAACCAATAATGTTTGCTCTTCTTTAACTGTCTAAACCAGACCTATCACAAGACATTGCATGGCAAGGGCCAACATATGCTTTACCCAGCAATTGAATGCTCGCTACCTAGAAAGGAACGTAGAAAGAGGTGGATCATCACCCAACCTTTCCACAAACACTCACAGGCTTATATATTACACCCCCTACGTGACTGTCCCCCCTCTCTCCAAAACATCAAAACTACATAACTCAAGTTCCCATAGTCACCCATATCACTATAAATCCCCATCTCTCTCTTCTTTTTCCTCACACACCCTATTATATATCCCTCCTCCCTCCAATGTCATAAACGCCATCTACAGGTATACCTAGATTTTCTCCAGCAGACTTTGACACTCAGCTTACAGTATAAGCAGCATCTTGTCGGGTCTCACCCAAAGAGCCTGGTGGGAGGGAGTGGAAGAACTTATTGTATAAGGCCCTCTCACTATCCAGGACAGATGTACACCATGGAATGTTACTTCTGAGATGACAAAATAATTATACCTACCCTGATAAACCTTACTGTTTATGTAACAATTACCTTCTGTACTATGCCCTAAGTATGTTGTTAAAAAAAAAAACATTTTTTAAAAAGAAGGCCTGGGAAAAAAAGGTGAAGGATGAACATTTTCTTATTTCTTTTATAAACAAACAAAATTCTAACTGTTAATGTAATGTGGTCCCCAGTTGATTGGAAAGGTTTCATCATGACCAATTACGTGTTGTACAGGAATGCATGAACAAACAATATAAACAAAGGTTTCTGTATAGTTAATGAAAATTTAAAAAATTAGATTTTAAAGTAGATTATAGTATATACAGTATGCACATGTGTGTCTGTGTGTATGTGTGTGTGTGTGTGTGTGTGTGTGTGTGTAGTATATCCACTACAATCCCATTGGCTAATGAACATATAAGGTATATACATATAATATTCTAATACCGCACATCTAGGTAAACTAGATTTGCTCACTGCTCTCTGCTCCGAAAAGACCTTGAAATGAGCAATCAGCAGTTATGTAATCACTTCCTTCTTGACCTTAGGCCAGCCCTACACTGAGCAAATTTCTTTCCTGCAACCACGTGTTGCAGAAAATAAATTCACTTGATTCCCCCATCAACACAGACAGTGTTGTTGCGGGATTTTCTTCTGCCGAGCCATTGTGTTCTCCTGGGAGGAGGGTGGGGGAAGCTGTCCCTGCCGGGAGAAGACAGTGATTATTGCTAGCAGCTATAGCAGCCGCTAGCAATAATCGCAGGTAAAACCCAGTATGCTGGTTGTACCCAAGTTGATCGATCAACTTGGTACATTCAGCCTGCCCATACACAGTTCGAATCATGCCTGGTTCCTGCTGAACCGGTCGACATGTGAACCGTGTATAGCTTGCTTTAGAGCCGACGTTGGACATCTGCAGCATCACACCGACGTTGCAGCATAGAGGTGAGTATGAAGGTTCTTTTATTATCTACTGCAAATTTCTTCTGTGTAAGAATAATTTTTGAAGGTATTTATCATCTCTTAGACAGATCGCAATATCAGCTCTCCATCTGCTTTTCTCTCGAAAGGGACAGCACCATCTTTGTTCAGGCTTTATCCAGGGTCAGTATCTACTTCGAGCATAGAGATGCCAGGTGAGATGACAAAATGATGAAAAAGAGGTGCCTCTGCACAAATTTCTGACACTGACAATTTTGCGTAACCAGGTATAAACAGTATTCCCTTTAGTGTACCAAACTCCAAGTCTGAAAATGCTAAAGTTCTTTAGTAAATCATCTCTCCAGGCTGTGAGGTTGTAGCTATATCATTAAAAAGGAGACATGAAAAGATTATAGGACAAAAGGTAAACACCCTAGTGTTAAGCTGGCTATACACTTGTAGAATTGTGTTAGAAAACGGTTGTTTTTTAAATGTGTATTCGATTTTCTAATGGTTGGTGTGGTCAAATCGACAATTGTGTTTAACTGCTGTGATGAAGAATATCAAAGGAAAAGGATCAAACATTTTTCTTGTTTCTTATATGATGGAACAACAGTGAATATGATTCCCATTCATAATCACATTCACTTCCGTCCATCCCAAAATTGAGTGTTAAAATTTGCAACACTGGGGATCACTGACCGCCAATTCTGACCCTTACACCAGCAGAATCAGTTTTGCCTTGCGTCATTCCTCAATTCTACGCGTTATAAATCCCTGTCAGAACTTCAGCTAATGGCAGACCCACCTTTGCCAATTTGGAAAGCATTTCAATTAAGAAATTTTTTGCACAGCTGGGGAAAACAAACCCTTTCACTTCCTCCTTTAAGTGCGTTTGAAAAGCTATGTACCTCATCTTCCCCATTTCGACATGGCCTATCCCTATCCTATAAGCTACTTTCCCACCCTCTGGTTCATGTAGATCCACCCTACATTGCGAACAGGGCCGGATTTGCCACAAGGCCACTGAGGCCAGGCCTCGGGGCGGCAGTGGTGTAGGGGCGGCGCTGCTCCTGCAGCGACTTCGCGGCCGCCCCCCCTTTCGTGCTGCCCATTAAAGTCTATTATGGGCACCAGTGCCCATAGAAAAGATGGCCGCGAGCCGACCACGCAACTGCGCATGCGCCGTTCCTAAGCCGGCCGGGCTCGGGAAAGCTCGCAAGCGATCGGCCGGGCGGCGCAGTAGCGTGATTGCGCCGCCCAGCGCCATTTTTAAAAAAATTGAGAGTAGCTAGTAATGTCAGCGGTGCGGCGACGGGGGAGAGAGATGACATCTCTCATTGCCCGCAGGCCCGGATTTACTCCCTTTGCCGCCCCAAGGCCGGGTCCGTCAATGCCGCCTCCCCCCCACACACACACACACACACACACACATACACACACACCACGTCCTTTATCGATAACTTCTACAGTAGATCAATTAAAAACATATCTCCATACACGAGAACACTGAAAATAACTTGTACAGACTAAAAATACTTCAGGGTAAGCGTGCGAGGGGTAAGGATTTTTCGCAGGCAAATTTTCAAGGCAATGGCTGGTGTTAGTGCTTCAATCATCCCCGACACCATGGTTGTTATGGTGTCAGGATAATTGAAACACATTATTTCTATCATTACATTGTAATATAAACTGAAATAGTTCAACTCACCATAATGCAGAATCATTAGGAGCCCTGAGCGTGTCACCTTCCACCATCTCTTGTCACTTGCCACTATGCCGGCCACCAGATGGGGATGTCACTTGCCACTATGCCTGCCACCAGATGGGGATGTCACTTGCCACTATGCCTGCCACCAGATGGGGATGTCACTTGCCACGCTGCCTGCCACCAGAAGGGGATGTCACTTGCCACGCTGCCTGCCACCAGAAGGGGATGTCACTTGCCACGCTGCCTGCCACCAGATGGGGATGTCACTTGCTACGCTGCCTGCCACTAGATGGAGATGTCACTTGCCACGCTGCCTGCCACCAGATGGGGATGTCACTTGCCACGCTGCCTGCTACCAGATGGAGATGTCACTTGCCACGCTGCCTGCCACTAGATGGAGATGTCACTTGCCACGCTGCCTGCCACCAGATGGGGATGTCACTTGCCACTATGCCTGCCACCAGATGGGGATGTCACTTGCCACTATGCCTGCTACCAGATGGAGATGTCCCTTGCCACGCTGCCTGCCACCAGATGGGGATGTTACTTGCCACGCTGCCTGCCACCAGATGGGGATGTCCCTTGCCACGCTGCCTGCCACCAGATGGAGATGTCACTTGCCACGCTGCCTGCCACCAGATGGGGATGTCACTTACCACGCTGCCTGTCACCAGATGGGGATGTCACTTGCCATGCTGCCTGCTACCAGATGGAGATGTCCCTTGCCACGCTGCCTGCCACCAGATGGGGATGTCACTTGCCACTATGCCTGCCACCAGATGGGGATGTCACTTGCCACCAGATGGGGATGTCACTTGCCACTGTTGCCTGCCACCAGATGGGGATGTCACTTGCCATGCTCCCTGCCACCAGATGGGGATGTCACTTGCCATGCTGCCTGCCATCAGAAGGAGGAGGGCGGAACAGCGGTGCGGGCAATGAGAGATGTCATCTCTCTCCCCTGTCGCCGCACCGCTGACATTACTAGCTGCTCTCGATTTTTTTAAAAATGGCGGCCGATCGCTTACGAGCTTTCCCGAGCCCGGCCGGCTTCGGAACGGCGCATGCGCAGTTGCGTGGTCGGCTCGCGGCCATCTTTTCTATGGGCACTGGTGCCCATAATAGACTTTAATGGGCAGCACGAAAGGGGGGGCGGCCGCGAAGTCGCTGCAGGAGCGGCGCCGCCCCTACACCACTGCCGCCCCGAGGCCTGGCCTCGGTGGCCTTGTGGCAAATCCGGCCCTGATTGCCCGCACCGCTGTTCCGCCCTCCTCCTTCTGATGGCAGGGAGCATGGCAAGTGACATCCCCATCTGGTGGCAGGGAGCATGGCAAGTGACATCCCCATCTGGTGGCAGGCATAGTGGCAAGTGACATCCCCATCTGGTGGCAAGTGACATCCCCATCTGGTGGCAGGCATAGTGGCAAGTGACATCCCCATCTGGTGGCAGGCAGCGTGGCAAGGGACATCTCCATCTGGTAGCAGGCAGCATGGCAAGTGACATCCCCATCTGGTGGCAGGCAGCGTGGTAAGTGACATCCCCATCTGGTGGCAGGCAGCGTGGCAAGTGACATCTCCATCTGGTGGCAGGCAGCGAGGCAAGGGACATCCTCATCTGGTGGCAGGCAGCGTGGCAAGTGACATCCCCATCTGGTGGCAGGCAGCGTGGCAAGGGACATCTCCATCTGGTAGCAGGCAGCGTGGCAAGTGACATCCCCATCTGGTGGCAGGCATAGTGGCAAGTGACATCCCCATCTGGTGGCAGGCAGCGTGGCAAGTGACATCCCCATCTGGTGGCAGGCATAGTGGCAAGTGACATCCCCATCTGGTGACAGGCAGCGTGGCAAGTGACATCTCCATCTAGTGGCAGGCAGCGTGGCAAGTGACATCTCCATCTGGTAGCAGGCAGCGTGGCAAGTGACATCCCCATCTGGTGGCAGGCAGCGTGGCAAGTGACATCTCCATCTGGTAGCAGGCAGCGTGGCAAGTGACATCCCCATCTGGTGGCAGGCAGCGTGGCAAGTGACATCCCCATCTGGTGGCAGGCAGCGTGGCAAGTGACATCCCCATCTGGTGGCAGGCAGCGTGGCAAGTGACATCCCCATCTGGTGGCAGGCATAGTGGCAAGTGACATCCCCATCTGGTGGCAGGCATAGTGGCAAGTGACATCCCCATCTGGTGGCAGGCATAGTGGCAAGTGACAAGAGATGGTGGCAGGTGACACGCTCAGGGCTCCCAATGATTCTGCATTATGGTGAGTTGAACTATTTCAGTTTATATTACAATGTATTGATAGAAATAATGTGTTTCAATTATCCTGACACCATAATAACCATGGTGTCGGGGATGATTGAAGCACTAACACCAGCCATTGCCTTGAAAATTTGCCTACGAAAAATCCTTACCCCTCGCGCGCTTACCCTGAAGTATTTTTAGTCTGTACAAGTTATTTTCAGTGTTCTCGTGTATGGAGATATGTTTTTAATTGATCTACTGTAGAAGTTATCGATAAAGGACGTGGTGTGTGTGTATGTGTGTGTGTGTGTGTGGGGGGGGGGCAGCATTGACGGACCCGGCCTTGGGGCGGCAAAGGGAGTAAATCCGGGCCTGATTGCGAAGCGAGAATCTGACTTGGGCATCAGCCTTTTGGAAAAACAGAAGAGACACACATGATGTGTTTCGCTCACACCGCTTCTCTTTCCAGCTCTATAAAACGGGTTTCAAAATTTTGACGCATTAGTAAAGGGCTCCTATAACCTTACATACATTTTTTAGAAACGCACCCTTCCTATTGCTGGAGCTGTTCCCAGCATGAGGGCACATTTCTCCATATGTTCTGACCTTGTATTCAAACTCACTGACGTTCAACTGGGAGACGATCCAGCAGCCTATCTGCTTCATTTAACTCCCATGTGATCCAAAGTTATGAAAGGCCACTTATGATTCAGCTACTTAATGCTTGCAAGGCCTGCATCCTGCTTTTCTGGAAGCAACCTATAGCTCCCCTGCTAAGTATTTGGTTACACAAAATTGAGGAGATTTACAGAATGGAAGATATCCTTGCCTCTGCTAATCACAGATAGAAGTTTGACAAAACATGGTTCTACTGGACCGACTATACCTTTTCCTCTAGTTATATTGCAGACCTCGTCACCTGAACCTGGCCGGTTCATAGCCTCTGCTCTTGGAGCCTTGACATGTAACTTCTGGGGGGTTTCCTCCCATGTCCTCTGGGAGCTTTTGCCCCCGAGGGTCACTTATCATGCTGCTGGGGTTGGGCCTCTGATTGCACAACTCCCAACTCCCCCCCCCCCTTTTTTTTAACCATACTCTGGAATTTCAGAGTTATAACTCTATATATTATTATTATTATTATTATACAGGATTTATATAGCGCCAACAGTTTGCGCAGCGCTTTACAACATGGGGAAGACAGTACACTTACAATACAAATAAATACAGGAGGGATCAGAGAGCCCTGCTCGTTAGAGCTTACAATCTAGAAGGGAGGATCAAGTGGAACAAAACGTAATAACTGTGGGGGATGAGCTGATGGAGAAAATGAAAATATAGTTGTTAGGTGTGGGTAGGGTAGGTTTCTCTAAAGAGAAGGGTTTTCAGGGATTGTCTAAAAGCGAATAGAGTAGGAGATAATTGGACAGATTGGGGTAAGGCGTTCCATAGGATTGGAGAGGGTCGGGAGAAGTCCTGGAGGCGGATATGGGAGGAGGTGATGAGGGAGCTAGAGAGCAGGAGGTCTTGAGAGGAATGAAGAGAACGAGTAGGTTGGTATTTAGAGACTAGGCTAGAGATGTAGCTGGGCGCTAAGTTGTGGGTGGCTTTGTAAGCAGTTGTTAGTATTTTGAATTTAATTTGTTGGGTGAGCGGAAGCCAGTGGAGGGATTGACAGAGAGGAGTAGCAGACACAGAGCAATTGGTAAGGTCAATGAGTCTGGCAGCAGCATTCATGATGGATTGAACGGGTGATAGACTATGTAAAGGTAAAACAATGAGAAGGGAGTTGCAGTAGTCGAGGCGAGAGATGACCAGGGAGTGAATTAAGAGCTTTATTGTGTCAGTGGCTATAAATGCAATGCAACATGGTTACATGGAGTTGTTCTGAACACAGAATGTGTACTGACCACTCCCCAGAAACATAATTTCCTGCTTGTGTAATTGGCTCACCAATTTTCCCAGAAGTCAGCCTAAGATACAAGTCAGATTTCATGCATCCCCTCCAACAAAAATGTCATTTTTGGTGAGATATTTCCAATAGGAACATGTCTAAAGGGATACAGTCCCAGCAGCTTCCTCATTAGAGCCCTGCAGCTGCCACAGCTGACTGATAATTATGAAACCACTCCCATTAGATCCACTTAGCACAGATGTACAGACAAACACACATGGATTTATTCAGAAAAACAAAAGGTAGGAATCTGCAACAAAGGTTGTTATAATCCTTTCAATGTACATAGATCACCCAGAGGGGAATGTTTTTTTTCTCAACAAAAGTGGAGTTACGCTTTAAAGGAGAGTTCAGAGTCCAGGACTACACCTAGAACCTTGGCATGTGGGGATGGGCTTATAGTTGTGCCATTGATTTTGACAGAGAGAAGAATTATAAGTTCCGTTTTGGATATATTGAGTTTGAGGCAGTGGTGTGACATCCAGACTGATATATCTGATAGTAAATTAGTGATACTTGAGGAGACGGAGGGAGTGAGCTAGGGGGTAGAGAAATAGATTTGGGTGTCGTCAGCGTAGAGGTGGTATTGGTAGCCATGGGAGGCTATCAGCTGACCCAGGAAGGAGGTGTAGATTGAAAATAGGAGAGGTCCAAGAACAGAATTTTGGGGGACCCCAACAGAGAAAAGAAGAGGAGAGGAGGAAGTAGAGCTGTAAGAAATGCTAAAGGTGCGATTGGATGAGTAGGAAGAGAACCAGCAAAGAGTACAGTCACGAATACCAAAGGCGTGGAGTTTTTTTTAGGAGTGGGTGGTCGACCGTATCAAAGGCAGCAGAGAGGACCAGGTCCATATATGAGTGGAAGGCGAATCCTGACAATGAATAAGGGCACCCTGCTTTTTCTGTGGAAGGGAACCCTCTTGCAGTAAGTGGATCTATTCTGATCAATTTCGCGGAACCTCTCAGCTATGTTCCAGTGTAACCACAATTTTTTGTTTTGCTTTTTCTTCAATACCATTTGGACAGGAGGTTTCTCCTGCAGAGGGGCTGATTTGCCCTGTTTGTATTCCTGTACTGTATTTTGTATTTTGCCAAAACACTTTAAATAAAGAATAAAAAAAATGCAACATTGTTATGGCAAATAAACAACATTTTTCTTCATATGAAATTTGTATAGTCACTGATGGCATTATCGAATGCTCAGATGATCTTCGTGTGAAGCTTCACAGGAAAAACTGCATATGGCCAGCTTTAGCGATAAACCTACCCTGAGCAGCTTGTGGACTATGCTTGATGATTTGTGAAAACAAAGTAGAGTACATAAGTATTGCTGTATTCTGAAATAATTGAGAGACAAGGAAGGAGAAAGAACAAAGGAGAAAGAGAGATAAAGACAGACAAAATAAGAGAGAGTGCTCAGTTGGTGGCTGTAGATTTTGTTGTGGCCTGATGTGGAAAATTGCTTCTGCACCGATTCCAAAGCATAATTATCACCTGTCTGCGTGTTAATGTTCATCAAAGGGCAGCTACACCCAAAAATGATTTACGCTTGCACTTAATTGCCTCTAAATTATATGTAGATTGTCTTGCTAACCTGTGTCTTTTTGATTGCGCGGTTGTAGTTTGTGATAAAATCAGTGGCAAGAGAAATGGAAATGGCATGTTTTCTTTTTAGATCAAATTAACAAAATGTATCACTGCACTAAACAACAATTTCTGTATGCATAATTTGCATTCAAAATGAGCAAAAAAGGCAAATAATACCTAAAACACAACACACCCTTCTGTATTTATAAGCGGTTATGCCCACTGTCTCTTAAATCATTTATTGAAAGTGAATGTATTTTCTTTATAGATCAAGACTAAAAAAATGCAGATATTTTTCTGTTTGTCAGTCAGGTAAATATAACATTTTGCATAGTAATATTATGCAGCCTTCTATCAAGGCAGCCAATGGAACTCAAGTCTCTATTTCGGATATTCAGCCATTTCCATTTTCATCTCTCCTGAAAGAAGTCAGTTGATTACAGCCTATAAATAAATAATCTCAGCAGTGACTCCTTCCTTATTAGAGTGCTCAGCGGGAGGTTTCAGTCAGACAAAGGGAGCTGCAAAGCAAGTTTTTTTTTTTTTGCTTTTTTTGCTGTGCTGTCGCAAACCTGGACTACATGATTGCTGTTGCAATACAAGTAAGTGTCAAGATGTTGTTGTATGCATTTTTTTATGTAAGGTTTAAAATATTTTTCTAGTACAAACAGTGATACATCATGGTGCATGGTGCTTTTATAAACGCAATCTAAAATCCACTCAATTGAAACATGTACTTCTACATTATTTGTAGTAAAAATAAACTGAGTGAGTAAAGGCTAGTATGAGTGTTCTCCAACCCTAGTTAGGGTATAGAGGATTTGGTTAAGTGTGGGTACCATGAGTTACTAGGCCAGTTGTATGGGATCTAAATGTGTGTGTGTGTGGGGGGTAACACTAAGGGTAGGGAGAAAAACTACAAGACAGAACACGGGGAAGCAAGTCCTAGGAGGACAAAAAATGGAGATAGGAAGCAGAAATAAGGTATATAGGCAAGAGCAGGGGAGAGAACAGGGTGGAGGGAAAAACAGGGAGGGAGGAAGGTATGCGAAGCAGGTGGTATAAAGAGCCTCCAGTACAGGGCTCAGAGGAAAAGCAGTGGTTAGGGAAAGAATAGACATGGGTAGAAGGTAGGCCAGGGTCAATGAGATAGGAATGGGGAAGGGGTGGGGGAATGACAACATATAGGTAAGCAAGTGGAAAGGTTAAAGATTTACAGGTTGTATTTAATGATTTTTACAAATCCCCATTTAAAAACAATTTTTCACGTTTTCCAGAAGAAAAAATGTATTTGTAACATGCATATTATTGCTTCAGTCCTAATATCGTTTTCCAAGTTATATTGTGTCTGTGGCTTGATAAGGTGTTTGCAGTGAACCATAAACTGCAAAAAGTGAATCTAATAAACTGAGGAACATAAGGTGCTCCATCAAATGCTTTCCATTTGCATGTCCCTGCAGTAAAAAGTAATGTAAGAGAATGTATGTAAATGTATTCAGTGCACAGATGTGCCATATCACTAGGCATAGAACATGTCATTAGTCTCTATATGCAGATTATTTTTATTAAAGGGGGCATAAAATCTGACAATATATTTACTATGTACAGGATAGGACCCTAGAGTCGATATATACCATCAGTATGTAAAACTAAAACTGGTGCACACAGAATCTGGTGCAGCTGTGCATAGTAACATAGTAACCAATCAGCTTCCAGGTTTTATTGTCAAAGCTTAAATGAACAAGCTGAAGTTAGAACCTGATTGTTTACTATGCACAGCTTCACCAGATTCTATGCGCACCAGTTTTAGTAAATCTCCCCCCATTGGGCTCAGAATCTTCCTTCATGGCACCCTAATTTATACCTGCATACAATATTGTGGTAAAATCTTCTTTTCACATTACAAAAGACAAATCCCTCTGGCTACTATAATGATTTTTTAAATCCTCTATGAGCATAGCAACAATGTTCCCAAGCTTCCAGGTGCCTGCCAATGGTGAGTAAAAAGGGCTTGTAACTTGGACCTCATCCAGCCTAGATTCAGAGAGCAAAAATGTATATATCCTTTGGCTTATAACATGGAGACAATGGGCATAAACTGAAGTCATGGTGAGACATCTTTAAGTTTGGTGTTTCTCTTAGGGAAGTGGTTCTAAGCTCCTGTCCTAAAGGACCCACTAACAGGCCAGGTTTCAAATATTACCTTTTGGAGATGCAGACTAGAATACTGCAATCACTGAGCAGCAAATGATATCACCTGTGATGTATTTCAGTTATCATGCAAACCTGGCCTGTTAGTGGGTCCTGAGGACAGGAGTTGAGAACCACTGTCTTAGGGCATATGAAGGAATATGGAGAGCACACTTAGCGGGTATACGAGGTGTGTCTAAAAAGTTTGGTGAATGGTATCAGAAAAAAAACAAAACAGAAGATACAAACAAATGACCTTTATTGGCCTTCAAAATAATCGCCATCCTTCACAACACACTTTTGGCAACATTAATAAAACTTCTGGAAACCGTCAGCAAAGGCCTTTTTAGGAATCGATCGCAGAACCGCTATCACACATTCTTGAATGATGCCTTCGTCGAAGAAGAAGATCAATGTTGTCTTGAACTTGGATTTTTGCAGGCAACTCTTTTTGGGTCACTTTGAAGACGATGAACATCATTCCATCAACTGCCGCTTGGATTCCGTATCAAACTGGTAGCACCATGTCTCATCCTCTGTGACGATGGTTCACGGAAAGGATGGATCCTGGTCACACATGGTAATAATATCTCCAGAGGTTTCCATCTATTTTGCTTTCTGTTTGTCTGTCAGCTTGTGCGGCACAATCCGGGAACAGATCGTCCACTTACCCAAATCTTCTCAACGATGGTGCGCACCATGTCCTTGCTAATGCCCAATTCCACCGCCATCAATCGTAGAGTCAGTCACCGATCCAATGCCAGAATTTGTCACACTTGCCCGATCATGTCTGGGGCTCTGCTTGTTGATGGCTGATATAAACATGACTCATCCTAAGTCGTTTACAGGTATACCCCACTTTTAAGTACACTTTGGGGTTTATTTACTAAAGCTGGAAAATGCAAAATCAGGCTCACTTCTGCATAGAAACCAATGAGCTTCTAACCCCAGCTTGTTCAATTAAGCTTTGGTAATAAAACCTGGAAGCTCATTGGTTTCTATGCAGAAGTGAGCCTGATTTTGCACTTTCTAGCTTTACTAAATAAACCCCATTGTGTACTTAAAAGTGGGGTATGCCTGTATTTCCCACTGCAAAAGCGTTTGAACCATTTTTTGCTCACAGCTTCCGTCCTGTACACTGGCACCAACATTTCATGCATCTCTGTCGCCGTTTTCCCCAATTTGTTGCAGGACATGATGTTCACTCGATGTTCAATTGCACTGTGACACCCTGCCTCTCACACTGACTATATTTGATTGCCCGCAGTGTGTTTACTCTCATGGTCGCGTGTACTCCACGCTAGGTGGCGCTTCTTGACTTGTCTCTGGATAGCCATGTGCATGCACGCACACCTGGCCCATGTTGCCCTTGAGATATCAGAAAATTCATCAAACTTTTTAGACACACCTCATATTTATAAAGCAGTGAATGTGACATTCACCAAATATTCAATTCAGGTGTTTCTTCCTGGTGCATGTGCTTAAAATTACAGTAATTGATTCACCTGCAGCAGGCTCTACAGTGAATAAAGCATATATCAAGGCAATATATATATATATATTATATGTCTCTGCAATACATAAACATTTCTTATGTTTGACCTTTTTAAACATGCTGCAAGTACACAAAATTTCCTATGGCAGAAATATAGCATGCTTCCTACTTTCTGTAAGAGCTGACAACACAGGGTCTTTTGAGCTCTTCAATCCTAAGCACATGGTGTCAGCCCTACCTACTTAATTTCTGTTGGAGTACAAAAAATTGATTTATAATCATAATTAAAATCATGTTACTTGGGATTTAAATTATCGTTTGTATGGAAGCTAAACACGAAGTATACAGTATGTACATACAGCTCAATGTGTTTTGAATGGAAGCCAAATATCTATATGTACAAAGAATAAATGAGAAATTTGAATCTCACAAAACTTCCTTGGAGGTAAAATACAGTAAAGGGTGTCCTTACATGACTTTTTATCAAATTCTTTTTATTCACAAATATTTGCAAGTATTACACACTCTATAAACATAGTAGATCCACTTAACAACAATAAAGCTATAACTTGCTCAACTTGAAAGTGTCCTTTCCTAGAATAATTTACAGACCATCCATAACTATAAATGTACAAAGCAATAAAACAGTATAATGTTATCAAGGGCTTGTATTTAGTTTGAAACTACATATCAAAAAAAAAAATTAATGACCTTTTTCTAAAACTACCAGCTGCCTGGTTGTATCGGTACTTCTGAGTGACACCCCTAAAATTGTAGTTTTTTTAAATCTATAGATGTTCTGGGCCAGTGACTTGGAAAATATGGAAGCGAAAGCAGAAGTCAGCAATGGCAGCCTACATAATTCCTGTAAGTAGTATTCTCTGTGGTTGACTGAATGATCTGACAGTTCTCACATATACAGGTACAGAGTAGCAAATACAGTACATACAGTGGTTACTGTTTCATTGAAATATTTTAGCTATGGTTTACATTGTTTATGTCAAAGTTTTTTTTTACAATGATGGATTTTTTTTAGCTAGTTGATCAGATGACATTTTTCATAAAATTCCAATTTCCTCAGGGCTGAAGCAGCATACTTTTTTTTTTTTTACAACTCACAAAAATATGAAAAACTAGGTGGCAAATAAGCGAGGACTTTCTATTTCAATATTTTTATTGGTTTTCAAAAGCAGAGAAAACAAAACAGTTGCTCATACAGCAGCTATGTAATAACAGTAGCGTCACATACCAGAGTCAAGCAACAGAGCTCAACAGGGAGGACAGTCCAAAGTACAGCAGAAGTCTCTGCAGGATGGTCCTGCCATCCACCAAAGGGCTTCTGCAGTTTAGAGAAAATGCATTATTTTTGTCGCTCGAAAAAGCGCCTTCTCTTATGCTGCAATATGTTTACATGCCACTGCTACGATGCTTTGCAACTGCGGCCTACTTGACCCGACATGTAGCAATCGGCAGATGGGAAGCCTGAAAAATGCTACACATGCAAATCAATGAAGAAGCGCTTCAAACGCCCCACGGTTGCAGTGCGATTGTCGACAAAAATTGGGTGAAAACTGGCGGTGAGGAGGCTTAGCAGCACTTCCTCCCTGCCTGTCAGTTGCCTCTGAAGCGTGATCTGTACATGATCGGGCTTTAGAGGAAAGGGAGATATAGACACATGTCTAAATCTACCCAAAGAGTGTTCTCATACGCAAATGTCCAGAGATGTAGGCTCTCGATTGCTGACACTGGCTAGGAATAAAAGGAGAGGGAAAAAGGGGATAATAACTGGAAACAGGGAGGGGGAGGGTAAAATAGAAGGTGGGTAGGAAGGGTTCTTGGGGCTCAGAGTTGACTAGGAGCAACTCTGTGTCCAAGGTTGAGAGTGCATAGCAGAGCTATGATTCCCAAACATTAGGAAATCTAATGCATTGGAGGTTTTTTATTAGCAAATAATGCATTCATGCACATCCTGACTTTTACTAAATCAATTTGAGTTTTTTCCATGCTTTAGTTATCAGGGCACCATTCCAGTGTCCTTTGGAACAGACTTGCAAAGCAGAGTGTAAACAAGGCCAAAGATTCTCAACCAAAAAGAGAACAATTTAGGGAAAGTCCACCAAATGTGGAGGACATCCTCTTTCTGGCCCCATCCTCCAAAGCATCTGTCATCCTAGGACAAGAGGGCCTTCGCTTTTCATGCTGGTACCCAGTACTAACAAAAGAGAGCTTTGTAAGTAGATTTAAGAATAGTGGTGTTGAAGAAGCATTCTGTTAAGCTGGACCAGGCCTTGCTCCAGTCCTCAAGAGGTATTATACAATGAAACTCATGTTAAGCAAAAATTTCTGTGTAGGAATCAATAATTTAATTGCTAGAAGAAGTCAATCATCACCAACCTGGCACCTGATCTAGCACTTATAAGTGGACTGATTGAGGTTTGGCTGTTGTTAGTAGATGGTAACAGGCTTGGGTGAGTAAATATACAGAAGTTGTTCATTGGTGTTTTAATGTTGTTCTGGATATTTATTACTGGATTGTCAACACTTTGCAAGAATCTAGTCCAACCCAATGACCCATCTCTGGAATCACGGGAGGCATTAGCTCACTGATACCCTAAGTTAGTGCTTGAAGTAGGTTCTAGCTGTGTGGGTGGAATCATGTTCTACTGTATGTGTGCAACAGCATGACTTCATGTATTCACTTACATTTCTGGGAATCTGTACAGCCATAGTAATTAAAAAGGCAAGGTAGAAAACTGCAAGAAAGATACTAGTGCCCAATAATATAAGTATTACTGCCGGTTTAGTGCTTATCTACAAATAAATATAAGGGTATTTGGTTGAAGAGCCTTCACAGATATAGGCACAGAGCCTATTTGTATTGTCTGAACAGGCATAACCCGTCCTACAAGACACCAATTGGCCAATTGTGCTATCTCCTTGGTTTACTGCAGGAGAATAAAGGTTGTAGCTGAGCCCCCCTGAACCTCCTCCAGGCCTTAGGTTCCTGGCCAGCTCTGACAATGAACGCTCTTCAAGGTAATCTGTCAATTGTCATGGACAGCAGAGTGGCTTAGGCTGGCCATAGACAGTTCGAATCTCAGCCTCATCTCAGGAACCAGCCAAGATTCGAACCCATGTATGAGCAGGCTGAATGTACCAAGTTGATCAGTTGATCAACTTGGGTACAACCAGCCTGCTGGATTCTCCCAGCTGGGGCGGCTTTCTCTAACCCCCCCCCCCTCTACTGCTGGGAGAATACAAAACCCATGGTTACAGGAAAGAAATTTGCACCATCAATGGCCTGGCTTAGTGGTTAGTTCACTTTTATCTGGAATGGAAGGAAATCACTATTGGGAGGGGCTGTCTGTTAACCTCTCAGCCATTTACTAGTTTACAAAAAGTAAACACTTCTATAAGTTCATTGCTACCAGCTGACCTAGAACTAGTTTTACTCTCACGAATTAACAGTACCACAGGGGGGCACAGAGAGAACAGACTCTTTAATTATTTCATTAAGGACTGAAATAACAGCAGGAGAACTGGCAGAACTTGGCATGAAGGGCATGTGTCCTGAGTCACTTACTTAGTGTCCTAGGTCTCCTTTGCAGTAATTGTGTCTGCAATTCCAAGTATGAGAAGCATACTTTGGCCTTTGCTGAACGTTGGTTGTGAGAACTTTTTTTATGTTATACATTTTCACATCCACACCAGCATCTTAATTTTTTCATGTCAATTCTTTAGAAATTGTGTATATTTAACGTATGATTTAGTAAATTAACATTGGCATTTTGTGAACAAAAATGTAACATTTTTATGAATTACTGCATTATTTTTATGTTCCTTTACCCATATGAATTTTTCTTTTAAAATATTGTGAACCTTTTCATCTCTCCAACGTGTAAATATAGTGGTACCCTGATGATATGCATCATTAGTTCTTTCAAACACTCTCCCCAAACATGCAGTCTAAATAGACTAAACAACGCTGTTATTTATATACAAATTTTGACTTTCTCAAGATTTAACAACTAAGCCCATATCTCCATGTCTAAAGTTGCCTGAAAATTAGTAGAATTTTGTTTAAAAAAGTGTCATTTTCTAATAGTCAGATCAATGTTTTTTTTTTTTCAACCATAGTGGTGAGAAAATTTGTAAGGGCAAGAGGGAAAATTTTTCTCAAACTCAACTAAGTTCTAACTTTGAATGAAGTTTTCATACAGGAAAAAATGTACATATTGTAATGAGTATGTTTAAGGTATAAAATAAACCTTTTAATACTTGTGGGAATCCATTCAAGTAGCAGATGCAGATGAGATTTTAAGGACTTTCAAACAAACTTAGATGACTCAAAGATGGCAAGATCAAATGCTCTGATTTTTTGGAAATTCCATACTAAAATATGGCCAGTTACGCCCCTCCTGATGTATGCAGAGCACAAAAAAGGACAGAGGTTTCCCAAAAATGTGGATTGTAATTGACTGCATCACATTTTACTTTCTTTGCTGTGCAAGAGACAAGATGGTGGCACACAACTGGGAAATATCTGTGACTTGGGAGACAGACTGGAGCATAATTTTTGTTCATTGATTTTGCACCATTAGTTTATGAGCTGGACAGTTTGTATTTGGCAGTGATTTCTGAGAAAACTGGAAAAGAAATGGGTTGCTTGGGCTTAAAAGCTAAAGCTAATTAACAATAGGATTTTGCATTCTGTTCAAAATGTGCTCTTTGAACAGTGTGTAGTTTATCTGCTTTCAATTAACTTGGCAGGAGCTTTTAGAGGCTTTTAGAGCCATGAAAAAAAAAACACTGCCAGTGTGCCCAGGAGCAGCAGAGTTTGGGCAAAAAAATGCTCGAAGCTACTAAAAGCTCCTAGAAGCTGCTAGAAGCTGCTAAATGTGCCTAAAAGCTAGTGCTTGAGTATTAATTAATTTCCATAGCCAGAATTCATTATTTATTCTGGCCAATGAAATTAATTACCACCCAAGAGCTTGACGCCTGTAAAAGCTCCTAAAAGCTTGGAAAAGCTTTGGACGCTTTTAGAAGCATCAGGCATTTTTTCTGCAAAAACGGTGCTGGCTTCTAGGAGAAAAAAAATGTCCTGTGTGCATGAGGCCTAAAAGTAATAATCCATTTTATATTTCATTTTTTGTCATGTCCTTTTATCCATGAAGTTACAGTTACTACATTCTTAGACCCAGATTTGACCAAGAAAAAGGAATAAAAGGCATTCCCAAGTGACAGCTTTCCATTCTATAGAGCTGGCTGTACACTAGTAGATTTCTGAATGAACATTTGTATGGACGTTTGTACGAAAAGTCTTTGAACATTTGATGACTGAACAAATGTTCTTAAAATGAAACATTTTGAGCAAAATTCTGTTGGATGCTGTAGAGCTGTAAGCTACATTTGGATCTCTGGTTTGGAACTGCCGTCAGTACACAACACTAATGATTCAATTCCAAAGGAGGAAAGGGGAAGGAGATCAAAGACGGTAAAAAGGAAGGGAGAAAAGACATGACATAGGATTAGGAAATTGCCTCATTTACTTTCCATCATGTTATGCTAAATGCCCCCACAATATTTCAATATAGTTGTCCAGAAGTGCTCCTGGTCTTTTACGACCCTATCAACACCCATAAATAACAGTCTACCTTTGAAATGTCAAGCATTATTAGGAAGCCACTACCCTGCCCTTTGATTTCCCCATTAATTCTGTGAAACAAAGCAAGGACAGAATGGTAGATAAAGACGATGTGGGACCTCTACAGACAGTTAATCTCTTTGCAGGCAACATCTGGATAAATAAAAGAATTATGTGTTATTGCACACACTAAATCACACCCAACCCTGACTTTTCAGCAAAGGACAGCTGGATACTTTTGGCCTAGAGGATAAAGTTGAGTGGCCCATGTAAAATGCTAAAAACCACTCAAATATTTACAGTAAGATGATTGCGGGAAAGAATTCTTAGAGAGAGCCATAATGGTTCAGCCTGATATCCTCTTGCAAAAAAGATCATATGACTATAAAGTATAAGCAATCACAGGGGATTTTGGGAAAGAGGAATGTGATAATTTATTTGTATGTTTCATATCTGCAGTGTCCGAAGAGACAATTTCTTTATTTTAGTGCTGGTCCTAGAGTTTCAGCAACCCTGTTCTTTCCCGTACTGGCTGGAATAATTTTCAGTTATGATAGGACAATGCCACAACAAAGTTTTAATGCACTGGTCTACATTGTCCTCGCCAAAATTCTACATAAACTCTTTCATGTTTTACAACATCATTTGTATTAACAATGGCTTAACATTTGAGGTGTTAGTCATTATCATGGATACTGTCTTCATTCACACCTTGACCGGTGTGTGTGTGTGCGCATGCACATCTGTTTCATACTAGCTTGAAATTATTTTAGCTTGACTGTTAAAGTGTACCCATACCCATTTTTTAATTTTTTTTTTAAATTATGGATAGAATGTTAGAATCCCTGTCAAGTTTTCCGCTCACTTTCTGTTCTATGCACAACCTTTTACCAGACAGAAATTGATAAAAAAATCTGCAACCATCAAAAAAAAAAAAAAAACAATAAAATGCTTATAGAGGTTCTAGCCTTCCCCTATTAATTTGATAAAAAAAACATTTTTACTTCTGTCTGTGTTGCTATTAGACAGATTTTCTCTCATCTGTCCTAGTGACAACCTTATACACCAAGGAGGCAATGAAGGAATCTCCGCAACTAAGCTTCCAACTGCAGCAAAACCTGACAGTTCTGATATTTCCCTATTCTATATAAAGAATGAAAAAGGCTTTAGGTGTAAATACACTTCAAAAGAAGCCTGTGTTTTACCCATGCAGCACAAACTCACCTTCTGTGTACTCCCTTGCCAGTCTGTTCAACCAATGGAAGCAAACAAAATAACCAGTAGCTCTATATAGGGGGAGTTTGCACGCCAGATCTAGGGGGGTGCTGGGTTGGGTTGGCCTCCCAGACTTTAAATTCTCTTCTCCCCACCAGACCAGTGACATTGGTATCAGGAAGTGGATGGGGTGGGGGCAGCATAGCCTCAGTAGTCTGATTTGATCGGGGGACTCTTATGTAAAGAGTGAGTCAAAGGTGTATTAGGGGGATTCTAAGGTGTTGAACTCAGATGTGATGGGGGAACTCTGATGTGAAGGGGCTGACTCTAATGTAATGTGTGGACTGTGATGTGCAGGGACTGACTCTAATGTAATGTGTGGACTGTGATGTGCAGGGACTGACTCTAATGTAATGTGTGGACTGTGATGTGCAGGGACTGACTCTAATGTAATGTGTGGACTGTGATGTGCAGGGACTGACTCTGATATAATGTGTGGACTGTGATGTGAAGGGGACTGACTCTAATGTAATGTGTGGACTGTGATGTGCAGGGACTGACTCTAATGTAATGTGTGGACTGTGATGTGCAGGGACTGACTCTGATGTAATGTGTGGACTGTGATGTGAAGGGGACTGACTCTAATGTAATGTGTGGACTGTGATGTGCAGGGACTGACTCTAATGTAATGTGTGGACTGTGATGTGCAGGGACTGACTCTGATGTAATGTGTGGACTGTGATGTGAAGGGGACTGACTCTAATGTAATGTGTGGACTGTGATGTGAAGGAGACTGACTCTGATGTAATGTGTGGACTGTGATGTGAAGGGGACTGACTCTAATGTAATGTGTGGACTGTGATGTGAAGGGGACTGACTCTGATGTAATGTGTGGACTGTGATGTGAAGGGGACTGACTCTAATGTAATGTGTGGACTGTCATGTGAAGGGGACTGACTCTAATGTAATGTGTGGACTGTGATGTGCAGGGACTGACTCTGATGTAATGTGTGGACTGTGATGTGAAGGGGACTGACTCTAATGTAATGTGTGGACTGTGATGTGAAGGGGACTGACTCTAATGTAATGTGTGGACTGTGATGTGCAGGGACTGACTCTAATGTAATGTGTGGACTGTGATGTGCAGGGACTGACTCTAATGTAATGTGTGGACTGTGATGTGCAGGGACTGGCTCTAATGTAATGTGTGGACTGTGATGTGCAGGGACTGACTCTGATGTAATGTGTGGACTGTGATGTGAAGGGGACTGACTCTAATGTAATGTGTGGACTGTGATGTGAAGGGGACTGACTCTGATGTAATGTGTGGACTGTGATGTGAAGGGGACTGACTCTAATGTAATGTGTGGACTGTCATGTGAAGGGGACTGACTCTAATGTAATGTGTGGACTGTCATGTGCAGGGACTGACTCTGATGTAATGTGTGGACTGTGATGTGAAGGGGACTGACTCTAATGTAATGTGTGGACTGTGATGTGCAGGGACTGACTCTGATGTAATGTGTGGACTGTGATGTGAAGGGGACTGACTCTAATGTAATGTGTGGACTGTGATGTGCAGGGACTGACTCTAATGTAATGTGTGGACTGTGATGTGCAGGGACTGACTCTGATGTAATGTGTGGACTGTGATGTGAAGGGGACTGACTCTAATGTAATGTGTGGACTGTGATGTGCAGGGACTGACTCTAATGTAATGTGTGGACTGTGATGTGCAGGGACTGACTCTAATGTAATGTGTGGACTGTGATGTGCAGGGACTGACTCTGATGTAATGTGTGGACTGTGATGTGAAGGGGACTGACTCTAATGTAATGTGTGGACTGTGATGTGAAGGAGACTGACTCTGATGTAATGTGTGGACTGTGATGTGAAGGGGACTGACTCTAATGTAATGTGTGGACTGTCATGTGAAGGGGACTGACTCTGATGTAATGTGTGGACTGTGATGTGAAGGGGACTGACTCTAATGTAATGTGTGGACTGTGATGTGCAGGGACTGACTCTAATGTAATGTGTGGACTGTGATGTGCAGGGACTGACTCTAATGTAATGTGTGGACTGTGATGTGCAGGGACTGGCTCTAATGTAATGTGTGGACTGTGATGTGCAGGGACTGACTCTGATGTAATGTGTGGACTGTGATGTGAAGGGGACTGACTCTAATGTAATGTGTGGACTGTGATGTGAAGGGGACTGACTCTGATGTAATGTGTGGACTGTGATGTGAAGGGGACTGACTCTAATGTAATGTGTGGACTGTCATGTGAAGGGGACTGACTCTAATGTAATGTGTGGACTGTCATGTGCAGGGACTGACTCTGATGTAATGTGTGGACTGTGATGTGAAGGGGACTGACTCTAATGTAATGTGTGGACTGTGATGTGCAGGGACTGACTCTGATGTAATGTGTGGACTGTGATGTGAAGGGGACTGACTCTGATGTAATGTGTGGACTGTCATGTGAAGGGGACTGACTCTGATGTAATGTGTGGACTGTGATGTGAAGGGGACTGACTCTAATGTAATGTGTGGACTGTGATGTGAAGGGGACTGACTCTAATGTAATGTGTGGACTGTGATGTGCAGGGACTGACTCTAATGTAATGTGTGGACTGTGATGTGCAGGGACTGACTCTAATGTAATGTGTGGACTGTGATGTGCAGGGACTGGCTCTAATGTAATGTGTGGACTGTGATGTGCAGGGACTGACTCTGATGTAATGTGTGGACTGTGATGTGAAGGGGACTGACTCTAATGTAATGTGTGGACTGTGATGTGAAGGGGACTGACTCTGATGTAATGTGTGGACTGTGATGTGAAGGGGACTGACTCTAATGTAATGTGTGGACTGTCATGTGAAGGGGACTGACTCTAATGTAATGTGTGGACTGTCATGTGCAGGGACTGACTCTGATGTAATGTGTGGACTGTGATGTGAAGGGGACTGACTCTAATGTAATGTGTGGACTGTGATGTGCAGGGACTGACTCTGATGTAATGTGTGGACTGTGATGTGAAGGGGACTGACTCTAATGTAATGTGTGGACTGTGATGTGCAGGGACTGACTCTAATGTAATGTGTGGACTGTGATGTGCAGGGACTGACTCTGATGTAATGTGTGGACTGTGATGTGAAGGGGACTGACTCTAATGTAATGTGTGGACTGTGATGTGCAGGGACTGACTCTAATGTAATGTGTGGACTGTGATGTGCAGGGACTGACTCTAATGTAATGTGTGGACTGTGATGTGCAGGGACTGACTCTGATGTAATGTGTGGACTGTGATGTGAAGGGGACTGACTCTAATGTAATGTGTGGACTGTGATGTGCAGGGACTGACTCTAATGTAATGTGTGGACTGTGATGTGCAGGGACTGACTCTAATGTAATGTGTGGACTGTGATGTGCAGGGACTGACTCTGATGTAATGTGTGGACTGTGATGTGAAGGGGACTGACTCTGATGTAATGTGTGGACTGTGATGTGAAGGGGACTGACTCTAATGTAATGTGTGGACTGTGATGTGAAGGGGACTGACTCTGATGTAATGTGTGGACTGTGATGTGAAGGGGACTGACTCTAATGTAATGTGTGGACTGTCATGTGAAGGGGACTGACTCTAATGTAATGTGTGGACTGTCATGTGCAGGGACTGACTCTGATGTAATGTGTGGACTGTGATGTGAAGGGGACTGACTCTAATGTAATGTGTGGACTGTGATGTGAAGGGGACTGACTCTAATGTAATGTGTGGACTGTGATGTGCAGGGACTGACTCTAATGTAATGTGTGGACTGTGATGTGCAGGGACTGACTCTAATGTAATGTGTGGACTGTGATGTGCAGGGACTGACTCTGATGTAATGTGTGGACTGTGATGTGAAGGGGACTGACTCTGATGTAATGTGTGGACTGTGATGTGAAGGGGACTGACTCTAATGTAATGTGTGGACTGTGATGTGAAGGGGACTGACTCTGATGTAATGTGTGGACTGTGATGTGAAGGGGACTGACTCTAATGTAATGTGTGGACTGTCATGTGAAGGGGACTGACTCTAATGTAATGTGTGGACTGTCATGTGCAGGGACTGACTCTGATGTAATGTGTGGACTGTGATGTGAAGGGGACTGACTCTAATGTAATGTGTGGACTGTGATGTGAAGGGGACTGACTCTAATGTAATGTGTGGACTGTGATGTGAAGGGGACTGACTCTGATGTAATGTGTGGACTGTGATGTGAAGGGGACTGACTCTGATGTAATGTATGGACTGTGATCTGAAGGGACTGACTCTGATGTAATGGGGAGAATATGATGAAGGCAAAGGGGGATTGCTGACGCGACGCCAAGGAGGGTGTGACATTTTCATCCAGTGTAGATGTCAATATCCTTCAGCCTAATAAATACTTAGGACCTGGCTGCTTTGTGATTCTGCATACTTTTAAAGGGTGCCATGGCTGAAAAAATGCATGTTTCATTGCAGCCACTTGGAGACACAGGAGACTAGTGCTCCCTGTTCATACCTGCACTGCCTCTGCACTACCTAGAAGCATAGGCGTCGTTAAGGTGGGGCTATTGAGGCTGGAGCCCCGAATGCGGGGCCAATAGCCCCGAGTGTCTAAGCACCAGGTCCTGCAGTGAAGAGAAAGGGAGAGAAAATAGGGTAGACAGCAGCGGTGGCAGCCGCAGTTTACCTGTGTGATTCAGCCATTGCGGCGCCGCCCAGCGTGGCAAGGCCCCCTTCTCCCTCAACCTCCAGAGGCACGCTGAATAACAGCCATAGTGGCTGTGACTGGGAGTGGAACAGAACGAAGATTAAAGAAAAAAAAGTTGTCACTCTGTCTCTGTGTTTTTCTCTCCCCTCTCTCTCTCTCTTCTCTCTCTCTACTCTCTCTTCTCTCTCCCTCTCTCTCTCTACTCTCTCTTCTCTCTCCCTCTCTCTCTCTTCTCTCTCTCTTCTCTCCCCTCTCTCTCTTCTCTCCCCTCTCTCTCTCTTCTCTCCCCTCTCTCTCTCTCTCTCCCCTCTCTCTCTCTCTCTCTCTCTCTCTCTCCTCTCTCTCCTCTCTCTCTTATCTCTCTCTCTCTCCCCCCTCTCTCTCTCTCTCTTTTGACGGGAACAGTGGCTTCAATTGATGGACACAGTGGCTTCATTTGACGGGCACAGTGGCTTCATTTGACGGGCACAGTGGCTTCATTTGACGGGCACCGTGGCTGCAATTGACGGGCACAGTGGCTTCATTTGATGTGCACAGTGGCTTCATTTGATGGGCACAGTGGCTTAATTTGACGGGCACAGTGGCTGCATTTGATGGGCACAGTGGCTTCATTTGATGGGCACAGTGGCCTCATTTGACGGGCACAGTGGCTGCAATTGACGGGCACAGTGGCTTCATTTGACGGGTTACAGTGGCTTCATTTGACGGGGTACAGTGGCTGCAATTGACGGCACAGTGGCTTCATTTGACGGGCACAGTGGCTTCATTTGATGGGTACAGTGGCTGCATTTGACGGGCACAGTGGCTGTATTTGATGGGGCATAGTGGCTGCAATTGATAGCACAGTGGCTTCATTTGACTGCCCCTTGACTAATTTTAATAAATAAACTTAGGCTTTAAGGGGGCAAGGGCAGGTAGGTCAGTGCATGTCAGGTAGGTCAGTGTATGTCAGATAGGTAGGTCAGTGTGTGTCAGGTAGGTGAGTGCATGTCAGGTAGGTCAGTGTGGATCAATGAATGTCAGATAGGTAGGTCAGTGTGTGTCAGGTAGGTCAGTGTATGTCAGTTAGGTCAGTGTGTGTCAGGTAGGTTAGTACGTGTCAGGTATGTCATGTAGGTCAGTGTATGTCAGCCAGGTAGATCAGTGCATGTCAAGTCAGTGCGTGTCAGGTAGGTCAGTGTATGTCAGGCAGGTAGGTCAGTGCATGTCAGGTCAGTGCGTGTCAGGTAGGTGAGTGTATGTCAGCCAGGTAGGTCAGTGTATGTCAGTGTCAGGTAGGTCAGTGCGTGTCAGGTAGGTAAGACCCCCCCTCCATACAACCCCACCGCCCGCCACTCCATCCACCCCGGTGACGGGCTCTGACTCCGGGCTGAAGCCCCTGGTCTTTTTGCCACCAAGCAACAACCCTGCCTAGAAGTGATGACCAATGATACTTCCAGGTTGTGACTTGTGTTACATAAGTGTGCCAAGTAAACAGGAAATACTGAGGTCGAGTTACTAAAATTGGAGGGTGGAAAATCTAGCGCAGCTCTGCATAGAAACCAATCAGCTTCCAGGTTTTTTGGTCAGAATTTAACTACTTGCCTACTGGGCACTTTCACCCGTTCCTGCCTGGTCCAGTTTTCAGATTTGTCGCATTCTGAATGACAATTGTGTGGTCATGCAACACAGTACCCAAACAAGATTTTTATCCTTTTTTTGAAACAAATGGAGCTTTCTTTTGGTTGTATTGAATCACTGCTGGGTTTTTTATTTTTTGTTAAACAAACGAAAACACCCCAAAAATTTTGAAAAAAACGTTTTTCTTAGTTTCTGTTGTAAAATTTTGTAAATCAGTAATTTTTCTCCTTCACTGATGTGCGCTGATGAAACTGCACTGATGGACACTGATAGGCTGCACTGATTTTGGCGGCAATGACGGCTACTGATGAGGAGGCACTAATGGGTACTGATAGGCAGCACTAATGGGCACTGTTAGGTGGCACTGATAAGTGGCAATGATGGGCACTGATAGGCGGCATTTATGGGCACTAAAAGGCATCACTGACGGCATTGATTGGGAGCACTGATGGGCACTGATTGGCAGCACTGATGGGCAATGATTGGCAGCACTGATGAGCATAAATTGGTAGCACTGATAGACACTGATTGGTAGCACTAATGGGCACTGTCGGGGCTGCGCTGATAATCAGCACACTGATGATCAGTGCCCTGATTAGTAGTGTGGTTGTGTGGGTTGCCGCTTACCAGCTCTCCTCTCCTCAAGTAGAGGACTGCCGATAACTGGCAAATCTTGCTTACACTATGATCAGCTGCTTTGATTGGCTCTATACCCTGATCTGTGATCAGCTGTGTCCGAATGTGCACCCCAGGGGCACGTGGGGAGGCAGGGTTCTTGGGGGACGTCAACAGGCACCCTCCCAGAAATGTGCGACTGCGGTGTAGCTGTTATTCGGCTATAGTGCAGTTGGGAAGAGGTTAATTAAACATGCTGAAGTTAGAAGCTGATTGGCTGCCATGCACACCTGCACCAGATTTTGAACTCTCCTGTTTTAGTAGATCAGCCTCACTGAGTCCCTGACAGACTGTCATTGACTCACACACAGCCAGTGCCAGTGAGGAGAGCTGGAGAGACAGAAAGACAAGGGAGAGCTAGCTAGAGAGGATAAAATGAAGGTGTAATGACAGTATGCCTCCCTGACTGTTTTACTGCACCCCCAGATCAGATAGGCTGTGGCGCCCTGGGAGTATGCTTAAAGCGTTACTAAACCCACAACAGTATAATCAGTCTGTATCTACAGTAAAGCATGCTTGTTATACTCACTGTGGAACCTAGGGGGTTAATCCTCTGCATTGTGTAAAAAGGCTGTTTGATCCTGTCTTCTCTGATCCTCCCCTTCTTCCACAGTCCCCAATCTATCTGCTGATAGAACAGAGACTTGGGGGCAAGCTCCACATGCTCAGTTTGGTGTGTATTGCTAGAGAATCTTTTTTAGTTGGGAGAGTGCATGTGATCAGCACTGTCCAGAGGGTCAGGGGTCCCGCAGCCTCATAGGACAATCAGGGGAGACTAAAATCTCCTCCTACAAGCTTTAACCAGAAATTGGAGTCACAAGACTGCTCTAACTGCTGATGAGAAAAGCTATTTAGCAGTTGATATTTACTAAAATAATTGCATTTCCATGTTCTGTGTACTATGGGAGACCAGATATAGTGAATGCAGGGTCCTGGGTTTAGTAACACTTTAATGACTGGCTGCTTAAGCTGGCCATAGATGATTAATTTTTATTTTTGATCAGCCAGTAAGCTAAACGAAAAAAAAAAAAAGCAAACAGATTCCTCTATCCACAGATGTGAGGTGGAAAGAGAATTCCTCTCCACTGGGACATTGCATTCTGACAGCAGGACTCTCCACTGTCAGAATACACTGATCAGCGACTGCAGCTAATTGGCTGCAACAAGTTGATTGAGAAGAAATTTCCAACAAGTCTGCTTGA
The DNA here is from genome assembly GCF_042186555.1 of Aquarana catesbeiana. Lineage (NCBI taxonomy): Eukaryota > Metazoa > Chordata > Amphibia > Anura > Ranidae > Aquarana > Aquarana catesbeiana. Next base: position 653,686,986 of record NC_133325.1, read on the forward strand.
ACTTCTGTTGAACAGGTATGGACACACATGGATCACAATTCGTCTGGTACCATGCTGAACTGGACAAATTTAGATCCATCTATGTCCAGCTTTAGGCGCACAGCATTATTTTATGGGGGCACGGAAAGATCCTGAACTCAGTGTAAGCTCCAAATCATGACTTGGAGGTAGGGTTTCCACCTCATCCCTTTAAAACAGAACACATTTTAATGACACAGGTTCTATGGCTAATTAAGGTGGTAATTAAATTCATTTGATGCCTTATTTGCATTAACTTAGCCTCAGAACCTGTGCAATTAATATGTGTTTGGGTTTAAAGGGGTGGCAACCTTACTTGGAGGATAACCTCCAAGTCATGATTTGGAGCTTACACTGAGCTCAGGCTCTCTCCCTGCCCCCATAAAATAGTGCTGTGTGCCTAAAGCTGGACATAGAGGGATCTAAATTCGTGCAGTTCCACAGGGGCCAGGCGAATTGTGATCCATGTGTGTTCATACCTATTCAACAGAAGTTAGAAAAAGGAGTACCGCCTTGGAGTAACGGGACTTTTAAGGTGACCAGAACACCAAAAATGTTATAATTTTTTTTTTTTTTACAAAGATTTATACAATATCTTAAAAAACTATCTCAAAGGGACAGAAGTATACGTCAAATTGGAATAAATTGAAATGATACATATACAGACATTCATAACATCTCTGAAGTACCCGACGTTTCTGGCTTGATGCCCTTCTTCAGGGGTTTATACAAACAGAGCAAAATGTCTATCAAAATAAACATATAAGGTTATACACACAATAGTAGAAGTTGGAATAAGACATGATTGAAGGCAAAGATAGATGGTAATAAAAAACACATACCATATGGTATCAAGTATTGTACATGGATAAAAATACAGAGATGTCATGAATGTCTGTATATGTATCCTTTCAATTTATTCCAATTTGTTGTATACTCCTGTCCCTTTGAGACAGTTTTTTAAGATATTGTATAAATCTTTATAATAAAATAATTTTTTATAATATTTTTGGTGTTCTGGTCACCTTGAAAGTCCCGCTCCTCCAAGGGGGTACTCCTTTTTCTATATAACTGGGATATGGTGACTGAACACCTGAATCTTTTGATGTTGGAACCTTTCTCTATTCAACAGAGGTTGATCATCAGATCGACTTTTGTCGAGCAGACTTGTTGGAAATTTCTTCTCAATCAACTTGCTGCAGCCAATTAGCTGCAGTCGCTGATCAGTGTATTCTGACTGTGGGGAGTCCTGCTGTCAGAATGCAATGTCCCAGCGGGGAGGAATTCTCTTTCCACCTCACTTGTGTGGATGGAGGAACCTGTTTGCTTTTTTTTTTTTTTTTTTTTGTTTAGCTTGCTGGCTGATCAAAAATATCATCTATGGCCAGCTTAAGCAGCCAATCATTAAAGTGTTACTAAAACCAGGACCCTGCATTCACTATATCTGGTATCTGGTCTTTAATGCCCCTTTCACATGGGGCGGATTCTGTTTTGATCAACAGGGGATCAGCTCACAGATCCCTTGCTGATAGGAGTAGAGCAGGTGGATGACACACCCAACACACCTCCAATCTGCTCAACCTAAACGCAAGAGGATGGAGTCCTCTTCCATTTTTTTTTAGCAGACTTGATCAGACCCAGAAGACACATGTCCATTTACACCCACCCATCCATAAAGATGAACAGACCATCCAATCAGGTCCGCCTGAAAAACTGACACAGACCTGTTTGGAACTCCCGTGTAAAAGCCCAAGTGACCAAACTTTGAGGAAAGGAATGTAAAATAGGTGTAGATCAGGGATATGGAATTAGCAGACCTCCAGCTGTTGCAGAACTACAAGTCCCATGAGGCATAGCAAGACTCTGACAGCCAAAAGCATGACATCCAGAGGCAGCGGCATGATGGGACTTGTAGTTTTGCAACAGCTGGAGGTCCGCTAAATGCATATTCCTGGTGTAGATAGTAGGGATGGTAATAGAATGAACAGGTTGCTTGTCTCTGCATGAGCAAATACAGTTTCAGGCTAAAAAGGACATCTTGGTGAAATCACATGGTTCAGGTCTAGGATCCTGGATTTTTGTGTGCCTTTACTACAGTAACCTGTATCCAAAAAAGATATATACAGTATATTGGAGGATTAGATCCACTAAGTAAGTATACATACCTCTCAACTTTTTGAGGTGGGAAAGAGGGACACCTACTAGCAAAAGTATGTAGGCATAGGACACAACCCCGTCACACCCTCTTTAAAGGAGAATTGTACAAAAAAATGATTGGTTAAACAAACAAGTACTTTTTCCCCATTACTATTCCATTGTATTGGCTTTTGGAATTTACAATTGCAGCTTTTTAGAAATTGAATGAAAAGTTTTAGCACTGGGAAACACTTTTTGATTGATAAGTAGTTCATTTTATATACAACTATATAAATCAGACCAAAATGAGGGACAAATGAGGGGCACAGAGGGACAGAGGGACTTTGTTCCGAATGAGGGACAGTCCCTCTAAATCAGGGACTGTTGAGAGCTATGAGTATACTGTAGGTGTTCTCCAAACTTACTTCATGAGCCTTCCTCGGAGATAACAACTTGTGACCAGGGGTGAAAGATAACACCCAAATACTTTTTTGCTTCATGCTTAGCAAAACTATTCAATTAGGCAGTGAGATAGAAAGTACTGTGTTTTTGTCAAGTCTGATGTAAGCTGTGGCCAAGTTAGATGGGCTTCCTCTGTGTGCACTACTTCCAAAAACATATTAATAGGTTAATTGGTCTGTGCTGAAGCTGACCCTCGGATATGACGGATTGCTTATGTGACTTGTGGGAGATTAGAGTGTAAATTGCCCGGGAGTAGAGAAAACTTTTCTTGGCCCAGGACTGAACTGGGGAGCGATTTTCAGGACATATGCTGACCAAGTGCCTTACCCTCGAGCGTGTGGAGACAGCCTCGGAAACCTGATAGTGTGCAGCCAGCTACGGGAGCCGAATACATCACCAGATGGGACACCGAGAGAGCCGAAGAGGAGTCTCATCCACAGTTACCCACACATGCCTATTACCCCTGTAGGGGTTACTACTTCTGGTGAGTGGGAACCTGACGGGGGGAGCACCATTAGTCACCTGATTTGAAGAGCACTGAAGTCACCTCAAGCAACACTTTTTGGCTGTTTTGAATATTTTTTTCTTTTTGGGACTTGCACTTTGTTTTTTAATCACTTTTTTATAAATTTTGGTTCATTGTCGGACAGTTGGTTAACCACATTCACGTACGCATGCTACGCTTCAAGTCAAGTGTGTATGGCGTTATTGCTTATACTCCTTAACCCGATGGAAATTTTTATGCACATATATGGTTTGCCTTAATTAATTTTCTGTGCACATCATTTGTATTGATCATTTATATTTGTTTAGGATTTCCTTTTATGTATTGGCATCTGGCTTATCACATGCGTGTGTATGCAGGGTTGTATTAATCACTGGAGGGTACATATACATACACCTAGTCTTCACAATAGAGGTACATATACATACTCCCTACCGCTTATAGAATAAGCACGTTTTGGCCTATTGGATACAAGATACTTATTCACTATTATTTGTGCATCTATATTGTTGAATAGGGTAGTGCCAACCACCCCATTTTCCACCTCTATATATTGGTGAAGAATTATGTGACATTATTGACTGCGCTGCTTTTTTTGGTTAAATGCGCAATCAAAACTCGCCTGTGACAGAAACCTCTTACAACAGCTCGAAAACATTGTTTTTTTTGTTAGTACTACAGCGTGCATGAGCATAAAATATTAGGTTTTAGTTTTAGTGCTGACAGGTATCAAATACATCAAAGTTTAAAAAAAGGAGATATTACAACATTTAAATAAACAACTGCAGCACACTAAAAGAACTTTCACAAAGCCAAACCTTGAGAGTCCAGTCAAAGAATTATTTGTGCTATATTTATATACTGTATGGATATATAAATATAGCCACAAATTAAAAAACCTTAAAGAGGAGTCTCCCCCCCCCAAAAAAAAAAAAAATTTAAAAAAATTAAAAGTCAACAGCTACACATACTGTAGATGCTGCCATTTAATATTTGGGTACCTACCTGTCCAGGCATCCAGTGGTGTCCTCACTCAAGCCAATTCTTGAATTGGCTCTTGGGTGCTGGCGCTGCTGTCTTGGCTAAAGGAAACCAACAGTGAAGCCTTCTGTAGAACTTACAGCTATACACACGGGCCGAAAGCAGGAATAGGCCAATTTTGGATGATTATCAGCCATACAAGGCTTTACTCTAGAGAAGGTGACTAAAGTTGGCCATACATGGTTATAGCTTTGTTTAAACTTTCAAAGGGAGATTCTAAAAAATGTTCATCACAACATTCTATCTTGCAATTACTGGGGTGAATTTACTAAAGGCAATGATTTTTTTCTCAGAGAATAGGTGCAGGAACTCACCCTCCCCAGCCAGCTCCCACCGCCGACCAGGCTCCAACCCCCCAGGCCACACCTTCTTTAGAGGAGAGAAGTACAGTGGGGACAAATAATGGTAATAAATTAAAGGGGTTGTAAACCCTTGTGTTTTTCACCTCAATGCATCCTATGCATTAAGGTGAAAAAACACCTGGCAGTGACCAGCCCCCCAGCCCCCCATTTTACTTACCTGAGCCCGTTCATGTCCTCAGCGGGGGAAGCGTTGTCCTTCTCTCCACGGGGTCCCAGCTCTTGATTGGATAGATTGATAGCAGCGCAGCCATTAGCTCCAGCTGCTGTCAATCAAATCCAATGACAGGGGCGCCGGGGGGCGGGGGCGAGTCCAGCATTCGTGTCTGTGGACGCAAATGCTGGACTCGGGAGCGCGCCTGCAAGGTAACCTCCTCAGGAGAGCGCTTATCCTAGGGGGTTATCTGATGCGGGGAGGAGCCGCGAGAGCCGCCGGAGGACTCCAGAAGAGGATGTTCAGGGCCACTCTGTGCAAAACCAGCTGCACAGTGGAGGTAAGTATGATATGTTTGTTATTTTTAAAAAATTAAAAACGATCTTTTACAATCACTTTAAGGCTTAGAACTGCGTATCACACAAGGCGCATAGTTCAGGATTGTGTAACACACAAAGTACAGCACCCAAGAGTGCATAACACACAGGGCTCAGGAATGTGTATTGTGCATGGGTGAGAAGTGTGTGTCACTTCTTTCAGTTCCTCACTTTCCCAGCTCTCCTCTCTGCACAAATCCCCCCACTTTCCCAGCTCCCCTCTCTGCACAAATCCCCTCACTTTCCCAGCTCCCCTCTCCTCACAATTCCCCTCCACTTTCCCAGCTCCCCTCTCTGTACAAATCCCCTCACTTTCTCAACTCCCTTCCCTGCACAAATCCCCTCACTTTCTCAACTTCCCTCTCTGCACAAATCCCCTCACTTTCCCAGCTCCCCTCTCTGCACAAATCCCCTCACTTTCTCAACTCCCTTCCCTGCACAAATCCCCTCACTTTCTCAACTTCCCTCTCTGCACAAATCCCCTCACTTTCTCAACTTCCCTCTCTGCACAAATCCCCTCACTTTCTCAACTCCCCTCTCTGCACAAATCCCCTCACTTTCCCAGCTCCCCTCTCTGCACAAATCCCCTCACTTTCCCAACTCCCCTCTCTGCACAAATCCCCTCACTTTCCCAACTCCCCTCTCTGCACAAATCCCCTCACTTTCCCAGCTCCCCTCTCTGCACAAATCCCCTCACTTTCCCAGCTCTCCTCTCTGCACAAATCCCCTCACTTTCCCAGCTCTCCTCTCTGCACAAATCCCCTCACTTTCCCAGCTCTCCTCTCTGCACAAATCCCCTCACTTTCTCAACTCCCTTCCCTGCACAAACCCCCTCACTTTCCCAGCTCCCCTCTCTGCACAAATCCCCTCACTTTCTCAACTCCCTTCCCTGCACAAATCCCCTCACTTTCCCAGCTCCCCTCTCTGCACAAATCCCCCCACTTTCTCAGCTCCCCTCTCTGCACAAATCCCCCCACTTTCTCAGCTCCCCTCTCTGCACAAATCCCCCCCCCCACTTTACCAGCTCCCCTCTCTGCACAAATCCCCCCTCCATTTTCACAGCTCCCTCACCTCTTCAGGAAAGCCGGGACTGGGGAAAGCTCTGCCCATCAGAACTGTAGCACAGAGCCAAGGAGGAGTTTCAGAGCTCTTTACGCAGCTTTGTGCAACAATGTCTGAGTAGCAGGGGAAGGCGGGGACAGAAGCTGCCTCTCAAATCACCCCAGGCAGCTGTAGTTGCCATGCTGGGACCCAAGGCACTCACTAGGGATTGAGGGCAGGAGCCCTGGGTGCCCAGCCCTACTACAGAGAAGCCAGTAGGAGTGAACTGTGCAGAAAACTTCCTCCACCAGCTTCTGTGTTAAATGACAGGTTGGAGAGAAGAAGGCTGCCCTGAATAATGGCAAACAGACTATACACTTTGCAAGTGCAGTTATACTAATTTTCCTCCAGAGCTAAGTGAATGCGGCGAAGCTTCCCTTTGTAAAGAATACCCAATCAGGTGCAAGGACAAAAAAAGAAAAACAACATTTTTGCTTGCACATGATTGGAGGATCGAAATCAGCAGAGCTTCACCACATTCATTAAATTCTTGGGAAAAGAGTGCAACTGCACTAGCAAAGTCCACAGTCTATTTGTCTGTAGTAAATCAACCCATTTAATAATTGGCTACTTCCGATTGAAAGTCCTTAAAATTGTATCCAAACCTGCTGTTTGAATGGAACCCCAGACATAATAAATCACATTCACAGTTAGAATTCCATTCATTCCAAAAAAGTTTTTCATTCTGCTCCTTCAAATTTTCTCATCACTATGGTCGAAAAAGAACTTTGATTTGGCCCCACTAACCATTCGAAAATTGAACAATAATTCCGAAAGCAAAAATTCTACTGGTGTATGGCCAGCTTAAAACCAGTGGGAAGTACATGAAAGAGAAGCAGTCTGATAAGTATTTACTAATGTCCTCAGGTAAATGTTTTTCCACTTCCTCTGCAAGTGTCATCTTCTGAAGATAACCTAAATGGCTTTAAGCCCCTGCAAAGTGCTTTATATTTTCATGGCGTAGACAAATTGACCACATCTGTAATATAAAGATGTTGCTTTCCATCCTTCTAATTCTTTCTTATATACCAGCTCAGGGCAAAATAATGTTTCAATCCCTTTTTCCCCATGTTAACCCTAATCAGAGTAGGGATCAAGCAGATGTCAGAGGTCAGGAATTCAGCTGTTCCCATCATTTGACATTCGTAGGACGATGGTGCTAATGCTTTGCCAGTGACCTCTGACCCCACAATGGTCCTGCAAAGGTCAGTGTTGGGCTTTAGCACCACAAAGAGCCGCCCGCCCGCTAACACACTCTCCCCTTCCACCTCTCTAAAGTGCTTTAGTACTTCACAACAGAGCTTCAAGAATATAAAGGCGAGCCACCCGAGGCAATAATACAGACACAAGTGTGATTTCAAACAACAAGCCAGACCACAATTATTAGGGACAGCTAATTAATGGCGTATGTTATTTAAAGCCTTTGAAGTATTTTGCCTAGCACCAAATGACTGCGATACTTGAAATACTACTGATGTTTGTATTCATCTATTTCAGCTTTGTCGGCTTTATTTAATACTATAGTGGAGAGCGATGATGGACAGTCTTGTGAAGTCACACAAAGAGTTTTACTCTGTTACTAAATGTAGTTTAAATTTTGTCTATTAAAGTAAAGCTGAATGGACAAAGCACGATGTTCACTTTAATGCTGGCCCTCACAGTTGTTTATACTTCCAAACCTTCTGGTCCAAGAAAGCAAGAGAGACCCACTCTCCTTCCTCCCACTTGACAGCAGTGATGATTGCCAATTGGCCCAAATGCTGTAATGTGGGCAAAAGGTCCTCAGACTTTGGTAAGGTTCAACTTGGAGCTTCCTCTGGGCTTTTTCCTGAATGCTTCTGCAAGTGGTAAGAGCACCAGGGAAGCAAAGGCAATGTACAGCTGGCCATTTGGGACAATTTAGAAAAAAAGCTGTGGGTAGCCCTGTCATCATCATTCCGCCCAACATCCTTCGATCTGAAAATTGAAGCAAGCAGAAAAAACAATGTTGGCCGAAATGAGATGCAAGCTCTGTTGAGGTATTCTGGGTGACACACATGCCTACTGTCAGAAAACAGTAGTTGGCAGAAGAGATTAATTCATCCACACCGATTAGCATAGCTGTAGGAATTAAAGTGTATACCCTCACATATACCCAGTGAAGTGACTGGCCTCAGGTGATACACAGAGGTGAAACAAATCCTCCTACATGAGTTGTACCTGTTTATCTGAGGTCTTCTCTTCTGTACATCCCTTCAAAGTGCAGAATTTATACAGTTTGTCTGAGCTTTCAGAAAGCAGGGGGCAGGGAGCTGAAATTACACTCTGTAGAGCTCAGTGAGGAGAGCTCTGAGAGCTGATTGGAGGGAAGGGACACACTCCCCTTCACATAGCTAACAGGAACAGAGCTGAGGCTGTTAATCTGCTGGAGCTCTCTCCCCGTCATCTTTCTTCATATGGTGTCAGGAAAACTTATCAGAAGTGATTCATGCCTATAGCAGGGGAACAAAGCAGCAGACAGAAATGACACTTAGTGCTCTGGAGGCTAGGTTCACACTATTGTGGGTGGTTGACGGTGCAGGAATCGCACCTGTTCCCGCATCAGCAACCACCCGCAGCAAAAACGCGTTGCACTTTAAATCTAAAAACGCAGAGCGTTTGCGGGAAACGCAGGGAAATCACATGGTGTAAACGCACCATGCGAGTTTCTGGCCACTGCAGTTTTCGAAATGCTGCAGGAACCTTTTCTTGCATGAAATGCAGGCACAGCAGCCCATTCAAACGAATGGGCTGCTGTGCCCGTGCAAACGCAGCCCACAAAACTAGAGCTGCAAGATTCTGGCCAAAATGAGAATCATGATTTTTTTGCTTAGAATAAAAAGATCAGGGTGTCCACAATTCTCGCGGTGTAAAATCTTTCACATTATACAAAAATAATTGGGCTAACTTTACTGGTGGTTAGTTTTTTCTTTTAAATTCATTAAAGTGTAATTTTTTTCCCAAAAAATTACATTTGAATGACTGTTGCGCAAATACAGTGTGACATAAAATATTGCAACAACCACCATTTTATTCTCTAGGGTCGCTACTAAAAAAATATATTTACTGTTTATACTGTCTAGCAAAAAAAAACGATTTTAACTTGTAACCAACAAATGTAAGAAAAAGGTTTAGTGTTTAAGTGGTTAAACTTCCCTTATTTACACACCAAAGTGTATTCCTTTGATCTAATGGACAAATTGTTACAATGTTTATACTTAAGTTTCACTGCTAAAGAATGTTGTGATTCTTGGCAGACTGCCCGTTTTTTTTTTCCTTTCTTTTGATGGCTGTTGGCTTCAGCAGAGCAGAGAGAATTCTCTGCATAGAAAGAATCGGGAAATACTTTGTCAAGATCGCAAGGGGGAAAAAAATCACGCTAACGATTCTTAATGATTAATCGCGCAGCTCTAGTGTGAACCTACAATAATTCAGAAAAGTACACATTATAGAGGGATATGCTTTGTTCATATTTCATGTCTGAGGTTTACAACCACTTTAGGGGATTTCTTTTGCTCTCCTACATCTTACAGTGTATGGCCAGCTTAAAGTGATTATAAAGGTCGAAAGTTTTTTTACCTTACTGGTAAAAAGGTAAAAAACCTTCCACATGCAGCTTCCCACGCAGCCCCACTAAATACATACCTGAGCCCAATCTCAATCCAGCGATGTGCATGAGAGCCAAGGCTCTCTTGTCTCTTTCACTCCTTATTGATACAGCAGCAAAAACCATTGGCTCCCGCTGCTGTCAGTCAGAGGGAGTGGGGGCGCCTATAGAAAGCAGCTTGCTATGGGGGCACTCGGCGAGCGGGGGGGTGGAGCCAGGAGTGCTGGCAGGGACCCCAGAAGAGAAGGATCAGGGCTGCTCTGTGCAAAACCATTTAACAAAGCAGGTAAGTATCATATGTTTGTTATTTAAAAAAAAGAAGCTTTACAATCACTTTAAGTAGAAGCAGCAACATAGGCACAGCACACACTGAATATAATACTGTATTTATTTAAACCATCTCAGATAAAAAAGACAAAAATAAATAAATAAATAAAAATGATTGATTGATGCTAGTATTGGTTTATTAAAGTGTATATAAAACCTAGCAATAAACTTCTCTTTGTTGGTCCTTTTTAGTCTGTTAAATATACCCCTGAAAGTGTTTTATCTGTTTGTTTTATCTGTTTGATGAGTTAATAAAAATTCTCGCTGAAAATCTTGTGCTTTTTGCTGACTGTCATTAATTACTATGTTCTCTGAGAACTACATTATGCATTGGGTTTAGATGAGCTTTAAGATAGTGTCAAATTGGATTGGCAATGAAAAGGAGTAAGTACTTTGGCTAACTACTACTAAAAATAATTAAACCTAATTTCATCAGATTTTTATAAACTGGTTCCCTACAACGATTGGACTGATTAGTCAAGGTATGTGGTGCAATTTTTTGCCAACTGGGAATCATCTGCAAATGGAAAAATATGTTATTATGATGATCACACTGATCAGAGTATGCGGCTGCCGTATAAGCTATTTCTGTCCTGACAGGCTCATGTTATGTTTTCTGGGTGGAAAGGCACAGAATACAAAGATGCCAAATTATATGGCAGTTATGATAATTAGCATAAGCATGGAAACTATGTCTGACAATAGTGTCTGTTTTATGCAGTTTACATAAATATAATAACTATAATCATAGTACTTACTTAAAGAGAGACTGGGGACGCTGCAGTGCCTAAGATCATATGATCCCAGATATACAGCTATGAGGCCATAGGCACAGGTGTACCTAGGTTAGGGTGACCAGACGTCCCCGGTTTCCGGACAGTCCCCAGAGGAAGTCTGCCCCCAGTTTTGTTCCTGCTTTGCAGGGGTGATCCTGGGCGAGTGCACCGCAAGCTGGGGCAAAGGGGGGGATGCCCAGGGCACGGCCCTACCATGGGTCCCGCTGGGCCCATTGGGTCCTGGTCTATCTCGGACAGGAAGGGGGGGCGAGTGTCGCCTAATTATACAGAGTGGGGATCTCCCGCTTACCCGGCTGTCAGATGAGGTCCCGCCTCCTTGGCTGGCTCCCATGATAGGCAGCACACTGGTGACATCTATCATTGGAGGCGGGATTTCGTCTAAGGACAGCGGCCATTTCGGGTAAACAGGAGATCCCTTCTCTGTATAATCCGTTTAATCTCCTCTAATCGCCATGCACTGGTCAGACTGCATTAATGACCACAGGTAAGGCTGACCTGATGGGCACTGAACAGGCTGCATTTATGGGCACTGAACAGGCTGAGCTGATGGGCACTGAAAATGCTGCATTTATGGGCACTGAACAGACTGCATTGATGGACACTGAACAGGCTGAGCTGATGGGCACTGAACAGGCTGCATTGATGGGCAATGAACAGGTTGCATTATTCGACACTGAACAGGCTGCATTGATGGTCACTGGTGAGGCTACATTGATGGTCACTGGTGAGGCTGCACTGATGGGCACTGATCAGGTTGCATTGATGGACACTGGTGAGGCTGCATTGTTGGACACTGGTGAGACTGCATTGATGGACACTGGTGAGGCTGCACTGATGGGCACTGATGAAGTTGAGCAGATGGGCACTGATGAGGCTGCATTGATGGGCACTGGTGAGGTTGTATTAATGGGCACTGATAAGGCTGAGCTGATGGGCACTGGTGAGGCTGCATTTATGTGCTCTGATCAGGCTGCACTGATGGGCACTGGTGAGGCTGCATTGATGGGCACTGGTGAAGCTGAGCTGATGGGCACTGGTGAAGCTGAGCTGATAGACACTGGTGAGGCTGCGCCTATGGGCATTGATGAGGCTACATTGATGGGCACTGGTGAGGCTGCATTGATGGGCACTAATGAGGCTGAGCTGATGGGCACTGGTGAGGCTGCATTGATGGGCTTTGGTGACGTTGCATTGATGGACACTGGTGAGGCTGCATTGATGGGCACTGGTGAGGCTGCATTGGATGGGCACTGGTGAGGCTGCACTGGATGGGCCCTGGTGAGGCTGCATTGGATGGGCACTGGTGAGGCTGCATTGATGGGCACTGGTACAGCTGAGCTGATAGGCACTGGTGAGGCTGCACTGATGGGCACTGATAAGGCTGCATTGATGGGCACTGGTGAGGCTGCATTGATGGGCACTGGTAAGGCTGCATTGATTGGCACTGATGAGGCTGCATGAATGGGCACTGATGAGGCTGCACTGATGGGGTCTGATGAAACTGAGCTGATGGGCACTGATGAGGCTGTAATGAAGGAGCACTGGTGATTATAATACATTCTTAAAAATGTGCTCTAAAATGCATGGTGTTCTCTTTTACGAACAAGAAAATAATGGCGTTATGCAGTTGGGCTGGTGTAATAATGCTATGGGGCTGGTATGAAATGCTTTCCTGAAATAACATATATATCATACAATCATTACATAAACACAAACCACATACACTGCATATATAATTTGAGGAAAAATGCTTATAGTTTACTAGTTGCCAATAAAAAAAAAATAAAAAATATGTCCCAGAATTTAATAAAATTAAAATAGTGCAGAAAGAAAACAATTCCTAAGTGCTTAACCAGACACTGATAGAAGTCCCCATACTGCTGATGAGAAAAGGTATTTAGCAGTTTATATTTACAAAAATAATGTTCTGTGTACTGTGGGAGACCAGCTATAGTGAATGCAGTGTCCTGGGTTTAGTAACACTTTAATACTGCTTTAAAGTGGTTGTAAACCCTTACGGACCACTTTAACCTACAGGTAAGCCTAGATTAAGGCTTACCTGTAGGTGCAAGAAATATCTCCCTAACCTACAAGGTTAAGGAGATATTTTCCTGAAAACGGGCACCGATATCTACGGCGCATGCGCACCGTAGACAACGGCGCAGGCGCACTGAGCGTGCCTTAGTGAAGGCGATCATGCCGTCACTGACGGCTCCCGCACGCATGCGCCGGAGTGACGTCATCGCTGCTTCGGCCAGTCACAGCGCCGGAGTAGCGATACCCGGAAGGAAGATGGACGCTTCATGGAAGAGGGGACATTGGTGACATCGCAGACTCCTGTGTCAGGTAAGTGACACATAATGGGCTACTATGCGATGCATAGTAGCCCATTATGCTTTACCTTTGCAGCGAAACAAAGAGGAAGTAAACCCATCAGGGTTTACTTCCTCTTTAAGCTGGTCATGCACCCGTAAAATTTTCTTAGAAAATGTTTATTTTTGGAATGTTTGATTTTCTAATGGTTAGTAGGGTTAATTTGACAATCCTTTTCGACCGTACTGAAGAGAAAATTAAAAGTAGCAGGATTGAGGCCATACACAGCCATATCCACATCTGAAGCACTGGGTCGGTTTTGAGTGGCGTCTTACTCCACAAATATCCACGCTTCTGAATCAGTGCCTGATGCCTGCTCCCACTTTCTGAATACCAGTAGGGGCAACTTTTATCCTCCAGCTTTCAGCTGCACTCCAAGTCCACACGTGATCACAGTGAACATTTTTCTTGTTTTTTATTTGAATTAGCGTAATTCTAATAGTAAATATGATGTTTGTCCGAGAAAAATTGTACAATATTACAATGCGCATGTACTAGGCACAACAAAACCTGTTTAATACACCTGGGATTCCATTCAAGTATCAGTCTATGCATAATTTTAATGGCTTTTGAACAAAATTTGTTGACTTAATCATGGCAAAACCAAAAGCTATGATGAATGCTCTTTCTAATTTTTGTTTAAAAGATCAATTGGACCAGCGTATGGCCAACGTAAGGACCGCCCCACAAAGATATACTGCGGCAGGGTGGCCCTCCTGCGTGAAATCACGTACAGGTACATGGTTTCATGCAGTGGGTCTAGGGTGCGTGTGCGCTCAGCTGGTGACCCGCTGTGATTGGGCACAGTGGGAGCCAATCAGTGGTTTAGTCGGCCACGATGGCTGCTGGCCACCCACGATCGTTCACAGGAGAGGCAGAACGCTAGTCTGCCTATGTAAACAAGGCTAAGCAGAAACACGGATCTCTGTGTTCCATCGGTCACAGAATTCCCGCAACAGTTAGAAAGCACTCTAGGAGCACACTTAACCCTTTGGTCGCCACTGATGTTAATCCCTTCCTTGCCAGTGTCATTAGTACAGTAATGCCCCGTACACACGGTCGGACTTTGTTCGCACATTCCGACAACAAAATCCTAGGATTTTTTCCGACGGATGTTGGCTCAAACTTGTCTTGCATACACACGGTCACACAAAGTTGTCGGAAAATCCGATCGTTCTGAACGCGGTGACGTAAAACACGTACGTCGGGACTATAAACGGGGCAGTAGCCAATAGCTTTCATCTCTTTATTTATTCTGAGCATGCGTGGCACTTTGTGCGTCGGATTTGTGTACACACGATCGGAATTTCCGACAACGGATTTTGTTGTCGGAAAATTTTATATCCTGATCTCAAACTTTGTGTGTCGGAAAATCCGATGGAAAATGTGTGATGGAGCCTACACACGGTTGGAATTTCCGACAACAAGGTCCTATCACACATTTTCCGTCGGAAAATCCGACCGTGTGTACGGGGCATTACAGTGCATATTATTTAGCATTGATCACTGTATTAGTGTCACTGGTCCCCCAAAAAATTCAAAAGTGTCAGTTAGGTGTGCAATTTGTCCGCTGCAATGTCGCAGTCCCGCTAAAAATCACTGATCGCCGCCATTACTAGTAAAAAAAAGAAAAATTAAATAAAAATTCCAAAAAATATTCCCTAGTTTGTAGAAGTGTATATACTTATTGGGATTTTTTTTACCAAAAATATGTAACAGAATAAATATTGGCCTAAACTGATGAAGAAATCTGATTTAAATTTTTTTTTTATTGGATAGGTGTTATAGCAGAATGTAAAAAATATTGTTTTTTTTTTTCAAAATTGTCGGTCTTTTTTGTTTATAGCGCAAACAATAAAAAAGGTGATCAAATACCACCAAAAGAAAGCTCTATTTGTGGGGAAAAAAAGGCATACATTTTATTTTGATACAGTGTGGCATGACGCTGTTACATTTTTTTATTGGATGTGATTTAGCATAAATGAAAAAATATTGTTTTTTTTTTTTCAAAATTGTCTGTCTTTTTTTGTTTATAGCGCAAAAAATAAAAACTGCAGAGGGGATCAAATACCACCAAAAGAAAACTCTGTGGGAAAAAAATTGAAATTTTTTTTGTGTACAGCTTTGCAGGACCACGCAATTGTTAGTTAAAAATATCGCAGTGCCGTATCGCGAAAAATGGCCTGGTCATTAAGGAGGGTAAACAGAAGTATTAGAAAATATCAGCGTGTTATTATTATGTTTTACAAAAGGAAATAAATAGCTACCTGGAAATTAGATTCATTTCTTGATATCGCTATCGAGGATGTTTTAAAATTATTATTAATTTTTTTTTTTTTTTTTGGAAAAGCAAGATTTAACACGCAAAATGTACCATATATCCAAGTTTCGTAGTCATGTCATATGGAGTTTGACAGGCTTTGATACATGAACTCAGCTGCAAAGTGTCCCTAGAAATAATTTCAAAATGTTGGCTACCAAGCGTGGGATAAAAGAGAAAAAAAAAAGGAGTAAAACAATGAAATGTTTGATCTGCATCTAAAGAAAGTGAATCAAAATGCAAGTGAGATTTTACGGATTATAATGGCGTATCACAAGCATCAAAAGATTTGGAGAATCAACCCAGCGGCTTTTCAGCATCTGTTCTTGAGCTTTGTGCCACACACATACACCGTGCCTTTGTAGGATTCCAACAATCTCCGAAAATCAGCATTACAAAAACACAAGGGGATAACAGCTTAGAACAGGGCCAGCAGTGCTTTGCTGGGATCTGACAGAGGAACAGCTAACAGACCTGAACTGAAGGTACAGATAGCTTAATAATGGAGACTGTATCCAGTAATTTCACAGCAGGACTCCAAGGAATGTTAAAATTCCAGCAGTGACATCACTGGAAGGTTCAACAATAGAATCACTATGACTTCAAATGGTGAATTAGCTGAGCTATAATATAAAAAAAAAAAAAAAAAAAAAAAAACAAGTGCAGACTGGAATCGTATTCAAACATCAGCGGCTTCTGATTTTCTGTTTTCTTTTTCAATGCTGTTTCTTCAAGACATTCCTTATGTAAACAGCATAGCCGCTTCATCAAATCCTTTAGCTAATTCACATACTTGCACGGTGCTAAACACACAAGAGTATATTTTTTTTCTTCTAGTGGGTGTAGTTTGAATTATTCAAAAGTTGTTTGAAATAACTTGTTGCGTTTTGCCTTTGAGCAGAACAAATGTAAAGCCATTACTGCTATTGATCTTCACTGGTATGCGGTGGTGTAGCTTTAAATCAATGTAAAATGAGGAATTAAGGACATTTGCATGTCCTTGTAAGGGCCTCTGTGAACTAGTGAATTTGCAGAGCTTTTATGATTGCTCTAGTGACCGCCAAGACACAATTAAGTGGATTTACTAAAGGCAAGTGCATTTGCACCAAAGCTTAGTAAATCAGGGGACGCTCTGCTGACTTTCATCATCCAATCATGTGCAAGCAAAAATTCATTTTTAAAAAAAAATTTCCTTGCATGTGACTAGGTATTCTTTGCAAAGTGAAGCTTTACCTCATTTACTAAGCTCTGGAGCAACTGCACTTGCAAAGTGCACTGGGGAGATTTGCAAAAACTGATATAGACAGAATCTGGTGCAGCTGTGCATAGTAACCAATCAGCTTCTAACTTCCGCTTGTTCAAATAAAGCGTTTGTTACCCTAAAAGGATCCTGTTCCCTTAAAGCATGAATAACAGCGCTGTGCAATTTGGCCCCTTGTATAACCTAAAAAACCTGGCTGATCCTGCCTGGTTCTGCTCTCCCCCTTGTAAACTGACCACGGTTTATCATGGGTGCTGAGCCCTGACACCGTGGTCAGTTTACATGCCTCCATCTTCCACAGCTCTCCTGTCTGCTGTCCCCCATCCTCTCCTCCCTCCCCTCCCCTCCCTGCCTGTAAGCTCCATCCACTCCCCAGCCCTCCCCTCCTGCGGCTATCATTATTATAGTATCCCCTCTGTTAAATAACATTATGTGTCCCATTGTCTGTGCTTTTTTAAAAAAGATCCTGATTTCTACCCTATATCAGAGCGTTTTCCAGCGTTCATGTGACCGCTCGGCTCTCTCTCCTCTCTTCTCCCTGCCTGACGTCAGCGGGAGTTCTCGGCCCCTCCCGCTATAGCTGTCAGCCGGGGAGAGGAGAGAGCAGATGAGTCGAATGCGAATGCCAGGAGACGCTCTAATAGAAGGTAGAAATGGGCATCTTTTTTATATAGCACAGACACTGAGACACATAGGGGTTATTTAATAAAGGCAAATCCACTTTGCACTACAAGTGCAAAGTGCACTTGAAATTGCACTGAAAGTGCACTTGGAAGTGCAGTTGCTGTAGATCCGAGGGGGACATGCAAGGAAAATAAAAAACAGCATTTTAGCTTGTACATGATTGGATGATAAAATCAGCAGAGCTTCCCCTCATTTCAGATCTACCCCTCAGATTTACAGTGACTGCACTTCCAAGTGCACTTTCAGTGCAATTTCAAGTGCACTTTGCACTTGTAGTTTGCACTTGTAGTGCAAAGTGGATTTGTCTTTCGTAAATAACCCCCATAATGTTATTTAACAGAGGGGATTGTATGTTTATACTGTAGTGGCTTACCAACCACTTTAAGCTAGCTTTGACAACAAAATCTTGTAGCTGATTACTATGCACAGCTGCTCCAGATTCTGTGTGCACCAGTTTTAGTAAACCACCCCCACCGTCTTCTTGCCTTAGTAAATTCACCCCATTGACTGCTGCTCCAACAGTCCCATCCTAGAGCAGAGACTTAATTTTCTCTTTCCAGTGTAGATAACTTATTTTTTTAATCAGAAGAGAGGGGTTGGATAAAGCGAAAGCTAGACATACCCCTGAAGAATTTTGTTTCAATGTTCATATGGAAACTCAGAAAAATCTTACATCAGAGCATTCAATAGAACCATTATGGACTTGACACATTTCGCAAGAAAATCCTAAAAAAATTTGTCCAATTGTCATGTCAATCTTTTTTATTCTTTGTTTGATTTTTGGGATGCACATTTGCATTACAATAAGTATGATTTTTCCCAAATAAAAATCAAAGTTAAATAAGGCATACGTAGAGGTTTTTTTCAACCAACCAGCAGGTTGAACAAAAAAAAACCTCACAGATCCCTGCATTCACATAAAGCAATGTGGATGCAGGGATCTCCCTGTGCTATTGTGTTCTGACAGTGGGAACTGCGCCCTCGTCAGAATACACGGATTGATGCCATTGGCTGCCTGCTCTAATTAAATGCTGGTTTTCCAGCAGGGCCGTTTAACAGAGTAACGACCGGCTTCTGTTGAACAGAAAGAAGTATACACGATCTAATTTTAATATGTGTATACCCAGCTTTACAATTTAGATAAGCTGAGACAAAAATACCAGCACTCCTATCCTAGAGCAGATACATTTCCTCTAAACTTTCTGCCAATTTAATTTGAATGAGATTCTGTCCAATTGCCATTACAATTGTTTAAGTTCTATTTTGATTTCAGGATGCACATTGGCACTGCAATAGTATTATTTTTTTTTTACCCCCAGATGAAAACCACAGATAAGGCCTGTACACGCGATACGAAAATCGGAAGTAAAATTTCGTCCGATGAAAGATCTGCCGATTTTTAGATCGTTAGTAGGGTGCTTTCGACAGCCGATTCTCTTTTTTCATCAGACAAAAGCTAGATGTGCAGACTATAAAATTTTTGTCGCATGTGAACTCAACGTCCGATTTTCGTTTCATTAGTATGGTTTTCATACGAAAAAAAATTGTAAGTGCAAAACTACGCATTCTCAGAAACAAAAGAATACATACAAAACTAGTCAACACATTACGTCACTTCTGAAGTTGTATTCTGTCGTACGAGACAAACGGTCGTCCAAAAATCTGATCGTGTGTAAGAGGCTTTACAGTTTAGATATGCTGAGACAAATTTAATGATGTGCCAATGTTTCCATCCTAGAGCTGATACATTTCCTCTAAACTTTGTGTCAAATTTCATTTAAGCGTTTGTATGGAAATTCAGAAAAATTGTTCATCAGAACAATGGATAATACCATGAACTTGACAAATTTTATATGAAAACCCTGAAAGATAGTTTTTAATTGCCATGTCAATGTTTTGAGATCTACATTTGATTTCAGGATGCACATTTGCATTGTATTAAAATTTTTCCCAAACAAAAACCACCTCCACAGTTAGAATTTAGGTATGTTGAAACAAAAGGATCAGTGCTCCAGTGTTCTGATCCTAGAGCAGATACTGTACAAGTCCTCTAAACTTTGTGTTTCATCATACTGTCAGATATTATCTCTTCCAAATGTAGGTAACTTTTCCAAACCACACAACAGAAGAGTTGGATGAAGCTAAAGCTTGCCATACAATACTAGAATTTGGTTTAAACGTTCGTAGAGAAATTCAGAAAAATCATTTGTCAGAGCATTTGACAGTACCATTATGAACTCCAAATAAAAGCCACATTCACAGTTAGAATTTTGTTTATTTAAGAGAAATTTTCCACCCTTATTCAATTTTCCTTGCCACTACGGATAAAAACAACGATCGATTTTATCCCATTAACTTTTTCAAAAATGTAACCACTTCAGCCCCAGAAGATTTTACCCCCTTCCTGACCAGAGCACTTTTTACAATTTGGCACTGCGTCGCTTTACCTGACAATTGCGCGGTCATGCAATGCTGTACCCAAACGAAATTTGCGTCCTTTTTTTCCCCCAAATAGAGGTGTCTTTTGGGGGTATTTGATCACCACTGTGGTTTTTATTTTTTGCGCTATAAACAAAAAGGGAGCGACAATTTTGAAAAAAAAAAAACAATATTTTTTACTTTTTGCTATAATAAATATCCCCCAAATTAAAAAAACAAAAACAAATTTCTTTATCAGTTTAGGCCGATATATATTCTTCTACATATTTTTAGTAAAAAAAAAATTTGCAATAAGCGTATATTGATTGGTTTTTGCGCAAAAGTTATAGTGTCTACAAACTATGGGAAAGATTAATGGCATTTTTATGGCATTTTTTTTTACTAGTAATGGCAGTGATCTGCGATTTTTTTAGCGGCATTGCGACGGACACTTTTGACACATTTTTGGGACCATTGACATTTATACAGCGATCAGTGCTATAAAAATACACTCATTACTGTGTAAATGTCACTGGCTAGGAAGGGGTTAACACTAGGGGGCGATCAAGGGGTTAAATGTGTGTTCCCTCAGTGTGTTCTAACTGTATGGGGATAGAACTGAGTAGGAGAGGAGACATATCGCTGTTCCTATTTACTAGGAATAAACGACATGTCTCCTCTCCTCTGACAGCACAGGGATTTGTGTGTTTGCGCACACAAATCACCGTGCTGGCGCTCGTGCACGCGATTGCCGGCCACGCGCATCGGGTCCCCTGCCTTGCAGAGGGCGTGCACCCTCTGATGGCCGAAAAGGAGAATGACGTACCCATACGGGATTTCGCCAAGGAGTGCCATTCTGCCGAAGTATATCTTAAGTCACAAACAGACCAGAGGTCTGAATCAGGATATTAGATACAAAAACCAAGGATCCATCAGGATAGGACCAAAATAAGAACCAAAGGTCAAATCTGTGGTGGCCATCAAGGTAGGCATTTGAACAACAACTGAACAACTGAACAACAACACTCTGAAAGATGACAAGCAAACCAGCATTTGACAATTATTTTATATGAAGTCAGATTCCCACTCTCTCTATCCACTAACATGCTCCTTCTTCTTTTACTTCTCACATCTGTGTCTTCTATCCTCAAATTTACCTTACTCTACCCCCTCCTCTCTACCCTGCAGCATGCACATATCACCCTCACTCCTACCCTCTCCCTACTACTGCACCCATCATCTCCTGCATTTGCTGAACCCACATGCTGACATAAACACCAGGGCCATTAGACACGTGTGCTCATGCACATCCCACTCCCATCTGGCCTTCCTCACCCTTCTCCTTCTCCTAGTCTCAGATGACATTTCCCCTAATCCTGGTTCGCCATTTTCCAACTGCAAACCACATATCCAATACCCCTCCTCCTCTGGCAACCTCCGCAATCTGGTCAGGTTAATTTCTATCCCTCTGCTTCCTCAAACCAGACCCCCAATCTCATGCGCCCTTTGAAACGCCTGCTCCATCTGTAACAAGCTAACATCTGTGCATGACCTTTTCATCTCTCATGGTTTTGACATACTCGCTATAACTGAAACTTGGCTTCAAAATTTTGGCTCAGCTTCTCCTGCTGCCCTCTCCCATGGTGGCCTCCATTGGACTCACTCCCCCAGACCCAACAGACAGAAAGGAGGTGGAGTTGGCTTTCTTCTATCCCCACAAAGCACCTTCCAAATCCTTCCTATCCCTCCCTCTCTATCCCTCTCTTCTTTCGAGATGCACTGTATTCGTCTGTTTACTCCCATTTCTCTGAGGATTGCAGCAATTTATCGGCCTCCTGGACTAGTATTGTGCTTTATTAATGACTTCGCTGACTGGCTACCCTACTTTCTCTCCTTTAAAATACCCACTATCATTCTTGGTGACTTCAACATTCCTGTCAATGTTAACAGCCCAGCTACAGCTCAACTAAACCCTCGTGTTTTTAAAAAAAAATAACAAATATGTCATACTTACCTCAACTATGCAGTTCATTCTGCACAGAGTGGCCCAGATCCTCCTCTTTTTGGGTACCTCAGCGGCACTCGTGGCTCCTCCCCACATTGGGAAGCCATGTAGGAGAAGTGCTTTCCCTGGGGGTTACCGTGCGGGCGCACTCCCAAGTCAAGCTTTTGCATCCATAGACACAGAAAGCTGGACTCAGCCCCGCTCCTCGGCGCCCACGTCATTGGATTTGATTGACAGCAGCGGGAGCCAATGGCTGTGCTGCTATCAATCTATACAATCAAGAGCCAAGACACTGGCCAGAGAGGGTGCGCGCATCTCCGGTGTGGGAACGAACAGGCTCAGGTGAGTAAAAGGGGGGGCTAGGGGGCTGCTTAGTGACAGAAGTTTTTTCACCTTAATGCATAGGATGGGGTTTACAACCCCTTTAACCTCATCTTTTGACCTAACCCAATGGACACATACTTCCAATCACGCCAATGGTAATAACCTTGACCTTGTATTCTCCCATCTCTACAATCCTGGCAACCTTCTCTTTTCTATTCTGCTACTGACCACCTATATGACATAATCTCTCCCCTGTCCTGTCCTGTCCTGACCTGGCCACTTCTGTCTACAACAGTTCACTCTTATTATCACTGGATGCACTTGCTCCTTTAACCACACACAGAATCAGGCCCCGACCGTTACAACCCTGGCAAACACTAGAAATGTCAAGAGAAATTGCCGTGCACTTGAACGACTGTGGCGTAAAAGCAAATGCCTGCAGGACTTCACCCTATATAAATCTGCCCTTTTAAAATACAATTCTTGCCTCCATGCTGCCAAACAAGCCTACTTTGTCTCTCTTATTAATACCTTGTCATCCAGTCCCCGTTGGCTCTTCTCAACCTTTAACTCTCTACTTCATCCCCCACCCCCTCTACCCACTAACTCACTCACTCCCCAAGAGATTGTCAATCACTTCAAAGACAAGATTGATGCAATTCGTGAAGACACCTCCACTGTGCATACATCTTCCCCACCCAACATACCTTGCCTAACAGCACATTCAACACTCTCCTCTTTGAACTGGCTACTCCTGAAGAGGTTACAAAACTTTTCTCAGATCCCCACCTAACCAATTGTCCCCTGGATCCTGTTCTCTCACAACTACTAGGGTCACCCTCTTCTTCTATCCTATGCTCCCTCACTCACATCTTCAATCTCTCCCTCTCTAGTGGCACCTTCCTCTCCCCTCTAAAACAAGCAGATCACTCCCATACTTAAAAAGCCCTCACTAGACCCCACCGACCTAAACAACTTAAGACCCATCTCGTTGCTCCCATTCACCTCTAGTCGTCTAGAATGCTTAGTGTACAACCATCTTAGCTCCTACCTCAGTGAAAATAACCTCTGACTTGTCCTTTCAGCCTCAAATCCATCATTGTCAAAAGTTTGTAGAATTCACCTCTGTAACATCTCTAAAATGTGCCCCTTTTTAAAAAATGAAACCACCAAGCTCCTCATTCACTCCCTTGTTATCTCTCGCCTTGACTATTGCTAACTCCCTTCTCATTGGCCTGCCACTCCATAGGCTATCCCCTCTTCAGTCTATCATGAATGCTCCTGGCAGGCTTATCCACCTTACTCACCGTTCAGCGTCTGCCAACACTCTCTTCCAATCCCTACACTGGCTCCCAATACACCCAGCAAATTAAATTCAAAATACTAACCACAACATACAAAGCCGTTCACTTCCTCTCCGCTCCTCCCAAGACCTCCTACTCTCAAGGTCCCTTGTCTCCTCCTCACATGCTTGTCTCCAGGATTTCTCCAGAGCCTCTCCCATCCTCTGGAACTTGCTACCTCAACCTCAGTCTCTTGGATCCCTTACAGATTCTCGTTTCCCTGAGGATGAAATATAGTCTATTTGAAATTCATTGGGAATGAATAGAATTGTACCCAACATGCTTTGATCATTATCATAGCCTGGTATATTGCTTTCATTTTTACCTATGTTATTTTAAAAAGTTAAAAAAAAAAATGTATAGATTTACATGTGTGTGTATATGCAGAATCCCCCCCCCCCAGTGGGGATATAGACACTAATAAATACCTCAAAACAATCTTGTTTGGGATTCTAATTTAAAGTGTAAATGTACTTCTGAATTACCCACTCATTCCAGACCTCCAAGGCCTCTCCACCATAGATAGCTAAACAAAAAATTTTAAAGCCTATCTCTGGGCAAAAAAAAAGTTTTCCCATATAGTGGAGCTGTGCATGGGTTAACAGCTAGTTTTAGTCCAGGGAAGAGAAAGGAAATATACTTCCCCTAACCTCCAATCCCCCAGCACAAGACTTGTCTGGCACTCCCATGCTCCAGCAGTCTTGAGTTATGGACTGCTTCTGGCATCATCAAGCCCAGCCCCAGAGCATGTTCCATACACCAGGCACAGTCCACTTCTGGACCATGGAGGGAGCGTCATTTTGCAGTGGAACAAAGAATCGGGTGAGTATAATCTTTCTCCTTATCCCTAGACAATAGGAGTAGTTGACCTGTGCAGTGCAGGCATAGCTGCACTGCTTGGGAAAAGTGTTTTTTGCCCAGAGTTGACTTTACTACAGACTCATGAAATAAGGACTAGTATGCTGCATATTTTGGTTCTTGGGTTTAGGTGCAATTAAACCAGAGGACTAAAATAAAAAAAAAAAAAACAAGTTTCTCCATCCACACAAACAAGATGGATGGAGGATCTCCCCTCCACCATTGAAACATTATATTCTGACAGTGGCACATGCTGCTTTCAGAATACACTGATCTGTGAATGCAGCTGATTGGCTGCAGCTGCTGATCAATGAAATATTTTCCAACAGGTCCCTTTGACAGAAGTCGATGAAGCAATCGACTTCTGTTAAGTGGTGGGAAGCCACACATTGATTTAATTTCGACCAGTGTATGGCCAGCTTGAAGCCTAGTACACACGATCAGAAAATCGGACACAAAATATTGGTTTCTATGCGATCGCATGATAATCTGATCGTTAGTACACAACTTTCGAAAGCTGAACACTACAGTTAATCCAAAATTATCCAAAGGGACAAATACAAACATTTTTCTCGTAAGATACCAGATCGTTCAATTTTCGTTTAATCAGTACAGTTTTTGTCTAAAAATACAATACAAATACAATAGAATAAATTACATCACTTCCAAATTTTTATTCTGTCGTACGAGAATTTTCGGAACTTTAGTGACCTCTTCATTTTCGGTATGGAGACTAGCATGCAAAAAAAAAAAAAACAGACGATCATTTGTCCAATAATCTCATGTGTACCAGGCTTAAGCTGAACATTTTGATGAGCACAGCTTACTGATGATTTCAAATGCTGCAAAGAATTGTTCTTTAATTAAAATTGCAGTGCTTATGGTTTATTTTATAGACTTCTGCATAGACTCAAATTATTAAAGTAATTTTCCAGTCTAACTCATTTTGACATCAATGATCAGAAAAGCACATATAGATAATAAAAAATGCCTCAAAGTGTTTGGTTGCCATGGGTAATATAAATACCCTTTGTTGTGTTACTCTCTCCTCCGGCAGTGTAACAATCTAAAATTAACTGACCCAATATACAGTATAAATTAGCTGAATGTTACAAAGACTTTTGCCCAAAAGGCAATGCAAGCTGAGTTGTCCTTACAGCTTGCAACTACATGTGAGGATAGAACCCCCCACGTCTCCAGACTCTTTAAAAAATACATTTACTAATTTAGCAAATTTACACATAAAATTCAAATGCAGTAAAACACACGTAACAAATAACTAGAAAAAAAAAACACAAAACAAATTTCTGTGTGCTTAGAAGCTTGTGCCCGGAGGCGGTAATTTAGCTACAATTGCTGGTTTCTGAAGATCAAAGGAGTTTACAGTCAAATGTGTTGACATTATTATTTCCCTAAACGTCAATCCTGCCATAGCTTCTGCTTTACATTTATAGTCTGTGTTAGGTACAAAGAGACCGTGATAACATGGCTGCCATTTTCATGGGGCAGGAAACAGGTTGGCAATTCATGAATCAAGAACATTCTTACAAGAGGTTCTCAGACTACATTAACTTATTTGAACTTACTCATGATATAATAACACTTCTTGGCACACCTTCTGTCCTATTTTTCATTTAATTTAAGTAGGATCATAATTTAATTAGGCAAGTGTATGATTCAGAATGTCTATTGTAAAGGGTTTATATGATGCGATATAAATAGTTTTTGCCGTGTAGTCTTTTAATTAAATGTACGTTTTCAATGTCGCAGTTTTCCAGTTTGTGGTGATACTGGCATTGTGTCAAGGTGAATGAGCAATACAATTCTAGGAAAAAGACGAATTAATGTGATACTTAAGGATTTAATGAACAGAAGGACTAAGTTGTGTTTAAAAAGTGTTTCAATTTAATCCCTCTTTTGCTCCTTCGATCAATGGCTAATTCAGTTAAGGTGACCCTTCGACACAGGATGAAGATCTGTCAACTACAAGCAATTAAATATTAGAAAAATTATTTATTTAAAAATGATTTATTCAAGCTAATACACTATGGCAATGTCAGACGTGCTTTTACTGTTTACAATTGTTTATCAGTCAAAACTGAAAATTAAACACATACAGGAAGCATCAGCACATCAGTTTTTCATCCAGGCATTGTAGGGCACACTAGTCCGCCCTGTTTCTGTCTGTCAGTAATCTGGTATTCTTTGAACCTCTGTTTGTGATGCAGAAGAGCTATTTTTGAACATTTCCCCTGCTGGTTACTTGCTATATTACCCATTAAGAAAGCCTGATGTAAAAAAGGCTGACCACACAGTGCTGATGCACGAATCCCCCCCAGCTGGGCTATTGTATTTTGAAAGCTCCTGCCTGCAGCTGTCAGAATACCCCAACAGTGGCTGCATCTAATAGGAAACAGCTGCTGCATGGCTGTCAATTTTCCACCCAGCTTAGCCTGCTTTGATGGATGTCAGGTGGGAGGGGGCTGACAGGGCCACCCACTAAATTCATTTTAGCTGGTTAATCAGGAACCAGCAAAATTTGCACAGTGCATGTACAGCCAAATAGGTTTATTCCAGGCACCAATTAGACTCAAACATGTCTTGGAAATTTGAATGTGGCTAGAGATATAGGAATCAGAGAAGAATGAGTTACACAGTACAACCTCAGGAAACACACTGCAAGCGACCTTGTAAGGTGCTCTCTGAAGTTATGCTGCAGAGGACTGCACAAAACTATGCATAAGATACAACTAAACTAAACTGAGTTCAGCATAATGGCAATGTCTAGTGAATACAATTAATAGCTCATGGAATGCTTTGATTGTTCCTTTGTGGATGGATGCAGAAGCGTGCTCAGTAAAAAGGTTTGTCACACTTGAGGTGGTTATTTTTAAAAAGTCTGTTGAAATTTACAGTTCACAGTTGATAAAGCCAATGCATTTCAGGCGAAATGCTTCCCATTTCATCAGGGCTGTGATGGTAGATGTGGTTGGAACAGAACTGGAACCAAGATTCAGCTAAGTGTATGGCTCGTTTAGTGCTGTCAAATTGTGAAAGTATGCACTTCCCATCCAAAAGTATTTTGTGCAGTGCTTTTTCCGTCGCCTTCAGAGAAGCAGCAGCGCCACACCCTAACAGGGCTCATCCAAACCAAACCACACCTTCATTGGTTGCAAGCACCTTTAAAGAACAACGTAGCTCACATCATAATCAATACAAGATCATACACCGGTGCAGCAAAAAAAAAAAAAAAACATGCAGTACATCAGAGCAATACATGCACATTTCCCTATGTTTAACCATTTAGAAAGGGTACAGAAATATAACTGTTGATTTGATATTATTATAGTGTGGCCTTAAAATGGATGTAAACCCAATTCATGAAATTTGAGCTGGGTACATCTATCTGCAGTGTTATCTCTCTTCAAAGCACTAAGTCCTGTGACTTTCTCCTGCTCTGTTCCTCTGTTATTAGCATGATAACTTCTGACAAGTTCTCTGACACATGTGATAAAACCAGGCTGAAATTTGTGTCAGGGCGGGTGCTATAAATAGATTAGCAGGCAGCTGGTCAATTCACAGGACGGCTCTGCAAGTCTCTGCCTATGTGGAGAGGGGGTGTGTGCCTTTCCTCCAATCAGCTGTCTCACAGTATATGGCAAGACTCCCCTCCCCCTGCTGCAACAGGAAGAGAAAATCCTAACATGATGTGCACTTTCTAAACAGTATATAAAGCTGAAGACAGCAGATATACATGTAAAACTTATGTAGGGAGATTTGTTTCGTCCCTGTGTATCATCTGGGGGCTGTTCACTTTACTGGGTATATGTGAGGGTTTACATCACTTTAACTTTCTCTTTGCATTGGTGGACTAAAGAAGACCACCTATGCCTCATCCTTCTCTGTTCTTCTCCACATGTATGTATGCATTTTGTTCCCAGCAAAACCATATTTCTGCTTGGTTGCCCAAGAGCCTGCCTCCACGTTGAGGCAGATTTACTAAAGAAGTTGAGATTCTTCACTCAATAAATTGTGTGTATATTCACTTTAATTTTCTGATTATCTGAAAAGCAAACAAGTAGGCAGAAATTTGTGTCCAACATGAATGGATAATTGAAGTGAATATTTACAAATATTCTCGCAAATTTTTACTTTATGTAAATCAGCCCAACTATATGAATAAAAGGGCCCCTAGTTCTGGGGGACGCGCTGACATCAGTGGAAACAGAGCTCGTAGCAACTTTTCCTGCAACAATGTTATAAGCCTGGGGATGATGTCACAAGGAATAATAAATAGAAAAGGAAAAAGATAATGCCGGGACATGTTCTAGAGGGGGGAGAAGTAATGCTGCGTACACACGAGCGGACTTTACGGCAGACTTTGCCCGGCGGACTGGATTTCGTCAGACAATTTGATCGTGTGTGGGCTCCAGCGGACTTTGTTTTCTCAAAATTTGGACGGACTTAGATTTGAAACATGTTTGTGTGTTAACATTGTGTGTATATTCACTTTAATTTTCTGATTATCTGAAAAGCAAACAAGTAGGCAGGAATTTGTGTCCAACATGAATGGATAATTGAAGTGAATATTTACAAATATTCTCGCAAATTTTTACTTTATGTAAATCAGCCCAACTATATGAATAAAAGGGCCCCTAGTTCTGGGGGACGCGCTGACATCAGTGGAAACAGAGCTCCTAGCAACTTTCCCTGCAACAATGTTATAAACCTGGGGATGATGTCACAAGGAATAATAAATAGAAAAGGAAAAAGATAATGCCGGGACATGTTCTAGAGGGGGGAGAAGTAATGCCGCGTACACACGAGCGGACTTTACGGCAGACTTTGCCCGGCGGACTGGATTTCGTCAGACAATTCGATCGTGTGTGGGCTCCAGCGGACTTTGTTTTCTCAAAATTTGGACGGACTTAGATTTGAAACATGTTTTAAATTAATCCGTCGAAATCGAGTCCGGTCGAAAAGTCCGCGCATCTGTATGCTAGTTCGACGGACAAAAAGCCACGCTAGGGCAGCTATTGGCTACTGGCTATGAACTTCCTTGTTTTAGTCCGGTCGTACGTCATTACGTACGAATTCGACAGACTTTGGTGGACTGTGTGTAGGCAAGTCCGTTCATTCAGAAAGTCCGTCGTAAAGTACGTCGAAAAGTCCGCCGGGCAAAGTCTGCCGTAAAGTCCGACCGTGTGTACGCGGCATAAGGTTCACCATTCTTAGTTATGCCTTATAACACAAAGGCCTTGTTCACATATGCAGTACCTGCATTACTGTACAGTATACTAAAATAAGGGAAATTAACACATTTTATTGTGTATAAAATCACATAGTAAAAAAAGCATAAAAATCAGAGCTAAAAAAAAACCCTTCTTAATTGCTACTTCCTTTAACATGCTTGTACCTGTAGAGAAAATCTAGGTGTGTATAAATAAAGCCAAAGGGCAAAGTGAGATAGGCATTTATTTTTTAAATAGCAGTGATATTATTTGTAGCCCTCTTTTAGGAAGAGGGGGTTACGAGAAATGGTCCTCCTGAAATAGGATATTGCACTATAACTGTAGTCAAATAGTAGAACCAGAACCTTCGCTAAGTGGAAGAGTTAGTATGATATAAATTAATAATTGATAAAGTAGGCAGTGTCAGGGCCTGTGTGAACAGAGGGGATTCCTTTCGTGGGAAAATGACCAATAATCTAATCAAAGTAATTGGAAGCAGAGGAACTACTGCAACCAGCATATTATTATTATTATTATTATACACGATTTATATAGCGCCAACAGTTTACGCAGCGCTTTACAATGTAGAGGGGGGACAGCACAATTACAGTACAGTTCAATACAGAAGGGACAGGAGGGCCCTGCTCGTAGAGCTTACATTTCAAAGGGACGGGGTGGTGGTACAAAAGGTAATAGATGCGGGGAATGATTTGATGGGGGTGGCTCGGGGACAGTTGTTAGGTGAGTGTGGGATAGTCTTCCATGAATAAGTGAGTTTTCAGGGATCTCCTAAAGGAGTACAGGTTAGGGGCTGATCGGACATACTAGGGCAGGGAGTTCCAGAGGATGGGAGAGGCTCTGGAGAAGTCCTGAAGGCAAGCATGGGAGAAGGTATCAAGGGAGCTAGAGAGCTGGAGGTCCTTGGAGGAGCAGAGGGGACGATTTGGGCGATATCTGCAGATGATGTTGGTGATGTAGCTAGGGGCGATGTCGTGGATGGCCTTGTATGTTGTGGTTAGCATTTTGAATTTTATACGGTGGGGTAGGGGAAGCCAGTGAAGGGATTGACAGACAGGGGCAGCAGTCAGGTATCAGTTAGTGAGGTGTATTAGTCTAGCAGCAGCATTCATAATAGACTGAAGGGGGTATAGCCTGCATAAGGGTAGGCCATTAAGGAGAGAGTTGCAGTAGTAAAGGTGGGAAATAATCAAGGAGTGAATAAGTTGCTTTGTGGTGTCAGTAGTCAGGAAGGGTCAAATTCTGGAGATGTTGTGGAGGTTAAGGCTGCAGGATTTAGCCAGTGATTGGATGTGGGGGCTGAAGGAGATGTCATAGTCAAGGATTACACCCAGCACCCTGGCATGTGTGGAGGGCCCAATGGTTGTGCTGTTGATCTTAATGGTAAAGTCATGGGGGGGGGGGGGGGACCGGGAAGGAGGAAATATAACAAACTCAGTTTTAGAAAGATTGAGTTTGAGAAACTGGTGTGACATCCATACGGATATGTCATTCAGTAAGTTTGAGATCCGTGAGGAGATCGAGGGGGTGAGTTGAGGAGTGGAGAGATAGATCTGGGTGTCATTGGCGTAGAGGTGGTATTGGAAGCCATGGGAGGTTATCAACTGGCCCAGGGAAGAGGTATAGAGCGAGAATAGGAGGGGCCCAAGGACGGAGCCTTTGGGTACTCCAACAGAAAGAGGAAGAGGAGCGGAGGACATGGAGTTGTAACACTGAAAGTGCGCTGAGATAGGTAGGAGGATAAAGCAGAATCACGGAGGCTAAGGGAATGTAGATTGCTGAGGAGAAGCAGGTGGTCAACTGTGTTGAAGGCAGCAGAGAGGTCTAAGAGTATGAATATGGAGTAATGGCCATTGGTTTTAGCAGTTAGTAGGTCATTGGTGAGTTTTAATAGGGCAGTTTCAGTGGAATGTTGTGGACGGACTGTAGGGGGTCGAGAAAGTTGTTGTCCGTGAGGTACCGACTCATTCGGTCATGGACAAGGCGTTCGATGAGCTTGGAGGCAAACGTGAGCAGGTCAGATGGGTCTTAAGTTATTCAAACAGGTGGGATCTAGTGAGGGTTTTTTTAAGTATGGGGGTAACCAGTGCATGTTTGAGCAGGGAAGGAAAGGTGCCGGAGGAGAGGGAGAGGTTGCAGATGTGGGTTAGGGAGTTTAGGATAGGGAGGGAAGGTGGTCACAGTAATTGTGAGGGGACAGGTGGTGAGGTGGGCCATGAAGAGGAGTTTATCAACTTCAGCGGTGGTAACTGGGCAGAAGGAGGAGAGTATTGAGTGTGTTGTTGGATCTGACGTGTTGGGTAGGGGAGGAAGTTGAATGCTGGATATCTTCTCGCGAATTGTGTCGATTTTGCTTTTGAAATGGTTGGCAACTGTTGAGCGGTAAGCAAGTTGGTGGGTGGGGCAGTGGGGGATGAAGTAAGGAATTAAGGGTAGAAAAGAGTTGATGAGGTTTGGATGAGAGGGTTTTGATGAGAGTGTTGTAGTAGGTTTGTTTATCAGTGTGGAGGCATTTGTATTTGAGAATGGCAGATTTGTAGAAGGTAAAGTCTTGCTGGGATTTAGATTTACTCCATGCTCGATTAAGGGCACAGCTGCATCTCTTAGGACTTCTGTTGTCCTCTGTTTGCCAGGGTTGTGGCAGATGGGGCCTGGTTCTGTGTGTAGAAAGAGGAGCAAGTACGTCTAGGGAGGATGACAGCGTGTTGTTGTAGATGGAAGTGGTTAGGTCTGGGCAGGACAGGGGTGCGATTTTGTCTTAAAGGCCATCAGTAGCAGAATGAAGAAGGGAAGGGTTGAGGTTGCAAAAGTTTCTGCGGATAGTGGTTTGTGGGTTGGCAGCATGGGAGGTAGGAGACAAGGAGAGTGTGAAATGGATAAGGTAAGCATAAGCAAGATAAGCATATAACATTAATCATAAATATATACAGTATAGGCACACCAGTATGGAAATAATACAAGCTTTATGTAGGGAAAGAAGTACAACATCCAATATAAACAGGTATATTTAGCAAAGGGCCCAACAAGAGTCCCTCCAAATGAATGTTGCAGCAAAGTTCAGTTGCAGGGGCCCCAGAGAATGACTGCAATGCAGCGTTCATCTTGGTGTTAGGAACCTGAAGAAAAGATCAGCAGTGATGGGGAGATCCTCTGGCTGTTGTCCAACCAGCCAGCAATGCAGATTCTCACCTAGAAGCTAGAAATAGCGCCTGTAAAGCACCTGAAACCTGCCTCCTGTTCATTGCAATGGGTGCTTTCACACCTGGGCGATGCGCTTGCGGGACGTTAGAAAAAGTCCTGCAAGCAGCATCTTTGGGGCTGTTTGGGAGCGCTGTATACAGCATTCCCAAAATTCCCCTGGCCATTGCAATGAATGGGCAGCTCTTCTGAAGCCTAAAAAGTGATTTGGAAGCGCTGCAACACAGGAGTTTTTAACCCCTTTTTTGGGGTTAAAAGCGCCCCGCTAGTGGCTGAAAAGCGGCGCAGAAAGTGCTGCTTAAACAGCGGTAAAGCGCTGCTAAAACGAGCGGCACTTTACCACAAAAAGCACAGGCAGCCGCAGTGTGAAAAGGGTCTAATTCATCCCAAAGGTTTTCTATTGGGTTGAGGTCAGGACTCTGTGGAGGCCAGTCAAGTTCCTCCACCCCAAACTCGCTAATCCATGTCTTTATGGACAGCAGCTAGCTGCTAAAGGCTACCATAACCCCGGTATTAAACGTCAAAGTAATGACGTATATATTCTGTGGGCGGTCGGCAAGTGGTTTAGACTCAGATTCAAAATAAAATTTATACCAGACCTGAAGGGCCTGGTATGAATTTTGGAAGGCCGTTGTTTTTTTTTTTGTTTTTTTATTTATTCCCACACCTTTTTTTAAAGTCACCTGTCAGTTTGGAATCCTTGGCTGACAGCTGAATGGGCCTGGGATGGGCCAGAGTCAGGGGGGATGGGCTGAATGGGCCTGAATGGGCCAGGGTTGGGATGAGCCACACCTAAACATTTCACTTCCTGCTGAAGCCAAAGGTTCGGTTCAGTCGAACACTCATTGGTTTGGCCAAACCTTTAAACAGCTAACATTCTGTTTAAATGGGGAGCTCATCCCTACTGTTGAGACTAAAAAGAAAAGATAGTGGCGCTAGAGGGATGTAGCATTAACAAACACTACAATAATAATCGCAAAAATTATTATATCGTAATATTGGTAGTCCATAGTTCATAAGTCCATAATGTAAACTGAACTGTGGTTGGCACCAGCAGCAAACAAAGACAAAAGCAGGCAACTCTATAGGTATAGAAAGGAAACACGGAGGGGCACCAGACTAAGTGCAGTATGAATAAAAATCAGATTTATTAAAAGCAAGACAAGTGGCAGTCGCTGTCTGTGCCCCGGTTATGGAGATTCACTCTCTATTTGTCCTGTTTACCTTTATCATTGAATGTGAAAGTAAAAGAAAATCCCAAATTTTGGGCTGTCCCCAGAAAAGTAATAGAGGGGAAATCTTCCAATGGAAGCACTAGTTCTGGTGACCTGGGGGTCCCCAAGGAATTCCCTTCACTTGCAGGGATTTCCTCGCACTTCCTGTTTGGCTATGGGACAGGAAGTTAAGGGAAATCTCCACAATGGGACACAGATGCAAAGAAAAAAAAATCTGACAGGGGTTATAACCCTCCATTACTCTATCCAAAAATGAATAAAAAAGTTTTGCTTATAGTTCTACTTTAAGGTCAGTCATGTGGCTCTCCTCAGTGGTCCTGGTAGAATGGTGGCATCGAGTGATGAAACTGTGTTGCTGGAAGGCAGTAGGAAGCAGCCGATCGCGGCATTAACCAGAGCGGAATGCAAGATGGCGCCGGACGTGATGTCACTACGGAGGCCAAGGTTAACACACCTTCCGTATTAGAGTGCCTCTGGATGAAGGAGCACAGGGGCACCTTTGGACAGCATCATTCTTAAACTGGGGGGAGGGGGATGTTAGATGGACTAGCAGATTTAGATACAATAAAAATTGAAGCCAAACATGAACAGAAACAAATTTTTTCTTCTTTTGGGATAAAGGTTTTAAATAAATAAATAAAAGCCAATCATTGTAATACCCCCATCAGTTGTAATTGGTTTGTCTCAACCCTGTAACTGCTACGTCTGGCACCCCTCTGTGTTCCCTTTCTACTGTTGAGATTAGCAGTCAGAGGCAGCAGTGCCTTAGATCCCCCACTGCAGATAAACAGCTATACATAGGTGTGCACAGCCTATTGCATTAGGGCATGCACCCCAAAGCCCAAACACATTTGTGTGTGTGTGCATGTGTATATATACTGACGGTGTCAGCAGAGCAATGGACGGTGTCAGTAGGGCAGTGGGCAGCGTCAGCAGTTTACATTTTTATTATTTAATTTTTTATTATTTCTTACAATTTTTTTTTTTTTTTTTTTTTTTTTTTTTTTCAATTTCTTTAAGAGCCCTGCTAGGGGGCTTTAGTGAAATATCAGGGGTCCAAACGGGGAATCTGCACCACACGGGGTGATTAGGGTGTGCCCAGGCACACCTGGCACACCCTGTGCGTACACCTATGCAGCTATAGCTGTAGATACAGGAGTGCCTAGGCACACTCACATACCAGAAAATTCACTGCTATAGTTTAGGAGGAATTCAAGACAAAAGATACATTTTCAGGGTACTGCTTAGGCACAAAAACACATAAATATTTTTAAATGTTCCATAGTTTTTGGATGCATTTGGGCAACAAATCTCGTAAATGCGCACAAAATACAAAAATACAAAAGTATGAATGCCTTACAGGTGGGTGCGTGTGTTGTTTTTTAACTGTTGATAGAATTATTTTATTCTATGAAGCATTGTTTTTTTTTTTGGGGGGGGGGGGGGATAACTGGCCAAAAGTCTGGTGAGCACTGTTTATGGGTAGATTTAATTGGCTTTCATCATGGCTAAGTTGTGTGTTTCTATCCAAAAGTTTACCCCAACGCTAGAAAAAAAAGAAAACAGAAAAAAACACAAAAGGTCACTTTAGTCACTGCTGGTGGACAAAGACAAAGGCAAGCGGTACTATAAAAGCAACCTGTTTTATTACATTTCATCATGTGAGTACAGACTGAAAAGTCATAGAGTATATTTTCAAAGCACTAGTAATTTCCCCTGGGCAAAGGGGTTAATTAAGATTCTTTATACTTTTTCTTTTTACTTTTTGTACACTCCAGGGGCTGGGACATGTGTTACACCCTTTTTGTGAGTTGACTGAATTAATATGTGATTAGAGATTATGTTTTCCTTTATTTTATATTAAACTCGGGGTGGCTTTCATTTTTACTTGCAAATACCTTTTCACATTTATATGAATTTCTTAGTCTGGATTCACAAGGGCAATAAAAGGAGGTGCTAGGCATGTGTCCCCTGCCAAGTGCTTCCTAAACAATGGGTCAGATATATTCTACTGAGCCAAATATGTATTTAACCACTTAAAGACCAGAAGGGTTTACCCCTTAAAGTGGATGTAAACCCAATGTCATCCTTTGTAAACTACTGCCATAGGGGTCATCTATAAGGATATACATGCCTCCTGCATGTATCTTTACCTGTCAAATGACTCCCCCCTCTCTCTGTTATTAGACCCGAAAAACTGCAGATTCTGTGGGCGGGTCTGTTGTCTGGAGCTCGGTGGGTGGAGTCGTGATGTCAGTAGACTCCCCGCCCACCTCTACACTCCCCTTGTCAATATGCATTTTCTCCTGTGTATTTCTAACACTGAACTTCTGCTATGATCTCTAACATCCAGTGAAAAGACAGGAAAGTAACCACATGACTTCAGCATGCCATATCATGGTGAGGTGTGGAACAGCCAATTCTTGCAGAGCTGCTGAAGGAGTGGGGGAGGGAATTAAAAAATAATGCATGTCTTAGGCTAGTGCACAAGATATGTAAATCACCTGTCACTCACAGCAAGGGGGAGGATTTGACAAAGTTTTTCTCTGTTTGTCAAGATTGATCTCACTGAACAATAAAAGAGGATTGCTCAGAGCTGGATTAACTCTGTGTGGCAAGACTGGGCTCAAATGATAGGAAATCGTATACTCTACATTATGACATTAAAAAAAAAAAAAACATTTTTTCGGGTTTACATCCACTTTAATGACCAGGCCATTTTTTTGCGATACGGCACTGCGTCGTTTTAACTGACAATTGCGCGGTCGTGCAACGCTGTACCCGAACAAATATGTTGTCTTTTTTTCCTCACAAATAGAGAATAGAGCTTTCTTTTGGTGGTATTAATTTTTTGCGCTATAAACAAAAAAAGAGCGACAATTTTGAAAAAAAAAGCTATATTTTTTACTTTTTGCTTTAATGAATATCCCCCCAAAAATATAAAAAAACTAATTTCTTCCTCAGTTTAGGCCGATATATATTCTTCTACATATTTTTGGTAAAAAAAAACGCAATAAGCATATATATTGATTGAATTGCACAAAAGTTATAGCGTCTACAAAATAGGGATTAGATTTATGGCATTTTTATCATTATTTTTATACTAGTAATGGTGGTGATCAGTGATTTTTATCGGGACTGCGACATTGCGGTTGACAGATCGGACACTTTTGACACTTTTTTGGGACTATTGACATTTATAGAGATCAGAGCTATAAACAGCCACTGATTACTGTATAAATGTCATTGGCAGGGAAGGGGTTAACACTAGGGAGCGATCAAGGGGTTAAATGTGTGTCCTAGGGAATGTTTCTAACCAGTAGGAACAACAGATCAGTCGCCTCACCCCTGACAGAACGGAGATCTGTCTGTTTACATTGACAGACCTCCGTTGTGTCTCTCTCTGGAGCGATCGCGGGTGCCCGGAGGACATCTCGCCGGCCGGGCACGGGCATCAGCTCCGTCGTCACGCAGCCAGCCCGCGACCCCTAGTGCTCTTAAAGCGCCCAACGTACAGCTACAACGGCTCGCCCAGAGGAGCCAACCTGCTGCAGTATAACTGCGGCGGCTGATCCTCAAGTAGTTAATATATACTGTGATTCTGTACTTGCTAAATATGCTGCAGAAATCTCCCTCCACTGAGTCTGGCTGCAACCATTTTAACTGTGGGCAGCTGAAGCTGCTGCCTGTTCACTTCCACAGAGGCAAACCTCCAGCTCTGCAGCTCTTATTGACCCTCTTATGACTCATCCCCCCTAGCTTCCTGGCAAACTCTCACAAGAGTAAACTGTCCATGACATCATAAGCCTAGGCTAATGACCAGACAGGAAACAGGAAGTGGGCTGTATAAGGTATTTACTGGCAGAAAAAAAATGTTTTACTATCCAAAGTTAAAACAACAAGGACAGAAAATTTAATAGATGGAAAGATGTTGCCTAATAGAATTAGATCCAATAAAAAATGGAGCCAAACATGAGCAGTAACAGAAACATTTTTTTTTCCTACGGGATACAGGTTTTACAAAATAAATAAAATAAATAAATAAATAAAATCTGATCATTGTAATCCCCCCATTCAGCGGTAAATGGTTTGTCTCAACCCTGTAACTGCTACAATTGCAGAACAGCTTGTCCTGGTGAAAAACAACACACTTACTGGCTAGATCACCAGGTGAAAATAAAGGTTCCTAGGTGAAACCTCAAACCATCACTGCTATCAGGAACTTTGTGTGTTTTGTAAGTCATTAGAGGAGGCAAATAGGCCCTTTTTAAACAAACACAAACTGTGCTTGGCAAATATGCAGAGCCTGTATATTTAAAGTTAAAAGCAAAAACACAGCTAAAATACATACAGGGAAGCTGTATTACCTGCAAAAGATTTATATTTCTGCGAATCTAGTCAAGAGGTTTACACTGCCGTGTAGGGATGAGCCGAACACCCCCCGGTTCGGTTCGCACCAGAACCCGCGAACGGACCGAAAGTTCGCACGAACGTTAGAACCCCATTGACGTCTATGGGACTCGAACGTTCAAAATCAAAAGTGCTCATTTTAAAGGCTAATTTGCATGGTATTGTCCTAAAAAGGGTTTGGGGACCCGGGTCCTACCCCAGGGGACATGTATCAATGCAAAAAAAAACTTTTAAAAACGGCCGTTTTTTCGGGAGCAGTGATTTTAATGATGCTTAAAGTAAAAAAAAAAAAGAGTGAAATATTCCTTTAAATATCGTACCTGGGGGGTGTCTATAGTATGCCTGTAAAGTGACGCGTGTTTCCCATGTTTAGAACAGTCCCTGCACCAAATGTCATTTTTAAAGGAAAAAATCTCATTTAAAACTGCTTGCGGGTTTAATGTCATGTCGGGTCATGGCAATATGGATGAAAATCAGTGAGACAAACGGCATGGGTACCCCCCAGTCCATTACCAGGCCCTTTGGGTCTTGTATGGATATTAAGGGGAACCCCGCACCCAAATTAAAATAAGGAAAGGTGTGGGGCCACCAGGCCCTATATACTCTGAACAGCAGTATACAGGCGGTGCAAACAAGACAGGGACTGTAGGTTTGTTGTTAAGTAGAATCTGTTTGTAATTTTGAACATTTTTAACGTGTTTAGCTCCAGCCAAAAAATCTTTTCTAAGCTTTTTGGAAAACATAGGGAAGGGTTATCACCCCTGTGACATTTGTTTTGCTGTCTTTCCTCCTCTTCAGAAGATTTCACCTCACTTTTTTGTCCCAATGAAAAATGTTTTTTGAAAATTTGGGTTTTTTTGTGGAACAAGGATTGGAAAGCATCAGTGGAAAGGAGAAATTGTTTTCCCATATTAACTCTTACAGGAGAGAATTTCCCTTCCTAGGGGTAGATTTCATCTCACTTCCTGTTGTCTCCTTCCGTTTGCAAGTAGGAGTCGTTTGTAAGTTAGATGTTTGAAAGTAGGGTCCTGCCCTATATACTCAGCAGAAATTTGGGCCTTAGGTGTTGCTGTGGCCACAACACTGTAAGCCCTCACAGGGCCCTGCTGTGAAATATTAGATCAAGAATTGTAATTACATGCCCCTGTTGAACAGGAGCTGAAAAATTAGGCCTTAGGCACTGGTGCTGGTGCCACAACACTGCAACCCCTCACAGACACTCTAGTTGGAACGCAGGAACGAGCCCTGCTGCAAAGTATTGCTTCAAAAATTGTAATTACACACCCCTGTTAGACAGGGGCAGAAAAATTGGGCCTTAGGCACTGGTGCTGGTGCCACAACACTGCAACCCCTCACAGACACTCTAGTTGGAACGCAGGAACGAGCCCTGCTGCAAAGTATTGCTTCAAAAATTGTAATTACACGCCCCTGTTAGACAGGGGCAGAAAAATTGGGCCTTAGGCACTGGTGCTGGTGCCACAACACTGCAACCCCTCACAGACACTCTAGTTGGAACGCAGGAACGAGCCCTGCTGCAAAGTATTGCATCAAAAATTGTAATTACACGCCCCTGTTAGACAGGGGCAGAAAAATTGGGCCTTAGGCACTGGTGCTGGTGCCACAACACTGCAACCCCTCACAGACACTCTAGTTGGAATGCAGGAACGAGCCCTGCTGCAAAGTATTACATCAAAAATTGTAATTACACGCCCCTGTTAAACAGGGGCTGAAAAATTGTGCCTTAGGCACTGGTGGTGGCGCCCAGAACCAAAAATGTTCTTACAAGCTATCAGCGTGATGATTGAGGAGGAAGAGGATAATTACTCAGGGATAGTCACTCAGCATCAGCATAGGCAGTCTTTGAAGGGATCTGAGATTTCAAAAAAAATTATTCGGTTACATCAGCATCAGGTGCTTGGTAGCTGGTGGTGATCCAAGACTCATTCATTTTTATGAAGGTCAGCCGATCGACCGAGTCGGTGGACAGACGCACCCTGTGATCGGTTACCACGCCTCCAGCAGCACTGAATGTGCGTTCCGAAAGAACGCTGGATGCAGGACAGGCCAGTAGCTCAATTGCATACTGTGCAAGCTCTGGCCAGTGATCCATCCTCAAGACCCAGTAACCCAGAGGATTTTCGGTGGGAAAGGTGTCCAAGTCTGATCTTGCCCCTAGGTATTCCTGCACCATGTAAAACAGACGCTGGCGATGGTTGCTGGAACCGATCATACCTTGGGGCTGCGGACCAAAAAATTGTCTGAACGCATCGGTCAGACGGCCACCTTCTCCACCGCTCCTTCTTTGACTGACCGAAGCCTCAGCAACACGTTGTCCAGAAACAGGTGTTTGTAACCTCCCAGTCTCTGGGAACGCGTTGCACAGACCTTTCTGCAAGGCCTCCCGAAGATGTTTCATCCTCTGCTCCCTCTGCGATGGCAAGATAAGGTCCGCAACCTTACCCTTGTAACGTGGATCAAGGAGGGTTGCCAGCCAGTATTGGTCCTTCTCCTTGATACCACGAATACGAGGATCCTTACGCAGGCTTTGCAGGATCAGGGAGGCCATGCAGCGTAGGTTTGCTGAGGCATTCGGTCCGGAGTCCTCTGGGTCACTAAGGACAACAACGTCCGCAGCCACCTCCTCCCAGCCACGTACAAGTCCATGTGTTCCTTGGGACTGATCCCTTAAAGACTGCTGCTGATGCTGAGTGCCAGGCTCCACCTCCATACTGACACAATCTTCCTCCTCCTCCTCCTCCTCCTCGTCCTCTTCCTGTGTGATCGGCGGGCACGCAGGAACACTGTCTGGATAAAGGGGGCCTTGAGAGCTAAGGAAGTCCTCCTCTTCCTGCCTCTGTTCTGCCTCAAGTGCCCTGTCCATTATTCCACGCAGCGTGTGCTCCAACAGGTGGACAAGGGGGACAGTGTCACTGATGCATGCACTGTCAGTGCTCACCATCCTCGTGGCCTCCTCGAATGGTGACAGGACAGTGCATGCATCCCTGATCATGGCCCACTGGTGTGGGGAAAAAAAAAACCAAGCTCCCCTGACCCTGTCCTGGTGCCATAGTCGCACAGGTACTCATTGATGGCCCTCTGCTGCGTGTGCAGCCGCTGCAGCATGGCCAACGTTGAGTTCCACCTGGTGGGCATGTCACAGATTAGGCGGTTCTTGGGCAGGTTAAACTCCTTTTGGAGGTCCGTCAGCCGAGCACTGGCATTATATGACCGGCGGAAATGCACACAGACTTTCCTGGCCTGCCTCAGGACATCCTGTAAGCCTGGGTACCTGCCCAAGAACCGCTGCACCACCAAGTTAAGGACGTGAGCCAAACAGAGCACATGGGTCATTTGTCCCTGTCGGAGGGCAGAGAGGAGGTTGGTGCCATTGTCGCAAACCACCATTCCTGCCTTAAGTTGGCGTGGCGTCAACCACCTCTGAACCTGCCCCTGCAGAGCTGACAGAACCTCTGCCCCAGTGTGGCTCCTGTCCCCCAAGCACACCAGCTCAAGCACCGCATGGCATCTTTTGGCCTGCGTACTTGCGTAGCCCCTTGAACGCCTACGGAGCACCGCTGGTTCCGAGGAAGAGGCCATGGAGGAAGAAGAAGAGGAGGGGGTGGAGGAGAGAGGTGTGTCACAATCAGCATTTTGGAGGCGTGGTGGCGGAACAACCTCCAACACTACTGCACCTTGTCCTGCATCCTTCCCAGCTGCCAGCAGAGTCACC
The DNA here is from genome assembly GCF_042186555.1 of Aquarana catesbeiana. Classification (NCBI taxonomy): domain Eukaryota; kingdom Metazoa; phylum Chordata; class Amphibia; order Anura; family Ranidae; genus Aquarana; species Aquarana catesbeiana. Next base: position 653,729,296 of record NC_133325.1, read on the forward strand.
CAATGCGCCGTGAAACTTAGGTAACGTCCCTGTCCATGCCTGCTGGACCATGAGTCAGCGGTAATATGCACCTTACCGCTGACCGCCCTGTCCAGCGAGGCATGGACATTGCCTTCCACATGCCGGTAGAGAGCCGGAATCGCCTTCCGTGAGAAAAAGTGGCGTTTGGGTACCTGCCACTGAGGAACCGCACATTCCACAAACTCACGGAAGGGGGCAGAGTCTACCAACTGAAAAGGCAGCAGTTGAAGTGCTAGCAATTTTTCCAAGCTAGCATTCAACCGCTGGGCATGTGGATGGCTGGGAGCAAACTTCTTTCGGCGGTGCAGCAGCTGGGGCAGGGAAATTTGCCTGGTACAATCTGACGTCGGTGTACCAAAAGCAGATTGCCCACAAGTACTTGACTGTGACACACCTAATTCTACACCTTCATTCCTCTCACTGCAGGTCTCAGAGAGGACTGAAGGTCTAGTGGGGTTGGAAATCTCAGCTGATGAGGAGCAAGGAGAGATCCTCTTTGTTCTTTGGTGTGGGTCTTTTAGATACGCTTGCCAACGAACTGCATTGCAGGTCAACATATGTCTGGTCAAGCATGTGGTACCCAAGCGGGAGATGTTTTGGCCACGTGAGATACGCTTGAGACATATGTTGCAAATAGCAGCGGTGCGATCTGATGCACTCGTCTCAAAAAAGGCCCACACCAAAGAACTTTTTGAATAACGCGCAGAGACTGCAGCGCCCTGCACATGTGGAGCTTTGGGGTGTGATGCAGTCAATGTGCTGCCCTTAGGCTGGCCCCTGGAGGGCATCCTGCCTCGTTGGTGATGTGCCGCCGCCTCCTCCTCCTCCTCCTCTCTCCTATCAGGCACCCACGTTGAGTCAGTGACCTCATCATCCCCTCCCTCCTCATCACTGGAGCAAACCTGGCAGTATTCTGCAGCAGGGGGAGCATGACTGCCAGATTGCTGTCCTTCTTGGGCACCCCCTCTGTCCGTGCTCATGTTACTGCCTTTATCGAGCTCAGTATCGTCATCAGAGCCTTCCAAACGCTGGGCATCCTCCTGGAGCATGTACCCAACACTGTGGTCAAACAGTTCGAGGGAATCCTCATGAGGACATGGTGGAGCTAGGGAAGGAGTCACTGATGACATTGAGCTGAGGGAAGAGGCCGCTGCTTTGCCAGACAAAGCACCCTGGGCATGGGTGAGAGAGGATGAGGAGGATGAGGACGGCTTGGTCATCCACTCGACCAAGTCTTCCGCATGTTGCGGCTCAACGCGGCCAGCTGCCGAAAAAAAGGCCAAGCGTGTCCCATGGCCACGTGCTGATGAGGATGCACCATCTCCACGACCAGCACTAGACACAGAGCCTGCTTGCCCTCTCTTATTGGCTTGTGACTGTAGATAGAATTTTCTTCAGGTAGCTTTATATACTGTAACCAGACAAGCCTGCCTGTCAGTAGGAAGATAACAGGAACGGATCTAGCTGAACACTGTGAGCAGGACGCACTGTACTAAATGTAAATAGTCTAGCTGCCTGACCGTGGTACTAATAGGATCAACTAGAACACCTGTAATTTTCTTCAGGTAGCTTTATATACTGTAACCAGACAAGCCTGCCTGTCAGTAGGAAGATAACAGGAACGGATCTAGCTGTACACTGTGAGCAGGACGCACTGTACTAAATGTAAATAGTCTAGCTGCCTGACCGTGGTACTAATAGGATCAAATAGAACACCTGTAATTTTCTTCAGGTAGCTTTATATACTGTAACCAGACAAGCCTGCCTGTCAGTAGGAAGATAACAGGAACGGATCTAGCTGAACACTGTGAGCAGGACGCACTGTACTAAATGTAAATAGTCTAGCTGCCTGACCGTGGTACTAATAGGATCAAATAGAACACCTGTAATTTTCTTCAGGTAGCTTTATATACTGTAACCAGACAAGCCTGCCTGTCAGTAGGAAGATAACAGGAACGGATCTAGCTGAACACTGTGAGCAGGACGCACTGCACTAAATGTAAATAGTCTAGAAGATAACAGGAACGGATCTAGCTGAACACTGTGAGCAGGACGCACTGCACTAAATGTAAATAGTCTAGAAGATAACAGGAACGGATCTAGCTGAACACTGTGAGCAGGACGCACTGCACTAAATGTAAATAGTCTAGAAGATAACAGGAACGGATCTAGCTGAACACTGTGAGCAGGACGCACTGCACTAAATGTAAATAGCAGGAACGGATCTAGCTGAACACTGTGAGCAGGACGCACTGCACTAAATGTAAATAGTCTAGAAGATAACAGGAACGGATCTAGCTGAACACTGTGAGCAGGACGCACTGCACTAAATGTAAATAGCAGGAACGGATCTAGCTGAACACTGTGAGCAGGACGCACTGCACTAAATGTAAATAGCAGGAACGGATCTAGCTGAACACTGTGAGCAGGACGCACTGCACTAAATGTAAATAGCAGGAACAGATCTAGCTGAACACTGTGAGCAGGACGCACTGCACTAAATGTAAATAGCAGGAACGGATCTAGCTGAACACTGTGAGCAGGACGCACTGCACTAAATGTAAATAACAGGAACGGATCTAGCTGAACACTGTGAGCAGGACGCACTGCACTAAATGTAAATAGCAGGAACGGATCTAGCTGAACACTGTGAGCAGGACGCACTGCACTAAATGTAAATAGCAGGAACGGATCTGGCTGAACACTGTGAGCAGGACGCACTGCACTAAATGTAAATTGCAGGAACGGATCTAGCTGAACACTGTGAGCAGGACGCACTGCACTAAATGTAAATAGTCTAGAAGATAACAGGAACGGATCTAGCTGAACACTGTGAGCAGGACGCACTGCACTAAATGTAAATAGCAGGAACGGATCTAGCTAAACTGAATACAGTGTATATATATATATGCAACACCTGGGATGCATATATATACACAATACACTGTAAGTGCAGCTAACTGACTGACTGTTCTGCCTAATCTATCTAACTCAAATCAAATGACACTGTCTCTCTCTCTCTCTATCTCTCAGCACACCGGAACACACACTACACAGGGCCGCCGTGCAGGCGGCCTTATATAGTGTGGGGTGTGTACTAAATCCCCTGAGCCATAATTGGCCAAAGCCACCCTGGCTTTGGCCAATTACAGCTCTCTCTACTGACGGCGCTGTGATTGGCCAAGCATGCGGGTCATAGTGCATGCTTGGCCAATCATCAGCCAGCAATGCACTGCGATGCCGCAGTGAATTATGGGCCGTGACGCGCCACACGAATTTAGCGCGAACGACCCATATCGTTCGCAATTCGGCGAACGGGCGAACAGCCGATGTTCGAGTCGAACATGGGTTCGACTCGAACACGAAGCTCATCCCTACTGCCGTGTTACACAGCACCACTGTTGTGCCTGACACCAATGAGAAGGATTTCAGTGGTGTCATCTCTCCACCTCCAGCCTGCTGACTGAATAGGGAAGGAGCAACAGAAGACTGATGAGGTAATCTCTCTGCTTTCTCTATTATCTCCCTCTGTCAGCATGTCCCTTGTCTGCACATTTGCTGGCAGCACATGTGACTGGTAGGGATAAGGTTCGGCTCTGCCACTACGATGGGTTTATGGCAGAGCTCCGCTCTGCTGTGTTATTGAGCGGTGGAGGCAATCCTGTGGCCGGCCCTAGGTGTCACCTCGGTGCAGTCCACACCCACTGTACCCCCATAGCGACGCCATTGGAAATTCACAGTTCCAGTCACCTAATGTGAAAATTCTTCAGATTGAGTTCTTTGTATCCATAAACCACTGCCTGTCCTTCTGTCAGGGGGCATAGAAGGGCTAGTAAGGGGGCTTTTGGATACTTTAGCCCCCTCACTATACAAGGGTGAGGTCATAGCAGCTTTATTGACATTTGCATTATCTTTGATAGGGAAAGCATAAGGAGAGCTGATGACAAACTGCAAATAGAAACATTACTGCAGGCCTTGTAGGCACTGATATGTCTGTTAAAGTAGATGTAAACTCTTATGCCGCGTACACACGGTCGGACTTTTCGTCTACAAAAGTCCAACGGACGCTGACGGACTAAAGCTGGCTGGTAATCCGATCGTGTGTGGGCTTCTCCGGACTTTCAACGGACTTTTTTAGCCTCAAATCCGACGGACTTTAGATTTGAAACATGCTTCAAATCTTTACGTCGTAAGTACGACGGACCCCGAAATCCGCTCGTCTGTGTGCTAGTCCGACGGACAAAAACCCATGCTAGGGCAGCTATTGGCTACTGGCTATGAACTTCCTTATTTTAGTCCGGTGTACGTCATCACGTACGAATCCGTCGGACTTTTGTGTGGTCGTGTGTAGGCAAGTCCGTTCGTAAGAAAGTCTGCCGCAAGTCCGCCGAAGGTACGTCGGAAGTCTGTCGGACAGGCTGTCGGACTTTTGTAGACGAAAAGTCCGACCGTGTGTACGCGGCATTACTGAATATCACGTAGGTAGAAAAATGCTGTGTATCTTAGAGAATTAGCAAGGATGGGGGAAGGTGTTTTTTTTTAAACTATTTTCATCATTTGCTAATTGCTACATCTCAGTGTTGCTGATGTCCTGCAGTCTCTTTGCAGCCTATCCCCATTCACATGTGCTACAGTGATAACAGGCTGTGTGTGTTTTCAGGCATATTTCCTAAATTTTGCTGGCTGCAATCGTTTTTTTTAAACTAATTTTTATTATATGGTGGCAACAGTGGAATATGCCAGAGCAACGTGCATTGGCACTGCAGCTTATACACTTACCGACCACTTTATTAGGCACACCTTGCCAGTACCGGGTTGGACCCCCTTTTGCCTTCAGAACTGCCTTAATTCTTCGTGGCATAGATTCAACAAGGTGTTGGAAACATTCCTCAGAGATTTTGGTCCATATTGACATGATAGCATCACGCAGTTGCTGCAGATTTGTCGGCTGCACATCCATGTAGGGATGTAGGGATGAGCCCAATGTTCAAGTCAAACATCAGGTGTTCGCCTGTTCGCCGAATAGCGAACATTATGCAGTGTTCGCGGCAAATTCGAAACATTGTTAAAGTCTATGGGACATTAACACGAAAAACCAAAAGTGCTCATTCTAAAGGCTTATATGCAAGTTATTATCATAAAAAGTGTTTGGGGTCCCGGGTCCTGCTCCAGGGGACATGTATCAATGCAAAAAAAAAGTTTTAAAAACGGACGTTTTTTCGAGAGCGGTGATTTTAATAATGCTTAAAGTGAAACAATAAAAATGAAATGCTCCTTTAAATATCATGCTTGGGGGTTGTCTATAGTATGCCTGTAAAGAGGCACGGTTTTCCCATGTTTAGAACAGTACACAGCAAAGTTTCTAAATTACATTTCTAAAGGAAAAAAGTCATTTAAAACTGATTGCGGCTGTAATGAATTGTCAGGTCTCGGCAATATAGATAAAACTCATTGAAGAAAATGGCATGGGTCCCACCCCCCACCCCCAGTCCATTACCAGGTCCTTTGGGTCTGGTATGAATATTAAGGGGAACCACGAACCAAAAATGTTAACAAAAATTGCATGGGGGTCCCCCCAAAATCCATACCAGGCCCTTCAGGTCTGGTATGGATATTAAGGGGAACCCTGCGACAAATTTAAAAAAATGGCGTAGGGGTCCCCCCCAAATCCATATCAGACCCTTCAGGTCTGGTATGGATTTTAAGGGGAACTCTGCGCCAAAATTTTTTAAAAAATGGCGTAGGGGTCCCCCCAAAATCCATACCAGACACTTATCTGAGCACACAACCTGGCAGGCCGCAGGAAAAGAGGGGGGGACGAGAGAGCGGCCCTCTCCCTTCTGAACCAAGGCCAAAGCACCAGTAGCTCCCCAAAGCACCTTGTCCCCATGTTGATGGGGACAAGAGCCTCATCCCCACAACCCTTGCGCGGTGGTTGTGGGGGGTCTGCGGGCGAGGGGCTTATCGGAATCTGCGAGCCCCCTTTAATAAGGGGACCCCCAGATCCCAGCCTTCCCCCTTATGTGAATTGGTAACGGGTACATTGTACCCCTACCATTTCACAAAAAAAGTGTCAAAAATAGTAAAAAAGACAGGAGACACTTTGGGACAAGTCCTTTATTAAAAGATAAAAAAAAAAAAAAAAAGTCCCATGATGTAGATCCATCTCACGCCGCCGACGATTCTTCTCGCTGACAGCTGTTATATAGCTGAGAGCGGGGCCATTCGGTGACGTAAATGGGCGACCCCGCCTTCCTCTGATGTCATGTGGCGTCTCAGGGGGGGCGGGGGTCACCCGTTTATGTCACCGGGTGGCCCCACCCTCAGCCATATAACAGCACTCGGTGGGAGCCTCCCATGGAGGCAGAGCTGTTGCGGCTTTTCTTTTTTTTTTTCTTTTTTCCTGTTTGTCTTTGGCTCAATTTCAGGTCCGAATTCAGGCAAAAATTTGTACCTGATTCGGAGAACAGGGAAGCACCGGACCCCCTGCAGCGAGCCGCGGCCGCACTAAGTGTGAACACAGCCTTATAGTGTTGAGACACACCATTCAGGTTGTTCCAAACATCTTGGAGAACCAGTCCCAGATCTTTTGTGGATGTAGGCTGCCTCAAATCCTTCTGTCTCTTCATTTAATCCCAGACAGACTCCATGATGTTGAGATCAGGGCTCTGTGGGGGCCAAACCATCATTTCCAGGATTCATTGTTCTTTATTACACTGCAGATAATTCTTAATGACATTGGCTATATGGTTGGGGTCATTGTCCTGCTGCAGAATAAATTTGGGGCCCATCACAGGTCTCTCTGCCTGCTTTTTTCAGCACTGAGGACACCATTGACCATGACCACATCTCAAACACTATTTGCAGAAATGCAGCCCCAAACTTGCAAGGATTCTCCACCATGCTTTTTCGGCAAACAAACTTCCTCCTGCTACAGCCAAATATTAAAAATTTTGACTCATCAGTCCACAGCACCTGCTGCCATTTTTCTGCACCCAAGTTCCTATGTTTTCATGCATACCTGTAGTTAAGTCCCTCAGCCATTTCCATGTTGAAGGTGCTCTATCGGGTTGGGGTCAGGACTCTGTGCAGGCCAGTCAAGTTCCTCCACCCCAAACTCACTCATCCATGTCTTTTTGGACCTCGTGTGCACTGGTGCACAGTCATGTTGGAACAGGAAGGGGCCATCCCCAAACTGTTCCCACAAAGTTGGGAGCATGAAATTGTCCAAAATGTCTTGGTATGCTGATGCCTTAAGAGTTCCCTTCACTGGAACTAAGGGGCCAAGCCCAACCCCTGAAGAACACCACCACACCAAAATCCCCCCTCTACTAAATGATTTGGACCAGAGCACAAAGCAAGATCCATAAAGATATGGATGAGCAAGTTGGAGGTTGAGGAACTTGCCTGGCTTGCACAGTCCTGACCTCAACCCAATAGAACACCTTTGGGATGAAGTAGAGTGGAGACTGCGAGCCAGGCCTTTTCTTCAACATCAGTGCCTGACCTCACAAATGCGCTTCTGGAAGAATGGTCAAACATTCCCATAGAAACACTCCTAAACCTTGTGGACAGCCTTCCAAGAAGAGTTGAAGCTGTTATAGCTGCAAAGGGTGGGCCAACTCAATTTTGAACCCTACGGACTAAGACTGGGATGTCATTAAAGCTCATGTGCGTGTAAAGGCAGGTGTCCCAATACTTTTGGTGATATAGTGTGTGTATTTATATATAAAAATCTAAATGGTGTTCAGGTCTAGGCAACTTCCCTTCCTACTTATCTCAATTATCATGTTTTTTTACTTTCAGCTGAGATAAAGAAACCATAGAAACTCCTTATTTCCTTTTCTTTGACAGGGTTGGAAGACCTGCACTCAAGGAAACCATCATTTCAGTGAGATGGTTGGGCCTGTTGCTCAAATATATGTGAGTAGCAAAGTCATTCTGAGGACCCTTTGAGCCTATTGGTTCATGACATTGTTGCAAGCACACTGCCAGGTGTCCCCATGTCAGAGTACACTATGTAAACTGAAACCGAAACTTGACAACTGAGCTTGTATTTTTTATTTACACACCTTAGACAGCCTGGAAACATCAAATTGCTAACCTCATAAAGAACACAGTGAATATAAAAAAAATAACGCATTGAAAATCTGTTCCATTTTATCTTTACAGACTACTAGAAAAAGGCTTTCAAATGACCAAGTTGGATGACCACAGTGAAAGTAAAAATAATCTTTCTAGAATATGAATAAAACCATTGTAAATGTTCCTCTGATAAGGGAGGGCGGTAAACCAACTAAACATATAGCTACAAGAAAAAGCTTTTTTGGAAATGTTAACATATCCGCTAGCCCAGGCACGCTTACTGTGATCTGTCTTACCTTTCCGAGTCATTTCGTCTATATTTTGTAATAACAATAACCCCCCTTTTTAGTTTACGGATGAGCGTTCCTGGTAACAAAACACAAATGTGATTCTTTGAGGTATTGTTTGAGGTATTGATGGTATATTGACTCACACCTGGTGTCAATGTAATCTGCAACAGTAGTATAACAGAATGATCCTTTATTTGTAATCAAAGTTCCACATTGTAAAAGGAATACACATCCAGCCAGTACACATCTTCAGTTATTCTTGTGAAACCTACCTGGAAGTATTTTTTTAAATCAAGCTTTATTTATGTAAGCGTTAAAAAAGTAATTCATTTACAAGAATAGAAAAACAAACATGTTTTCTATAGCAATTTGTTCATGTTGTAATTCTATTTTCAAATGTGAACTACAAAGAACTTCACATTTAAAGGTGAAAGTCATGTGAAAATTCAGTAAAACAACTCGTTATGAGTCTTTTATGGGGTATCACTAGCTATTTTTATTTGGTACAAGGACTGGAATTTGCAGGAGAAGCTAATGTGTTTATTGCTAAAAAACGTATCGAGGACAAACTCCATGGACACTAGTACCTGAATACTAAGTTAACTACCCCACCTTCTTTCAAATTAGAAAGGGCTGCCCCATAGTAAAAACATGCCTTTTATAGCTGTAGCATATTGTTTTGTAGAATCCAGTTCCTAAGATTTAGAATTTTCAATCTTCATAAAAAGTCACACTCACAGAGAGTTACCAATCTGTCCTTCCTTGCTAGCTCCACCAAAGTCTTGAGGTGGTGTGTAAACAGCTTAAAGCAGGGCTCAACAAACCCCAGGTGATTGGTGACTAGAATTAGCAGCCTGGTGTCTGGGCTACACTGGGGCAGATGTCCTGTCCCCATGTGACCCCCCGCGCGGGTGTGTGGACTAAGATGCCATGCCAGCCATTAATTGAGGCCGCGGCTTTGTGGCCTGCTGGAGCAAGATGCTTACATTGGCCAGGGAACTGGTGGCTGGGGCTGCGACAAGCAGTCACTGACAGGTCTGAGGGCTTCCCCTCCCTGCCCTCACTGTCCGCCCACCTCTAACATCTCCTTCCCAAGAGGGAAGAGGCTGAAGGTGTTGCCTGCTTGATATGGCGCCTTTTCCTTACCAGTGAGTGGATAGGGAGTGTGGGGCAGCTGGGTGGAATGGCCTCAGTCCCATTTACAGCCCCACAAAGATGGAAACAGTTTTCTATTATTTTTTTTTTTATTCAAATAAAGTGGTTGTAAACCCTTTACATCCACTTTTCACTACAGGTAATCCTATAATAAGGCTTACCTGTAGCTACCGTGGATATCTTCTAAACCTGTGCGGTTTAGGAGATATCCCCTGTATCAGCATGTGCCAACATCATTGGCACATGCACACTGAAGCAACGGCTCGTTCGTGCCATTAATTCAGCTGACGTGCTATTACCGCCGGCTCCCACGCGCATGCGCACAAGTGACGTCATCGTGGCTCTGGCCAATCACATAAAAAGGATTTGGTGGTGTGCTGTTTCTAATACACTTGAGGTGGTGTATTAATATATATATATGTATGTATATATATATATATATATATATATATATATATATATATATATATATATACATATATATATATATATATATATATATATATATATACAGTCAGGTCCATAAATATTGGGACATTGACACAATTCTAATCTTTTTGGCTCTATACACCACCACAATGGGTTTGAAATACACAAGATGTGCTTTAACTGCAGACTTTCAGCTTTAACTTGAGGGTATTTACATCCAAATCAGGTGAACGGTGTAGGAATTACAACAGTTTGTATATGTGCCTCCCACTTTTTAAGGGACCGAAAGTAATGGGACAATTGGCTGCTCAGCTGTTCCATGGCCAGGTGTGTGTTATTCCCTCATTATCCCTTTTACAAGGAGCAGATAAAAGGTCCAGAGTTCATTTCAAGTGTGCTATTTGCATTTGGAATCTGTTGCTGTCAACCCTCAATATGAGATCCAAAGAGCTGTCACTATCAGTGAAGCAAGCCATCATTAGGCTGAAAAAAACAAAACAAACCCATCAGAGAGATAGCAAAAACATTAGGTGTGGCCAAATCAACTGTTTGGAACATCTTTAAAAAGAAAGAATGCACCGGTGAGCTTAGCAACACCAAAAGACCCGGAAGACCACGGAAAACAACTGTGGTGGATGAACGAAGAAAACTTTCCCTGGTGAAAAAAACACCCTTCACAACAGTTGGCCAGATCAAGAACACTCTCCAGGAGGTAGGTGTATGTGTGTCAAAGTCAACAATCAAGAGAAGACTTCACCAGAGTGAATACAGAGGGTTCACCACAAGATGTAAACCATTGGTGAGCCTCAAAAACAGGAAGGCCAGATTAGAGTTTGCCAAACAACATCTAAAAAAGCCTTCACAGTTCTGGAACAATATCCTATGGACAGATGAGACAAAGATCAACTTGTACCAGAGTGATGGGAAGAGAAGAGTATGGAGAAGGAAAGGAACTGCTCATGATCCAAAGCATACCACCTCGTCAGTGAAGCATGGTGGTGGTAGTTTCATGGCGTGGGCATGTATGGCTGCCAATGGAACTGGTTCTCTTGTGTTTATTGATGCTGTGACTGCTGACAAAAGCAGCAGGATGAATTCTGAAGTGTTTTGGGCAATATTATCTGCTCATATCCAACAAAATGCTTCAGAACTCACTGGACGGCGCTTCACAGTGCAGATGGACAATGACTCGAAGCCTACTGCGAAAGCAACCAAAGAGTTTTTTAAGGGAAAGAAGTGGAATGTTATGCAATGGCCAAGTCAATCACCTGACCCGAATCCGATTGAGCATGCATTTCACTTGCTGAAGACAAAACTCAAGGGAAAATGCCCCAAGAACAAGCAGGAACTGAAGACAGTTGCAGTAGAAGCCTGGCAGAGCATCACCAGGGATGAAACCCAGCGTCTGGGTTCCAGTTTTCAGGCTGTAACTGACTGCAAAGGATTTGCAACCAAGTATTATAAAATGAAAGTGAAAGTATGATGGATAATTGTTAATCTGTCCCATTACTTTTGGTCACTTAAAAAGTGGGAGGCACATATACAAACTGTTGTAATTCCTACACCGTTCACCTGATTTGGATGTAAATACCCTCAAATTAAAGCTGAAAGTCTACAGTTAAAGCAGAGCCAAAAAGATTAGAATTGTGTCGATGTCCCAATATTTATGGACCTGACTATATATATATATATATATATATATATATATATATATATATATATATACACAGTGGGGACAGAAAGTATTCAGATCCCCTTACATTTTTCACTCTTTGTTATATTGAAGCCATTTGCTAAAATAAGTTCATTTTTTTTCCTCATTAATGTACACACAGCACCCCATATTGACAGAAAAACACAGAATTGTTGACATTTTTGCAGATTTATTAAAAAAGAAAAACTGAAATATCACATGGTTCTAAGTATTCAGACCCTTTGCTGTGACACTCATATATTTAACTCAGGTGCTGTCCATTTCTTCTGGTCATCCTTGAGATGGTTCTACACCTTCCATCCGGCCAAACTGAGCTATCGAGGGAGAAGAGCCTTGGTGATAGAGGTAAAGAAGAACCCAAAGATCACTGTGGCTGAGCTCCAGAGATGCAGTCGGGAGATGGGAGAAAGTTGTAGAAAGTCAATCATCACTGCAGCCCTCCACCAGTCGGGGCTTTATGGCAGAGTGGCCCGACGGAAGCCTCTCCTCAGTGCAAGACACATGAAAGCCCACATGGAGTTTGCTAAAAAACACCTGAAGGACTCCAAGATGGTGAGAAATAAGATTCTCTGGTCTGATGAGACCAATATAGAACTTTTTGGCCTTAATTCTAAGCGGTATGTGTGGAGAAAACCAGGCACTGCTCATCACCTGTCCAATACAGTCCCAACAGTGTAGCATGGTGGTGGCAGCATCATGGTGTGGGGTTTTTTTTCAGCTGCAGGGACAGCACGGCTGGTTGCAATTGAGGGAAAGATGAATGCGGCCAAGTACAGGGATATCCTGGACGAAAACTTTCTCCAGAGTGCTCATGACCTCAGACTGGGCCGAAGGTTTACCTTTAAACAAGACAATGACCCTAAGCACACACCTAAAATAACGAAGGAGTGGCTTCACAACAACTCCGTGACTGTTCTTGAATGGCCCAGCCAGAGCCCTGACTTAAACCCAATTGAGCATCTCTGGAGAGACCTAAAAATGGCTGTCCACCAACGTTTACCATCCAACCTGACAGAACTGGAGAGGATCTGCAAGGAGGAATGGCAGAGGATCCCCAAATCCAGGTGTGAAAAACTTGTTGCATCTTTCCGAAAAAGACTCATGGATGTATTAGATCAAAAGGGTGGTTCTACTAAATACTGAGCAAAGGGTCTGAATACTTAGGACCATGTGATATTTCAGTTTTTCTTTTTTAATAAATCTGCAAAAATGTCAACAATTCTGTGTTTTTCTGTCAATATGGGGTGCTGTGTGTATATTAATGAGGAAAAAAATGAACTTAAATGATTTTAGCAAATGGCTGCAATATAACAAAGAGTGAAAAATTTAAGGGGATCTGAATACTTTCTGTCCCCACTGTATACTCTGCATCCAGTGTAGCCTATATCTACAGTGCATTCTGTGGTGTACTGTTTCTAATACACTTCAGGCGGTGTATTAATATATATATAAAGTCTTTTGTATATATATATATATATATATATACTCTGCATCCAGTGTAGCCTATATCTACAGTGCATTCGTGGTGTACTGTTTATAATAAACTTCACAGTATAAAATACAGTGCAGCCATTGTACAGTTTCTAATACAGTGTAGGCAGTGTACACAGTATCTAATACAGTGTGTACAGTTTCTACTACTTTTTTGGTGGTGTACACAGTATCTAATACAGTGTGTACAGTTTCTACTACACGTCCGGTGGTGTACACAGTATACAATACAGTGCAGCCATAGTACAGTTTCTAATACAGTGCAGGTGGTGTACACAGTATCTAATACAGTGTGTACAGTTTCTACTACACTTCTGGTGATGTACACAGTATCTAATACAGTGTGTACAGTTTCTAATACACTTCAGGCGGTGTACACAATATCTAATACAGTGTGTACAGTTTCTACTACACTTCTGGTGATGTACACAGTATACAATACAGTGCAGCCGTTGTACAATTTCTAATACAGTGCAGGTGGTGTACACAGTATCTAATACAGTGTGTACAGTTTCTACTACTTTTCTGGTGGTGTACACAGTATCTAATACAGTGTGTACAGTTTCTTATACACTTCAGGCAGTGTACACAGTATCTCATACAGTGTGTACAGTTTCTACTACACTTCTGGTGGTGAACACAGCACAAAATACAGTGCAGCCGTAGTACAGTTTCTAATACAGTGCGGCGGTGTACACAGTATCTAATACAGTGTGTACAGTTTCTACTACACCTCTGGTGGTGTAGACAGTATACAATACAGTGCAGCCATTGTACAGTTTCTAATACAGTGCGGCGGTGTACACAGTATCTAATACAATGTGTACAGTTTCTTCTACACTTCTGGTGGTGTACACAGTATAAAATACAGTGCAGCCGTTGTACAGTTTCTAATACAGTGCAGGCGGTGTACACAGTATCTAATACAGTGTGTACAGTTTCTTCTACTTTTCTGGTGGTGTACACAGTATCTAATACAGTGTGTACAGTTTCTACTACACTTCTGGTAGAATACACAGTATAAAATACAGTGCAGCCATTGTACAGTTTCTAATACAGTGTAGGCAGTGTACACAGTATCTAATACAGTGTGTACAGTTTCTACTACTTTTTTGGTGGTGTACACAGTATCTAATACAGTGTGTACAGTTTCTACTACACATCTGGTGGTGTACACAGTACACAATACAGTGCAGTCGTAGTACAGTTTCTAATACAGTGCAGGTGGTGTACACAGTATCTAATACAGTGTGTACAGTTTCTACTACACTTCTGGTGGTGTACACAGTATACAATACAGTGCAGCCATTGTACAGTTTCTAATACAGTGCAGGCGGTGTACACAGTATCTAATACAGTGTGTACAGTTTCTACTACTTTTCTTGTGGTGTACTCAGTATCTAATACAGTGTGTACAGTTTCTAATATACTTCAGGCGGCGTACAAAGTATCTAATACAATGTGTACAGTTTCTACTACACTTCTGGTGGTGTACACAGTATAAAAAACAGTGCAGCCATTGTACAGATTCTAATACAGTGCAGGCGGTGTACACAGTATCTAATACAGTGTGTGCAGTCTCTACTACTTTTCTGGTGGTGTACACAGTATCTAATACAGTGTGTACAGTTTCTACTACACTTCTGGTGGTATAGACAGTATAAAATAAAGTGCAGCCATTGTACAGTTTCTAATACAGTGTAGGCAGTGTACACAGTATCTAATACAGTGTGTACAGTTTCTACTACTTTTCTGGTGGTGTACACAGTATCTAATACAGTGTGTACAGTTTCTACTACACATCTGGTGGTGTACACAGTACACAATACAGTGCAGCCGTAGTATAGTTTCTAATACAGTGCAGGTGGTGTACACAGTGTCTAATAAAGTGTGTATAGTTTCTAATACACTTCTGGTGGTGTACACAGTATAAAATACAGTGTAGTGTGGTGTTGCAAAACTAAAAATACATCATGTCCAGAAGGCCACCAAGGAGAAGCAGACGCTCACAGGCCACTAAAAGAGGGCAAGCAGCCTCTGTCTCTACAGTCAACAGTGGTGGTCGTGGACATGGTGCATCCTCTGCTGGTGGCTGTGGGGCACGCTTGTCCCTTTTTTCTGCTGCTGGCCATGTTGTTGAGCCCCAACATGCAGAAGAGTTGGTGGAGTGGATAACAAAGCCGGCCTCATCCTCCTTATCCTCTATCACCCACGCTCCGAGTAGTTTGCCTTCCAACGCAGCTGCCAAAGCAGCATTATTCACTAGCTCCTTGTCCACACCTGTAGCCCCACCATCATGCATGGAGGCCCCAGAATTATTCGGCTACAGTGTCGGGTACATGCTGCTGGAGGATGCACAGTGATTTGAAGGCTCCGATGTTGGTTCCCAGGTTGAGGAAGGGAGTAACGTGAGCCTAGAGAGAAGGGTTGCCTCAGAAGGACAAGAAACTGGCAGCCGTGTTCCCCCAGCTGCAGCATACTGCCAAGTTTGCTCCAGTGACGAGGAGGGAGGGGATGACTGTACTTGGGTGCCTGAGAGAAGAGAGGAGGAGGCACAACTCCAACAAGGCAGGATGTCCTCTAGGGGACAGCTTAAGGACAGCCACCCTATTGCATCACACCTTAGAGCTCCGCAGGTGCAGGGCGCTGCTGACTCCCTGCGTACTTTTAAAAGTTCTTTGGTGTGGGCCTTTTTCGACATGTGTGCAGCAGATCGCACCGTTGCTGTTTGCAACCTATGTCTGAAGCGGATCAAGCGTGGCCAGAACAGCAGCCGCTTGGGCATCATGTGCTTAACCAGACATATGATGACCTACCATGCAGTCTGTTGGCAACAGCACTTGAAAGACCCATATCAAAGAGAAAGGCAGACTTCTCCTTGTTTCTCATCTGGGATCTCCAATCCTACTATACCTCCAGTCCTCTCAAAAACCTGTACTGAGAGGAATGAAGGTATAGCAATAGGTGTCCCAAGTACTTGCAGCCAATCTGCTGGCAGTACACCACCAATTGATTTTAGCAGGCAGATTTCCCTACCCCAGTTGCTGAACCGTAAAAAGAAATTCGGTCCCAGCCATCCACATGCTCAGCGTCTAAATGCTAGCTTGGCCAAATTGCTAGCACTGCAACTGCTGCCTTTTCAGCTGGTAGACTCTGCCCCCTTTCGTGAATTTGTGAAATGTGCTGTACCTCAGTGGTAGGTTCCAAAACACAATTTCTTTTCACGGAAGGCTCTGTACTGGCATGTGGAAGGCAATGTTTTAGCCTCGCTGGACAGGGCTGTCAGCAGTAAGGTTCATATTACCGCTGACTCACGGTCCAGCAGGCATGGTCAGGGACGTTACCTTTCCTTCACGGCACACTGGGTAACTCTGCTGGCAGCTGGGAAGGCTGTAGGACAGGGTTCAGTGTTGTTGGAGCTTGTTTCGCCACCACGCCATCAAAATGCTAAAGGTAATTCTGCCACAGCTCTCTCCCTCCTCCACCCCCTCCTCTTCTTCTTCTTCTTCTGCAGATTTGTCCTCTGAACCAGCGGTGCTATGTAATCATTCAAGGGGCTACGCAAGTAGTCAGGCTAAAAGATGCCATGAGGTGCCTAAATTGGTCTGCCTAGGGGACAGGAGCCACACTGAGGCAGAGATTCTGTCAGCTCTGCAGGGGCAGGTCAGAGGTGGTTGATGCCATGCCAGCTTCAGCCAGGAATGGTTGTATGTGACAATGGCACCAACCTTCTCTCCGCCCTCCAACAGGGACACTTGACCCATGTTACATGTTTGGCACACATCCTGAATTTTGTGGTGCCGCGGTTCTTGAGCAGGTACCCAGGCTTACAGGATCTCCTGAGGCAGGCTAGAAAAGTCTGTGGTCATTTCCGCCAGTCATACAATGCTCGACTGGCTGACATTCAAAGGGAATGCAACCTGCCCACCAACTGCCTCATTTGTGACATGCCCACCAGGTGGAACTCAATGTTGGCAATGCTGCACACACAGAAGAGGTCCATCAATGAGTACCTGTGCGAATATGGCACCAGGACAGGGTCAGGGGAGCTTGGCTTCTTTTCGCCACGCCAGTGGCTACTGATCAAGGATGCATCCACTGTCCTGTCACCATTTGAGGAGGCCACAAGGATGGTGAGCAGCAATAATGCATGCATCAGTGACACTGTCCCTCTAGTCTTCCTGCTGGAGTACACGCTTCACGGAATCATGGACAAGGCCCCCTTTATCCAGATAGCTTTCCTGCGGGCCCATCAAACACACAGGAAGAGGATTGTGTCAGCATGGATGTAGAGGATAATACTCAGCAGCAGTCTTCGAGGAATGGATTTCAGTCCCGTGAAACCCAAGGAGTTGTACATGGCTGGGAGGAGATAGTTACAGATCATGTGATCCTTAGTGACCCAGAGGACTCAGAATCGAATGCCTCTGCAAACTTACTCTGCATGGCCTCTCTATTTCTGCAAAGCCTGTGAAAGGATCCTAGGATACGTGGTATCAAGGAGAGGGATCATTACTGGCTGGCAACCCTTCTTGATCCACCTTACAAGGGTAAGGTTGCAGAACTCATCCTGCCTTCGCAGAGGGAGCAGAGAATGAAACATCTTCAGGAGGCCTTGAAGAAAGGTTTGTGCAATGCATTTCCAGACCCTGGGAGGTTAACATTTCCTGGTGCTGGACAATGTGTTGCTGAGCCTTCGTTCAGTCAGGGGAAGAGCGGTGGAGAAGGTGGCCATCTGACCGATGCCTTTAAACAATTTTTCAGTCCTCAGCGCCAAGGTCTGATCGGTTCAAGCAACCATCGCCAGCATCTGCATTATATGGTGCAGGAATATCTAGGGGCAAGAGCAGACTTGGAGACCTTTCCAACAGAGCATCCACTGGGTTACTGGGTCTTGAGGATGGACCACTGGCCAGAACTTGCGCAATATGCAATTGAGCTACTGGTCTGTCCTGCATCCAGCGTGCTTTCTGAACATACATTCAATGCTGCTGGAGGGTTTGTAACAGATCAAAGAGTGCGCCTGTCCACAGACTCTGTCGATAGGCTCACATTCATAAAAATTAATCAGTCTTGGATCAGCAGCTATCAAGCACCTGATGCTGATGTAACTGATTGAATTTGCTATGGATGTGGGATCCCTTGAAGACTGCCTATGCTGACTATCCTATTCCTCCTCAATCTTGATGGTGCTAGCTTCCAACAATATTTTGGTTTAGGGCACCACCACCACCACCCAAGGCCCAATTTTTCTGCCCTGTTTGACCACTTAAGCCCCGGACCATTTGGCTGGCCAAAGACCAGAGCACTTTTTGCGATTCGGCACTGCATCGCTTTAACTGACAATTGCACGATCGTGCGACGTGGCTCCCAAACAAAATTGACGTCCTTTTTTTCCCACAAATAGAGCTTTCTTTTGGTGGTATTTGATCACCTCTGTGGTTTTTATTTTTTGCACTATAAACAAAAAAAGCGACAATTTTGAAAAAAAAGCTATATTTTTTACTTTTTGCTATAATAAATATCGCCAAAAAATATATAAAAAAACTTTTTTTTCCCTCAGTTTAGGCCGATACGTATTCTTCTACATATTTTTGGTAAAAAAATAGCGATAAGTGTTTATTGATTGGTTTGCGCAAAAGTTATAGAGTCTACAAAATAGGGGATAGTTTTATGGCATTTTTATTAATACATTTTTTTTTAATAGTAATGGCGGTGATCAGCGATTTTTATTGTGACTGCGACATTATGGCGGACAGATCGGACACTTTTGGAGCTATTTTGGGACCATTCACATTTATACAGCGATTTGTGCGATTAAAAATCCATTGATTAATGTATAAATGTGACTGGCGCTGTAGGGGTTAAGTGTGTCCTAGGGAGTGATTCTAACTGTGGGGGGGGGGGGGGGACGGCTATGTGTGACACGACACCGATCACCGCTCCCGATTACAGGGAGCGGTGATCAGTGTCAGTGTTATTAGGCAGAATGGGCAAATGCTTGTTTACATTAGCATTTCCCTGTTCTTCCTCTCCGTGAGACGATCGCGGGTATCACACTCACGGAACTCCCGTGCTTCTTAAAGGGCAACGTACAGGTACGTTAATCTGCCTGTACGTGCCTTCTGCTGCAGTATATCTGCCTGAGGCGGTCGAGAAGTTAACAGGGACATGTAATTACAATTTTTGATCTAATATTTCACAGCATGGCCCGTTCCTGCGCCCAACACGAGTAACTGTGAGGGCTTACAGTGTTCTGGCGCCACCAAAACCAAAGGCCCAATTTTTCTCCTACTGTTTAACAGGGGCATGTAATTACAATTTTTGATATAATATTTCAACCCAGGGACCATTCCGGCACCCAACAAGAGTAACTGTGAGGACTTACAGTGTTCTGGCGCCCCCAAAGCAAAGGCCCAATTTTTCTGCCCCTGTTTAACAGGGGCATGTAATTACAATTTTTGATCTAATATTTCACAACAGGTCCCCTTCCTGCGCCCAACAAGAGTACCTGTGAGGGGTTACAGTGTTGTGGCACCACCACCACCACCCAAGGCCCAATTTTTCTGCCCCTGTTTAACAGGGGCAAATAATTACAATTCTTGATATAATATTTCACAGCAGGGCCCTTCCCTGCGCACAAGAGTAATTGTGAGGGCTTACAGTGTTCTGGCGCCACCAAAACCAAAGGCCCAATTTTCTGTATATAGGGCAGGCCATATAGTATACAGTAGTCCCTCCCATCTACCCACAGTTAGAACACAAAGCGAGGGAAAAAATGTATCCCCTTGATCGCCCCTAGTGTTAACCCCTTCCCTGCCAGTGACATTTATACAGTAATCAGTGGCTATTTTTAGCTCTGATCGCTGTATAAATGTCAATTGTCTCAAAAAAGTGTCAAAAGTGTCCGCCACAATGTCACAGTCCCGATAAAAATTGCAGATCGCCTCCATTACTAGTAAAAATAAATAAATAAATAAAAATGTTATAAATCTATTCCCTATTTTGTATACGCTATAACTTTTGCGCAAATCAATCATTAAACGCTTATTGCGATTTTTTTTACCAAAAATATGTAGAAGAATATATATCGGCCTAAATTGATGAAGAAATTCGTTTTTTTAATTTTTTGGGGGGATATTTATTATAGCAAAAAGTACAAAATATTGTGTTTTTTTCAAAATTGTCACTCTTTTTTTTGTTTATAGCACAAAAAATAAAAACCGCAGAGGTGATCAAATACCACCAAAAGAAAGCTCTATTTGTGGGGAAAAAAGAACATAAATTTTGTTTGGGCACAATGTTGCATGACCACACAATTGTCAGTTAAAACGACGCGGTGCTGTATCGCAAAAAATGGCCTGGTCAGGAAGGGGGCAAATCCCTCCGGGCTGAAGTGGCTAATTAGTAAATAGAGCCCACCTGTTTGTAATTTAATATCAGTATAAATACAGCTGTTCTGTGAAGCCTTCAGAGGTTTGTTAGAGAACCTTAGTGAACAAACAGCATTATGAAGGCCAAGGAACAAACCAGGTCAGGGATGAAGTTGTGGAGAAGTTTAAAGCAGGGTTAGGTTAGGGCCAGTTCACACCACATGCAGTCCAGTGCGTTTTTTTCTGCATCAAAAACGCATGGAAAGTAGGTTATATGGTTTTCAATGGCATAGTTCACACCAGTGCAGTCAGTTCCAGTGCATTCCAGTTCCAGAAAAAAAAGTAGAACATGCTGCATTTTTTTCTGCACCGGACTGTACTGGAACGCTGTAAACGCATCAAAAAGGCACTGGAACACACCGTAACGCACCTAAATGCACTGCAACATACTTGTCCTTATTTAGGGTTAAGAAAAAAGAGGGGGGGAAAAAAGCACTGGACTGCATCAAAAACGCATCAAAAATGCACTGGAATGCATCAAAAACGTGCATGCAGAAAAGGACCTGGAACGCATCCAGACTGCGTTTCTATGGTTTGAACTGGCCCTAAAAAAATATCCCAAGCTTTGAACATTTCACAGAGCACTGAACAAATCATCACCTGAAAATGGAAAGAGTATGGTACAACTGCAAACCTACCAAGACATGGCTGTCCACCTAAACTGACAGCCTGGGCAAGGAGAGCACTAATCAGAAAGGCAGCCAAGAGGCACATGGTAACTCTGGAGGATCTGCAGAGATCCACAGCTCAGGTGGGAGAATCTGTCCACAGGATAACTATTATTCACGCACGCCACAAATCTGGTCTTTATGGAAGAGTGGCAAGAAGAAAGCCATTGTTGAAAGAAAGCCATAAGAAGTCCTGTTTGCAGTTTGTAAGAAGCCATGTAGGGGACACAGCAAACATGTGGAAGAAGGTGCTCTGGTCAGGTGAGATCAAAACGGAACTTTTTTGCCTAAAAGCAAAACGCTATGTGTGGCAGAAAACTAACACTGCACATCAACCTGAACACACCATCCCCACCGTGAAACATGGTGATGGCGGCATCATGTTTTGGGGATGCTTTTCTTCAGCAGGGACAGGGAAGCTGGTAAGAGTTGATGAAAAGATGGATGGAGCCAAATACAGGGCAATCCTAAAAGAAAACCTGTTAGAGTCTGCAAAAGACTTGAGACTGGGGCAGGACAATGACCCTGAATATACAGCCAGAGCTACAATGGAATAGTTTAGCTCAAAGCAAATTCATGTGTTAGAATGGCCTAGTCAAAGGCCAGACTTAAATCCAATTGAGAATCTGTGGCAAGACTTGAAAATTGCTGTTCACAGACGCTATCCATCCAATCTGACAGAGCTTGAGCTATTTACCAAAGAAGAATGGGCAAAAAATGTCACTCTCTAGATGTGCAAAGCTGGTAGAGACATACCCAAAAAAACTTGCAGCTATAATTGAAGTGAAAAGTGGTTCTACAAAGTATGTAGGGGGCTGAATACAAATGCATGCCACACTTTCACATATTTATTTGTAAAAAAATGTGAAAACTATTTATCATTTCCTTCCTTGACACTTTGTGTTGGTCTATCACATAGAATATAATAAAATATATTTACATTTTGGTTGTAACATGACAAAATGTGGAAAATTTCAAGGGGAATGAATATTTTTTCAAGGCACTGTATCTAATTTCAGGCATCCCCTGTGATAGGAGCTTCATTTTGGGTGATAGGAGCTTCATTTTCTGTCAAAATAATACAGATGGTGCTCCATTTCTTACCAATGAGACTGATCAGGTGGTAATAACGAAGACAGACCTCCCAACTCCTGTCAATTTAAGAAGTTATATGATCAGAAAAAATACATTAATTTAAGAATGGGAAGCATCTCCCCAAAAATCTGATAAAGTCATTGCAATTTATATATAAACAAAAAGTGTAGCGCTATGATGTGTCAATCGGCAACACTAGAATGTGTTGAGTAACAAACAGTGTAAATCAAAAAGTTGGGTCATGCTAGACCTCATATAAAGGACAATGAACCAGTGGGAAATCCACTATTCAAAGGAAACCACTATTATCATGTCCTCTGTGATAAGACAATGTGAATTGAATGTGCATCACACGACTTAAGCCCAAACCCTCAGAACAAAACTCCAGCATATAGGGGTAGGGATAAGTGATAAGTCTCTGAGGTGAGGACAGTTCGTTTAATCAAACGGAGACATCTTGGAGTATAAACATATGGCTCATAATATCATCTATTCTTATTATTGATGGACTCTTCCAATGATCAGCCAGGTATGAAAATAATGTAAAATGCCCTTACCGGACGCGGTGGACTCACAGGCCGTACGGCGGTGAGTCATACGAGCTTAAACCGTGAGACACGGTAGGGTTATAGCTGTTCCTGGTCCGCAATCGGAGGATCCTGAGAAGAACTCCAGTCACAAACAGTCTCCCAATTCGTCCTCCAACACTCACTTGGATCTCAGACAGCTTGAAGCAGGGGGAATAGGAGAAAGAAGGCTCCACATAGTGTAAATTCCAATTTATCAGGGGATTTATTGTATAAAAAATTCCAACGAAAACTTCCAGATAAAAACAAAATTCATAAAAACGTAAAAAGTTGTATTTAGCGCAGTAGACAGATGATTTAAGGTAGCGTCCTACACCCGACGCGTTTCGTCTGAAAAGACATCAACTGGGGTAGATGATATTATGAGCCATATGTTTATACTCCAAGATGTCTCCGTTTGATTAAACGAACTGTCCTCACCTCAGAGACTTATCACTTATCCCTACCCCTATATGCTGGAGTTTTGTTCTGAGGGTTTGGGCTTAAGTCGTGTGATGCACATTCAATTCACATTGTCTTATCACAGAGGACATGATAATAGTGGTTTCCTTTGAATAGTGGATTTCCCACTGGTTAATTGTCCTTTATATGAGGTCTAGCATGACCCAACTTTTTGATTTACACTGTTTGTTACTCAACACATTCTAGTGTTGCCGATTGACACATCATAGCGCTACACTTTTTGTTTATATATTTATTGTCACAATTAGTCTAATTGGTGGTGTTGGCTGCTTATTGTTTCATTATTTTTATTTTATTTGTTTGATTGGCGCAGCATTTTCTTCTTTATTTTTACTCATTGCAATTTATATAATTCATCAGGAGAGGTGCTTTGGATTGGGCTTATGAAACAGTCTAAACAATGGTCTGGCAAAAAAAAAAAAAAAAGACTCTGATACTCTGTGGATGTTTGGCAACAGTATGAAATTAGGTAGCTGGCAAAGCAGTGACTGCCAGACTTCAGGTGACCTTTCATCTCTAACTCCCAGTCAATACAGTCATACTCGCAGGGCAAATTATGCTACATAATGGCAAAAATAAATCCCTCCTTTACATTTATGATCATTTAGGATGGAATTAAAATTTTTAAATAAAGCCAATGTATTACTTTTTTCTTTTCCAATTCATTTTTGGTTGGTTGTCAGTTTGTGTTTACTGTGTCAAATTAGAATTATTCTGAAATAAAGTCAGAATTGGTAGTCTATCTGTTGGGTGAACATATACAGCTTTGTAAAAGGTTAAGTATGATTGTTTCTTGCACTTTGCTTTGCATGCTTGGATCCTTATATAATGCCAAGCAAGTTTACTTTTTATGACAGTAAACTCCCAAAAAATTAAATATTATGAGTCAATGTTTAAAATGTACGTGGGCGAAAATCACACAGGTAGACTCTTTTAAATGTTGGTTAATATAACTTTATTAACACATGTAATGTATTACATATAGCAGGATTAAATGACACTGCAGATCAACATTAAAATCTTGTCTGTACTAACATCAATCTTACCCAATTGTCAAGCTTTAAGGGAGCTTTTGTGAAAAAGACCCAGCATCCAGGTTGACTTTGGCTAAAGACACCTACAGTAAATCACTTATACTATCAATACTGAGTTCTCTGAGAAACCCACTCTAATATTGTAAATATTCGTCTCAAAAAGGGTCTCAATCCACTATCTCTTTGCTGAGCAAATTCAGACTGATTTCCATGAGTATCAATGGCCAAAAAGGTTTGACTTCAAAAAACTGAGCTGTTTGTTGGGCCCTTAAACAAGAAGTTTTAAACAATTAAATACATAAATGTGACATTTCCTAACAGTGAAAAGTTTTTTTTTTCAGACAGTGTTGTGGTTTAAGACACCTGTTGGAAAGTATGGCAAGGACCTGCCCTCCTAATCCCTCCAACTCCTATAACTCCCCCTGATAAAGTATGTCCTTTTTTCAGCTGATAGTAGCAATTTATCTGTACATGTGATGATCCTGAAGAGTGTGTATATGGGTAGGTAGGATCAATGAGCTCCCCCCAGAGCAGGGGTTCAGAACACTTGCAATCTCTGCTAATCCTGTTCCTAGGCCTCTTCTAATGCTGACTCTCCTTACCCCCGTCTCCAATTAGTTGTACAGGAAAGTACGGGAGACTGATATCAATAGAAATTTTAGGATCCTTGGGCATCTGTATGTAAAAAGTGAATTAAACCACTTCCTTTGAGTATGTTAATTTTTACCAAAACAGACTAATATTACTACAACATGTATAAAACTCTTTTACCATCAACAGATGTTTTTTGATGCTCTGGCTGCTGTTGAGTGTTTTTTTTTTAAATTATCCTTTCTTGTATTAAGAAGCCTTGACGCTTCGGTTTTGAAAGTTAAAAAGATCAAAAGCTCTTTTTTATCCTTAGACTACCCAAATCACCTTGCTTTATAGAAATTTAAAATATGCTTCCCTAGCAGGTTGCTTCTGAAAAAATCCTCAAGAAAAGATCCTTGAGGTAAAACATGACAGAAAAAAGGAGAGATGAAACACTTTAGCTTTATTGGAAGAGTCCCATGTGTATTGTCTCAGATGTCTGGATCGTAAGGAAACAATGTTTATGCGCATTTAAAAATTTTGGCCAAAACACTCCTTTTTTCTTGCTGTGAATTAAATATATGCTCTGTGGCAGTGGTACTGTATCTACATTGATGCTTTATAAAAATAGTTAAAAACACCTTCAATTAGTTTCCTGGCACACACTTCATCAAGTATGGTGTATGTCAACTTCTTGCTATGAGCTTTAATCTTCTATGCAGCAGGCAGCTTAAAGTGAGAAGTTGATTAACACCATGGCTGATAAAAGTGGTTATTAGTAGCCAAGAACCGTGTTGATGGTGTTCATAGCTGTTAATAAAGTCTTACTTAGAGAAACAAAAAAATTCTTAGGATCCAGACATCTCAAGCAGGTTGTGTGTATCATTACTAATTTGGACAACTCTTCCAGAATTGCCTATCTTAGCTCCAAATGGAGCAGGAGGGTAAAGGATACATATGACTAATCATTTACAATGATAATATATTATTATTTTCTGAAAGAGTGCTGAGGATGTTGTTTTCCAGAACACATGAGATGTTTAGAGTTGTTAGCATCTACAAAGTGTCATGCAAAAATGAAGGACTGCTAAACAAAGAAAGTTCAGTACAGGATGCAGAAACCCCTTCCAGTGCCATGTTAAGCCCCATATGCTCTGCACTGAGAATGCCCTCCAAGTAGAAGGGCTTGAAATCAATGGAAAAGCAAATCTCAACTGCTGAAACAATGCAAATCTAAAAATGCAATAAAAAGTGCCAAGCACCACATTTTGAAACTCATGTGAACCTACCCTACATGGCATGTGGACCCCACAAAATGCATAGATAAACATTTATGTTCACATTATGCGCAGGCAAAGTTTACTGTAGTTCTCGTTATGAATAACCGGCAATTACATTGCTTAGGTCCTGATCCTCTCATCCACTGATCTTTAAATGATAGAGTTTGATGGCACCTACTTGGAAAGTCCATATCTTTAAAATGTTGGTCATTACTAAGCACACCCAAATTTGTATAGACTGGGCTGCCCACAGTTAAGAGGAAGTCTCAAGCAGCTTGATCTGCCAATGTATAGGAGTAGGAGTTTAAAACTTTAGGGAAAGAGGTGATGTGTTTCTAAAATGGCTATGGTGCAATGTTAATAATATAGTAAATGGTGCTTAGTGGAATTATTCGTATGGTGGAACTCCACTAAACTTTTGTTTTGGGTAAAGTAGGAAATCTGTCCGGTTGCTATTGTTATATTGCCATTGGAAATATTTCCCCCCACTTCCTGGGTTTGTGACAGGTGCACATCTATCCAGAAAATGAGAAGCAATATATCTAACTCTCTGACAGCAATAAAAACCTTGTTTTTGCATAAAATTGAGGTGGAGATTTCCCCTCCCATCCATTGCTGTTTATGGATGCTCACTGGGAGAAGTTCTAGTTCTTTCCTACTATATTCAAAATTGAAAAACACGTTTTGTCTGGAGTTCTGCTTTAATTAAACTGAAACCATATAGCTATTTTGTAACTGCTCTAAATAATGCTAAGTTTGTGAACTTTCGGTAGCAATACAAATTAAACTATTTATCAAGCAATGAATAAGTTAGACTTCGTTTTTGTCTACAATTTGCAACTGTCAATAAAATGTGTCCAGTTCAGTGAATGAATACTCTAGCATCACATCACTTTTCTCTTTTTTCTTTAGGAAACTTGAGAGTTCTTCTTCTACAGTGGTGCGGTCTGTGGAGAAAAAGCAACAAAACCATTCATGACATATTATCTCATATACAGTACATGAGATGATAGTTGTTCTTAAAAATGACCAGATTGGTAAATTATTCCATGTGACAAAAATTCCAACTTGTTGCACAGTATTAGGCCATGCATGTGTCTCCCATGCCCCTCATGAATACTTTTATGAAAGTGCTGAACAGGTAGAAATTTCATCTCCAAATAAGGAAAGGCTTCTTCACAGTAAGAGCTGTTAAAATGTGGAATAGACTCCCTCAAGAACTGGTTCTGGCCAGCTCAGTAGATCTGTTTAAAAAAAGGCCTGGATTTTTTTTTTAATTGCACATAATATAACGGGATACTAATATCTATAGGTAATGTTGACGCAGAGAATAACCGATTGCCTGGGGTTCAGGAAGGATTTTTTTTCCCAACTGGAGCAAGTTGGATTATGCTTTTTTGGTTTTTTTCTTTTTTTGCTTTCCTTTGGATCAACCGTGAGTATAAGATTGTGTATATGGAGGTTTATGATTTGTGTGTGCTTTTTTTTCTTTGTTAGTTGAACTGGATAGACTTGTGTCTTTTTTTCAACCAGATTAACTATGTAGAACTAAGCTGGTGATTGACATCGCTGTTCAAGGTCCTCTCTCTGTATGGAGAGCCAAAGAAGCAAGGGGACATCCGGTAAGTGACCATTGTTCATGGCTGGTGTTCAGTTGTATGTTTTTGTTGAGGCTTGTAATGGAACTTGTGGATCCATCCACTGCGTATTGCTTCCTGGGACCTGCATGTCATCTCTTGTGTGTCAACTGTTAGATCCAGTAATCCCTCTACTGATCGCTCCATTCTCAGAAGTGTAATAACACGTTACTGATGTTGGTTTCTTGGGTAATGCCCATAGACTTTTTTGTAGACTGACATCAACCTCCACTAATGTAGTAATAATTTAGTGGAGAGTCTGGGACTCAACTGGATCTGTATGTTTTCTAGTAGTTTATACGGTATAACCTGTACTATTTTTGTTGGAGCCTTTTTGAATTCATTCTAAATACTGCAAGTTAGGTCCTTGTTTCTTAGTCTTTACCAATTTCTCCCTGTGCTTCTAGTTTGTTACATTGCATATTTACAGTGTCTACACTGATACAGAGACGGGTAAGGTTTTGAATCTTTGGCTTGTAAAATTTGTAAAATGGGGTTAAAGCGATGTTTAATATCCTTAATGTTTAACTCTTTTTCTTTTTACAATCAAAGAGGTTTATACTTACCTGCTCTGGGCAACTACTGTATATTGCACAGAGTGGTCCCATAGCACTTTAGCAGTCCTCTGCCGTCGTTGTCAGCATCTACTTTCTGTTGGTGCCTCAATAACAAGCTGTGTGCTATGGGGGAACCCATATGGCCATGCTCCCTAGTCACAATATTTGACTGACAGCAGCAGTCTCCTGTGAGATCAGGAAGTGAGGAAAGAAGACCTGCATTCGGGACAGCAATAATAACAAAAAGCCATGGATTCAAGATATACAGTTTTATTGGGAGAAAAAATTACTCAAAAGCTTTAGCTGTCATTGCCTCTGCACAAAAGCTGTGGTATATGTAATTACTGTTCCTTCTCCTTTGCTAACAAGATCATGCTAGATTGTACATCCTTTTGCATGCATGAGCACATTTGCAAGAGAGAACATGTGCTTGTGATCTCAACTTAGTGGATGATCTCAAGAGGTAGCACATGTTTGGATAATAGGGGAAAGTAAATAATCATTGTTAAATATTTACAGCCCTGGAAGAACCTGGTGGCTCCAACACTGAGTACTTGGAAGGGATTGGCAAATAGGCCACTCCCGGTCTATAAGGCCACATATCTAAATCGGGGATGTCCCAGGAAGTTTGAGAAGGTATGGCAGGGCAGGCCCTACCGTGGGACCCGGTGGGACCATGGGCCCCGGGCGGCACATTCAAAGGGGCGGCAAACTCCCGCCCGCCAGTCAGCTCGGTCCGCTTCCTCGCTACTTATTTCACGGGGATGATCGGGCTTGTGTACTCCCACTTCATGGTGACTGGAACGCACAATGGGGCGAACGTGATGTCATCAGCCGGAAATGATGGCTGCATCGCCTCCCATGTCTTGCATCATTTCCGGCTGATGACATCACGTCCGCCACATCGTGCATTCCACCGCTACCAGGAAGTTGGAGTACACAAGCCCGATCGGTCCCCTTGAAATAAGCAGCGGAGCGGGCGCAGTGTATCTCTCCTCCCCTGTCCACAGAGTCCCTTCTTGGTCTGGACACGACAGCCACTACAGTGGGCATCAGGGCCGTTAGAAATTATGGAGCCCCGTACATCCTACCTGACGGGGCCCCCTTCGATCTGGTGGCAGGCGATGTGGCAAGTGACACGCATCTGCTGACAAGTGACACACATCTGCTGACAAGTGACACGTAGCTGCTGACAAGTGACGTGGCAAGTGACATGCATCTACTGACAAATGGCGTGGCAAATGACACACTGCATCTGATGACAAGTGATGTGGCAAGTGACACGCATCTGCTGACAAGTGACATGGCAAGTGACAAGCTGCATCTAGTGACAAGAGACAGTGGCAAGTGACACACTGCATCTGCTGACAAGTGACGTGGCAAGTGACACGCACCTGCTGACAAGTGATGTGGCAAGTTGCATCTGGTGGCAGGAGACAGTGGCAAGTGACATGCTGCAGCTGCAGACAACTGACGTGACAAATGCCACACTGCATCTGCTAACAAGTGACGTGGCAAGTGACAAGCTGCATCTGGTGGCAGGAGACAGTGGCAAGTGACACACTGCATCTGCTGACAAGTGACGTGGCAAATGACAAGCTGCATCTGCTGACAAGTGACGTGGCAAGTGACAAGCTGCATCTGGTGGCAGGAGACAGTGTCAAGTGACACGCTAAGGGCTGCCACTGATTCTGCATTATGGTGAGTTGAACAATTTAATTTTATATTACAATGTAATAATATAAATAATGCGCTTCAATCATCCTGACACCATAACAACCATGGTGCCTGGATGATTGAAGTGCCAACACCAGGTGTTTGGAATAAAGTGGGCCGGTCTGGATGAAGTCCAGGGCCATATTTTTGTCCCAGTCCAGCCCTGTGCAGAGCATTCGCTGCCATACCCACACAGTGCACAGTGGACAGTCTGTCTGAACCCCCCCACCACCGCTGCCTCTGACTAAACCCCCCCTCCCCAAGACCACATCTGCCGCTGAATGAACCCCCCTCCCCACCACCACATCTGCCTCTGACTAACCCCCCCCACCACCATCACTGCTGCCTCTGTCTGAACCCCCACACCACCTCCTCTGTTTGAACCCCCCTTACCACCACAGCTCCATTGGATAGAACCCCCCCCACCACCACCACCATCACTGTTGCATGTAAATCTGACTTCCTGATACATTTAATTTTAGTTTTAATTGTCATGATATAAAATGGAGGCCTTTTGGTGGGCGTGATCTTTTTTTTGGGGGGGGGGCAGCATTTTATTCTTGGTCCCAGGCAGCACAATGTCTTGGGCCGGCCCTGAGGTATGGGGTAGCTGGATCTTGGTGACAGATGCAAACGGGTATTTCTGCATAGACACCCTCCTAAGGGCAAATAAACCGATAAGTTTGGTTGGTCATGGTGGGTCTGTATACTGCTCCAATGCTTTGCTTAATATATACTTGAATGGTTTTTTTTTAGCTAGTTATGATTTAGTGCCTCTTGTCTCAGGCTGTGGGGACTATATTTCGTTTGGGGCTTGAATATTACTTTCTGTCTGGATGTCCTAACTTTGTATACACAGTATCATATTGTTTATTGCACTTTCTGGTATAGTCTATGTACAGTGCATCCAGAAAGTAGTCACAGCGCTTCACTTTTTCCACATTTTGTTATGTTGCAGCCTTATTCCAAAATGGATTAAATTCATTATTATTTTTGGATTAAATTAATTATTTTCCTCAAAATTCTACAAACAATGCCCCATAATGACAACGTGAAAGAAGTTTGTTTGAAATCTTTTCAAATTTATTATAAATAAATAAAAATTAAAAAATAACATGTACATAAATATTCACAGCCTTTGCCATGACACTCAAAATTGAGCTCAGGTGCATCCTGTTTCCACTGATCATTCTTGAGATGTTTCTACAACTTGATTGGAGTCCACCTGTGGTAAATTCAGTCGATTGGACATGATTTGGAAAGGCACACACCTGTTTATATAAGGTCCCACAGTTAACAGTGCATGTCAGAGCAGAAACAAAGCCACGAAGTCCAAGGAATTGCCTGTAGACCTCTGAGACAGGATTGTATCGAGGTACAGATCTGGGGAAGGGTACACAAACATTTCTGCAGCATTGAAGGTCCCAATGAGTACAGTGGCCTCCATTATCTGTAAATGGAAAAAGTTTGGAACCACCAGGACTCTTACTAGAGCAGGCCGCCTGGCCAAACTGAGTGATCTGGGCAGAAGGGCCTTGTGACAGACTCACCAGAGGCTTTTGGAGGGGACTGAATGCTAGCCCCTTGCCTACTGACCATGGGCCCTGGCATTTGAGGGAGCTACAGGCATTTAGGAAGATATTCTGTTATGTAATGCAAAAGGACATTATTAAGGAGGCCATGATGGTCTCTGCCAGCTTGGGACTCAGTGGACAGATGTATGTGAAAGGAATGCTGATTAATGAGATATGGAAAATCCGGGTCTTTCAGCCAATAGTTTATTGTCCTCATTAACACACCTTTGTCTCCTAACAAACTATTTGGGGATGTGTTTATACTTATGTGTATTGTAAGTTGAGTGAGGAGACGGCAAGTCTACCCTGAAAGGTCATATCTCTGAGTCACCAAGTCTGGGTAAATGATTAGATAACTAGCTCATGTTAATTAGGTTTCTGGTCACAGGTGTATTGTTAGAGTAATATAAGCAGGAGGGGGGTACCTCCTCTTCAACTGTATATGAGACTGTGTTCTTGTTCTAATAAACAGTCCATGTTCAGCAACCAAACGGTATTGTCTTTTTTTTTGTTTGTTGTCAGCGGTTGGAATAACTGATATCTATATTCAGACTGGGAGGAAGCGGTATATGACGAAAGCACTCAAGCAGAGTGTAGGACGTTTCGTTACAGGCCTTAGTCAGGGAGTTGACAAATAACCTGATTGTCACTCTGACAGAGCACCAGCATTTCTCTGCGGAGCGAGGAGAACCTTCCAGAAGAACAACCATCTCTGCAGCACTCCACCAATCAGGCCTGTATGGTAGAGTGGCCAGACGGAAGCCACTCCTCAGTAAAAGGCACATGACAGCCACTTGGAGATTGCCAAAAGGCACCTGAAGGACTCTCAGACCATGAGAAACAAAATTCTCTGGTCTGATGAAACAAAGATTGGAATCTATGGCCTGAATGGCAAGCGTCATGTCTGGAGGAAACCAGGCACCACTCATTACCTGGCCAATAGCATTGCTACAGTGAAGCATAGTGATGGCAGCATCCTGCTATGGGATTGTTTTCAGTCAGGATCGAGAGAAAGATGAATGCAGCAATGTACAGAGACATCTTTGATGAAAACCTGCTCCAGAGCGCTCTGGAACTCAGACTGGGGCGAAGGTTCATCTTCCAACAGGACAACGACCCTAAGCACACAGCCAAGATAACAAAGGCGTGTCTATGGGACAACTCTGTGAATGTCTTTGATTGACCCAGCCAGAACCCAGACTTGAATCCGATTGAACATCTCTGGAAAGGGGGTGTTGCCAAGAGCGGCATGTGAAAGGATGTGTCTCACAGAGATCCCGTCCCAGATCCTGCTTCGATCCTGCTCCCAGCCTGTGAAACCATCGGATTTCGGTTCACAACCCTGCTGGACCCACCTCTGACACTCCTGGTTCTGCCACTGGACACTTTGGACACATATGCAGACCAGTAAACAGACAAAGACCGGGAGCCCGCCTGAAATCCAACATGGCGCCACAGTGTTCCTCTCCAGATGCTCACGTGGAGCAGACAAGTTGAAGGATGTGGGTAAGCCTCCCAAAACTCTCAAGACGAATGGTAAGGACCCCCCCAGGGACATGCTGTATTACACACAAAAACTGTTTGGGCTTATGGGGCAGAGAGGGGAGAACGATATGGATGCCACCCCAGCTATATCACATGCAGCATTGACAGGGGAGCAGCTCTCACAGGGCCCCCTCTGCCACACAGGAATCGGCTCTCCCTGAGATTGAGGTGGAGGAGAGGGGGGATAAAGAGGCAGCACAACCCACCCTGGCAGACATCCTCAGAGCGATACATAGTTGCACAGCCTCTGTGCATACTTTGCAGGAGCAATTTGGCAGCATGAAGGAGGAACTGGGCTTTATCTACCATGACATGCAAAAGATTAGAGAGTGCACCATTGCTGCAGAAGGTCACATTAGCGACATAGAAGACAAACTGACCCCCTAATCAGAGACACTCAGATTACATCCCGACTTCCAAAGGCAAACAAGCTTAAGTCAGATGATATTGAGAATCGTTTGAGGAGGAACAATGTGCGCATAATGGGGCTCCCGGAGAAGACAGAGGGCAGGGACCCCACAGAATTTGTGGAAAAGCTCGAGGTCTTTGGGTGAGATGTGTTCACCTCGTTGTACTCGGTGGAGCAGGCACACAGAATGCCACCCAGACCTCTCCCACTAGGCCATCCACCTTGTACCCTTCTAGAAGGGTACAAGGCGGATTAATTATAAAGACAAGGAAATTATACTTCGCCAAGCAAGGGAACAGCACAACATACAATTTAGCGGAACACACATCTCTTTTTACCCTGATTACTCTGCGGAAGTACAGCGCCGCAGAGCGAGATTTGCAGATGTTAAAAAGAGGCTTCAACATCTCCAAGCTCCATACGCCATGCTGTTCCCGGCGCATCTCATCTGCATCTCAGTTAGAGGCCAAATAAACAGTGTAGTCCCTCGCGCTATCAGGTGAATCAATCTAATCTAATAAAAAATTGCAGCTAGACCCAAAGTGTATACAGTGCACAAAATTGGTATAAGGTAAAAAAGTGATCAGCGCAACTTAATAAGATCAAAAAATGTATGTTACCTGTGAAAAATGAATAATATCCTATGTAAAATGAGCAAATACACTCCTGTGCAAAATAGAACTCCTGTGCAGAATTAAGCAATAAAGTGCACCGTGCAAAATGACAATAAATATAACATAGTACAAAATAAACTCCTGTGCAAATATAAGCAATACAATGTAAATAGCTAATAAATAAGTAAACGATCTGTGCAAATGAATAAGATTTAAGAGGCATCTGCAAGGCCGTGTATTTTACATCTCTGCTGATTTTTAACCTTTTCTTTGTAAGTGCACATTTGGCCATTTAATAAATCTATTATTTGAAATGGTTTGCACTATGGGAGATTCTTTTTTATCCCCTTATATGCCCGTTTTCCGTGAACGATTATGGAACACATCATTTGGAATACACTATTTAGAGAAACACCACTGGCTATTACTGGCTTCAAAGGTCAGGAGATCCATAGGTGTCCCCAGCTAAGCGGATTGCTAACGCTGTATATACTTCATAGTGAGGTAAGAGTCCACAGAGCACTAAGTGGCTTTTATGAAGATCTCCTATTGAAGATTCCCTTTGATGACACGTTCATTCATTATACTCGGATGTGCAAAAATATGTTTTACCCTGGGCAAGAAGGCCTGAGGCTCTTTTCACCCTATCACAGATACTTTATTGCTTCTAGATGAATACTGTCCCAATACTGTCCTGGAATATTAGGGGTCTCCAGGACCCACTTCAGACTAATAATCTAAACTAGTTGCTTGGGGTTTAAAATTTGTAACATTGCTTAAGGTTAGACAGCGCAGTGGGCCCTGTAGGGTAGCGTGTTGAAGGTGCATAATGAAGATACCATGTTGAGTGCTGGTGTAAAGTGATGATAAGTATACCAATTGTACACTGTAACTTGTTGAATCTGGAATCTATGCCATGTTTGTAATTTAATTTCTTTAATAAACTTCTTTGAGAAAAAAAAAAAAGAACATCTCTGGAGAGATCTGAAAATGGCTATGTACCGACACTCCCCATCCAACCTGATGGAACTTGAGAGGTCCTGCAAAGAAGAATGGGAGAAACTGCCCAAAAATAGGTGTGCTAAGCTTGTAACATAATACTCAAAAAGGCTTGAGGCTGTAATTGGTGACAAAGGTGCTTCAACAAAGTATTGAGCAAAGGCTGTGAATACTTATGTACATGTGATTTTTTTAAATTTTTAATCAATTTGCAAAGATTTCAAACTTCTTTTTACATTGTCATTATGGGGTATTGTTTTTAGAATTTTAATAATAATAAATTTAATCCATTTTGGAATAAGGCTGTAACATAACAAAATGTGGAAAAAGTGAAGCGCTGTGAATACTTTACGGATGCACTGTATATAGCCCGAAAACTCATATTGCAGAAATGGATATCAAATTCCCCACCAACAATTGCTCAAAGGTCTGATGTGATTAATGTTAATTTAAGAAGGGATGAATTGACTATAAACAAAGGAAATGCCCTAAAAATTTCTGGTCACAATGACTAGACTCCAATTTGTAAGTGTAAATATGTTGAGTCTACCGTTGAGTTTGTTGAAAGTAGGCAGAGGGATAGATCCCTGGTACGGGATAGCAATATAAGCCATTAGGGTGTAATCGTTAAATTGAATATAATGGCTTATTTTATATTATGGAAATTATGAATAATTACGAATATTATGAAAATTTTAATTATTAATTCATTGTTATTTTGAAAGGTCTTGAAAGTAACAATGAATGTAAAATCTGGAAAATGCATAGTCTGAATGAAGTTGTGTGTTTTTTTTCATGTAGTTATGATTTGATATTGTAATTTTATACTTTTAGTGGGAATAATTTGTATGTACTAGTCTTGTAAAAGTATCTGATTTACAAAAAAATAAATAAAATAACAGGAGGAGTCTGCCACTTACCTCAGTGGTACTGCTTGAAGGATATGCACTCTGATGCCTGTGTATGCAAGAAGGGAGCAACCTGGAATGATTTTGCAGCACAGTTGGTGATGTCCATATTTACAGGCAGTAAGCATTCCAACTGCTGTGTTTGACTATGTTCAAAGGTTTCTGGAACATGACCATCATTTGAGGATGATAACAGCTCTTTGCGATTTTCTTGAACATCTAGTTGAGCCATTTCAGGCTGGTGTGAAGCCTGCAAGTCATCTACAACCTGGACAGCTGTATCCAAATTCACCTGGGCTCTGCTGAAATCAGCGCAGTTAGTGTTAGGCAAATATGGATGGAAGACCTCCATAGGGCAAGGTGGCTGCATTAGTGGTCTCTGTGTGATGGGAATAATAATGTGATCTTTAAGTAACAACATAATGTTCTGTATGTACTGTGTATGATAATAAAATGAAACGCTAAAGGAGAACCCCTACAGTTGGGCTGGCTTTCCACAGGTATTCCTTATTTTTCCAATATGAGGTTTAAACTTGATGTAAACCCTCACATATACCCACTGAAATGAACAGCCTCAGATGATTGATACACAGAGATGAAACTAATCCTCCTACATACGTTTTACCTAGATATCTGCAGTCTTCATCTTTCTACACTATTCTGAATGTGTACATCATGTTACAAATCTTGTTTCCTTTGTCCCCTTGTCTGCGCTGACCATGGTAATCATGGCTGCTGATCTGATTACCATGGTCAGTTTACATCCCTCCATCATCCCTCTGTCTCTCACCCTCCCTCCCTGTCTGTCAGCTTGGGAATCTGTGTTATCCATCTCCTCCCTGCCCCTACGGCGGCTAAAATTACTAGTGACAAATCCTGTAATCCTCTTTCTTACATGAAGATCTAATGTGCAGTGTGTGTGTTTTTTAAAAAATACCTTATTTACAGTGATGCAGGGTGCTCACGTGACCTCCCGCAGCTTTCCTTCTGGCTGACGTCAGCAGGGAAACACAGCCCCTCCCACTGTAGTGCTCGGATCAAAGAGGGAGAGTGTTGGCAGGTCACGTGAGCGACATAAAGAAAGCTAAAAAAAAAGCATAAAATAACAACGTCAAACAGTACACTTTACTTTTTGTACAGAAAACAGTCACCACCAGTAAGGGCAATTTCTACATATTGTGCGCCATTGAAATCATCAACACTACAATCCCATTTCGAGATAAGTGACATCACCCAACATTAAGCCTCAGTAACCTGTCCATGATCAGGCCCACCGGGGATAGCCCAGGGACTTCTAATCATGAAGCCCATAACTTTTCATACTTGCGCGGGCAACCTCTGTGCAGATATATAACTTTTTCCATCCATAATGTATTATCAACATTAGTAATCCATTCCCCAACTGCAGGAGGGTCCTCCAACTTTCGCCGAATCATTTTTAAAAAACACACACATTGCATATTAGATCTTCATGTAAGGGGATTTATTATTGAGTATCTCCAGCCAAAGTTTTTAGGTTTGAACAGAGTGGAGAACTTTTGGGTACCATATGTCAGTTTTGTACTGCTTTCAGCTGTCCTATTGTGGACATTTCCCCTTACATCCTGTCCTACTGATGGGTCACTTGGAAAGGAAGCAAGGATCTTCAAAAAAGATAGCAATAAAACTCTCCTTTTTTGTGAAATAGGAGAAGGCTAGAACCCCTATAACTTATATTGCTGTCTATGTCGTAGTTGGTGAATTTACCTAATTTCTTGTTAATGTTGATAACCTTGTCTCCAGGAAAGGAAGTGAGGGAAGCTCTCCCCAACTAGGTTTAAAACTGGGTGCACAGGATGCAGAAATACCACATGCTAAGCTATTGTAGTCTAACAACGTGGAGTCATTGATCAGCGCTGCAGCCAAATGGCTGTAAGCTGCTGGTCAAAGGAGGTTTTCCAGCAGGACCATTCGACTTAAAGTGGTTTTAAAGGCTCAAGGTTTTCTTACCATCATGCATTCTATTTATGAAGGTAAAAAATCTTCTGTGTGCAGCAGCCCCCCCCCAGGTCCCCCTAATACTTACCTGAGCTCCATCTTGATCCAGTGATATGCACCAGAGCCTCGGCTCTCCAGGGGGCTCTCACTCCTCAGTGGCTAAGACAGCAGCATTGGCTCCTGCTGCTGTCATTCACAACCAGTGAGCCAATTGGGAGAGGGAGGGGGTGGGGCTGAGCCATGGCTCTGTGTGTGAATGGGCACACAGAGCGGTAGCTCGGGAGCGAGCTTGATTGGGTGCCCCCAGAGCAAGCTACCTGCTCTGGGGGCACTTGGCAGGAGGGAGGACCCAGGAGAGCTGGCAGGGGACCCAAGAAGAAGAGGATCCGGGCTGCTCTGTGCAAAACCATTACAGAGCAGGTAAGTATAGCATGTTTGTTATTTAAAAAACAAAAAACAAAAACAAGACTTTAATGTCACTTTAAGCCAATCTCTCCCACTGACACCGGTTGGCCATAATTCCTCCCTTTGATATCAACAATGGGGCACTATTTCTTCCACTAATAATACCAATGATGGGGCACTAATCCTCCTACTGACCACAGGCTCTATGTAATTTTTTTACTCCCATTGACCACCAATTTCTACTTTCACTGATGTTGGGGCATCAGGCTCTGTGTTATTCTTTTTACTACCACTGATACTGGGGCAATTTCTACTCTCACTAACCACAGTCCGGCCTCTTTAAACTCTGAAGGGCAGTAAAGTGGCCCTTTGTTTACAAAGTTTGGAGATCCCTGGTTTAAGATAGTAGAGCTAGGAAGCTAAGCTGGGACAACCAAAGTCATCTGGCCAGAAATCTGAGGCATTAGTGTTCTCAGTAGAAAACATTTGCCCAACTAAGAACCCCCGTGTTACAGTACACACAATTTTATGTAAAATAACAGAAGAGAGAGACTGCCACTTACCTCAGTGTTACTGCTTAAAGGATAT
The DNA here is from genome assembly GCF_042186555.1 of Aquarana catesbeiana. Taxonomy (NCBI): domain Eukaryota; kingdom Metazoa; phylum Chordata; class Amphibia; order Anura; family Ranidae; genus Aquarana; species Aquarana catesbeiana. The sequence continues at coordinate 653,768,542 of NC_133325.1, forward strand.
GCACCACCCGATGCCTGTGTATGAAAGAAAGGAGCAGCCTGGTATGATGTCGCAGCACAGTTGGTAATGTCCATATTTACAGGCAGTATGTATTGCAACTGCTGTGTTTGACTATTTTCAAAGGTTTCTGAAACATGAGCATAATTTGAAAATGACAATGGTTGTCTGTGATTTACTTGAACATCTACTTGAGCCATTTCAGGTAGGTGTGAAGCTTGCATGTCATCTGCAACCCAGACAGCTGTATTCAAATTCACCTGGTCTCTCCTGAAATCATTGTAGTTAGTGTTAGGCAGATTTGGATTGTAGAATTCAACAAGGTAGGGTGCCTGCACTGGTGGTCCCTGTGTGATGGGGATAATAATGTGATCATTAATTAATACCATATGTACTGTGTAAGATGATAAAATGAAAACTTAAAGGAGAACTTCTACTGTGGGGTTTGTTTTCCACAGATATTCCTATTTTTCCAATACAGGGCTTAATTTATTATAGAGTATTGTTTTATTTTGTTTTGGACAGAGTGGAGAACTCTTAAAACCATATGTAAATTCTTACTGCTCTCTGTTGTTACAATGTGGACATTTCCCCTTACATACTGTACCATTGATGGAAAGGAAGCGAGGGATAGCTTCAGTAAAGACAGCAATAAAGCTCCCCTTTTTCGTGATATTGCTGTCTATGTCTTGGTTGGTGAATTTTCCTCACTTTTTGTTGACAACCTTGTTTCCAAGAAAGGAAGTAAGGGAAGCTCTCCTCAGCTAAGTCTAATGCCCCGTACACACGGTCGGACTTTGTTCGGACATTCCGACAACAAAATCCTAGGATTTTTTCCGATGGATGTTGGCTCAAACTTGTCTTGCATACACACGGTCACACAAAGTTGTCGGAAAATCTGATTGTTCTAAACGTGGTGACGTAAAACACGTATATAGGGACTATAAACGGGGCAGTAGCCAATAGCTTTCATCTCTTTATTTATTCTGAGCATGCGTGGCACTTTGTCTGTCGGATTTGTGTGCACACGATCGGAATTTCCGGCAACGGATTTTGTTGTCAGAAAATGTTATATCCTGCTCTCAAACTTTGTGTGTCGGAAAATCCGATGGAAAATGTGTGATGGAGCCTACACACGGTCAGAATTTCCGACAACAAGGTCCTATCACACATTTTCCATCGGAAAATCCGACCGTGTGTACGGGGCATAAGAGAAGAATAAACACCTAACACCTAACATAGTATAACTGTTCCTTCCTTCTAAAACTTCACACAAATGAGTTATCTTAAACTCTTTGCTATTTATCTAATGATAATATTGTCTTAAAAGGTTCCAATTTTCAGACAGATCTCTTAAGTGTGGAAAAATCATTTTGAGCATTTAACCATTGAAACTCCTATTTCCTCGCAAGGTGCTTCTTTTGCTGCTCTCCTCTCCAGACACCTATTTGAATCACACAGAACAATAAAGTATTGGGGCATAGATCTCTTTTTATATTTTTAGTGCATTTATATAAGTTTATCCACATTCAGATCATGTTATTCCGGCCATAGTTATTCTGGACCACGGGTTGCAGGAAAAAAAATCACTCGATTACCTTCACCAACACAGTCAGGGTTGATGGGGGAATCCCTCCCACTGAGCCATTATGTTCTCCTGGCGGAAGGGTGGGGGAAGCCGTCCCTCCCAGGAGAACACAATGATTATGGTTAGCGGCTATAACAGCCGCTAGCAATAATCACGTGAAATCCGTGGCTGTACCCATGTTTATTGATTGTTCAACTTAGGTACATTCAGTCTGGCCATACATGGTTTGAATCTCAGCCAGTTCCTGCTGAACCAGGTGAGATTCGAACCATCTATGGCCAGCTTTGTTCAACAAAAGTGACATTGACAAGGCTTTGGGACAAACTATAACACTGCTACAGTGCTTATGATGAAAACTAGCATGTTCCTTACAAAAAAAACCCTGTTGCTGCTACTGTTCTTTCAGTTTGTCTCAATCCCTCTCATTGTTTTCTTTTGCTGGACAACTGGATTGTCATTTAAATGCAGAGAAACATATAAGGACATGCTAGAAAAAATAATAATAATAATAATATTCTGAATATTATCACTACACATACAACATACAGTGCCTTGAAAAAGTTTTCATACCCCTTACTATTTTTCACATTTTGTCATGTTACAATCAAACACGTAAATGTATTTTATTAGGATTTTATGTGATAGACCAACACAAAGTGGCACATAATTGTGAAGTGGAAGGAAAATGATAAATGTTTTTCAAAATTTCTTACAAATAAATATCTGAAAAGTATGGTGTGCATTTGTATTCAGTCCCCCTGAGTCAAAACTTTGTACAACCACGTTTCGCTGCAATTACAGCTGTAAGTCTTTTGGGGATGTCTCTACCAGCTTTGCACATCTAGGGAGTGAGATTTTTGCCCATTCTTTGCAAAATAGCTTAAGCTCTGTCAGATTGGATGGGGAGTGTCTGTGAACAGCAATTTGTAAGTAAGTCTTGCCACAGATTCTCAATTGGATTTAGGTCTGGTCTTTGACTGGGCCATTCTAACACATGAATATGCTTTGATCTAAACCATTCCATTGTAGCTCCGGCTGTATGTTTTGGGTCATTGTCCTGCTGGAAGGTGAATCTCCGCACCAGTCTCAAGTCTTTTGCAGACTCTACTGCCCCGTACACACGGTCGGATTTTCCGATGGAAAATGTCCGATCGGAGCGTGCTGTCGGAAATTCCAACTGTGTGTGGGCTCCATCGGACATTTTCCATCAGATTTTCCGACACACAAAGTTTGAGAGCAGGACATAAAATTTTCCGACAACAAAATCCGATCGCGTCAATTCCGACCGTGTGTGGCTTGTTCCGACGCACAAAGTGCCACGCATGCTCAGAAGAAATTCCGACACGGAACAGCTCGGTCAGGTAAAATGAGGGTTCGCAATGGATACAGAACTTTCGTCACGCTGCAATGTTAAAAATGGTTTAATACAGCGCATTCTCTTCTTCTTCTTTATAATGGGACAAGAATTAAGTCGTTTTGCTGCTCATATTCACACACACTTCCCAAATTTCTTTACTATTTTTCGGGATTCCCTCAATATATTTTGATATATTTTGATTTGTCACATCTGACATAATTATTATTATTTTTTTTTTTTTTTGGTTTTTAAGGCCGATTAATTTTTTTAGGGTTTGTATTTTTTTCAAGGCGTATTTTTGTTTTTTGGGATTTTTCTTTGTACTCGTGAAAATTTTTGTGTGTGTTTTTTGGGTCAAGTTACCACAACACCATTAATATGTTGTTCTATTTAATCTGTAGGAGATTGTTTGGTGTTGTTGTCCCTTGTTAATTTCACATTTTATGTTAGAAATGTACCTGAATCGTCACCAACAAACTGTCCTTTTTCGATGAAAACACACATAGGAGAGTATAATTTCCCAAATAAAAAACTTTTATTAAGGGGTCACAACTAAACAAAGAGGGAGGCAACGCTGGAGAAACAGCAGAAATAGGTGAAGCCTTGGACCCCCAGGGCAGACATCAATAATTTTCACACAAAATTGGTGGCCTGAGGAGTCCTTATCTAAGGGAGGGCAGTCTGGTCCAGAAATCCCAGAGATCGGGAAAGCAGCAGATGACATACATGTCCCCAGGCTGTGGTCATACAAGAGACTGCAGCTTTTGGCAGACCAGACTGAACCCAGGGCAATCACTCTCTGGTCTTCTTTCCACGCTTCCTTCCACGCTGTGGCTGTGGTGGTGGAGTTGTGGCAGCAGGAGGAGGAGGAGGATGGTCCAACTCAATCACGTCGGTCTTGGGTGTTAGTTCCCCACTCACCCCCTTACTTAGGACTTTATAAAGCAGGTCCTCACACAGCTTGCGTTGACCCTCATGCATGCCCTGCAGTTTTGTGGCAGCCATGCAGGCAAAGGCCTCTTCAGGAGTGGGTAAGGCTCGGAGGGATGCAGAAGCCTCCTGAATGAGCCTGAGCGCAGAATCCTGCATGGGAGTCGTCTTCCTCGCTCTTTTATATGGAAGGCGGAGGGGAGGAACCTGCGATTCGGTCAGGCTGCGACTGGTCCCAGGCTTCTCCTGGCTGACACTTAGCCCCACCTCCTCCTGGCTGCAACTAATCCCTGCCTCCTCCTGGCTGCCACTAATCCCAGCCTCCTCCTGACTGCCACATTCCAGAGCCTCCTCCTGGCTGAGGTCTTCCTGTGTATGAAAAAGGGACATATTTTTAGTTTTTTATTCATCAATCACACACAATTTTCACCTTCTGACTGTTGCAAATTGAATGTTCACAAATATAACAGACTAGCCTTCTGAGCCCAGCATTTTTCATTCTTGTCCCAATTATTTTTGCCCACTACTGTCTATTGTTATGTCAAAAACTTTTTTCAATCAGCAATTAGTGATCAATACTAACATCTAGTAAACATTTCTTTATTGTCCTGAAATCTGTAGAGGAATGCTATACCTGACTCCAGCTGGGCTCCTCCACTTCTTCCTGGCTGGAAGGCCCAGGTTGGACATCGGAAGCCTCAGCTGGGGTAGAAGGAAGAGTGGAAGGAAGAGTGGAGAGGGATTCCCTGACTTCAGTCTGGTCTGACAGAAATCGCAGTCTCTCATAGTACCACAGCCTGGGGACATAAACATCATCTGCTGCAGCTCCGGATCTCTGGGAATCTGTGACCTTCTTGCGCTCCCTAAGATAAGTGCTCCCCAGGCCACCAATTTTGGTTTTTAAATAGGGGATGGTTGCTGTGGGGACCACCGGCTTCACCAACTCCAGCAGTTTCTCCAGCGCTGCCTGCCTCTTTTGTTTATTGTTGTAATGAGGATGTCTCACCTGCCACAGACAGGGCAGCTCCCTGTATTTGTCTATGAACAGGGGGAGGAAGTTGTGGTCATTGAAGCCATCCATTTTCTCTGCATGACACAACACAAGACAAATCCTAAGGTCAGGCCAAACTCTCCTAATCTTGTTAAAATCTAGGCTTCTATTTCGAAGCAGTATAGGCCCAAGTTTAGATCTTACCTTCGTTATCACGATCGGCGCTTTCGATGCTCCTTCCTCCGCTCACAGATCGTACGTAATACGCACGCGTGTTACGCTTTATACACACTGCGCATGCGTGTAACTCTGCCCGTCCCTGATGTTCTTTCTAGTCTATTCCCCGCCCCTTTTCATTCTGCGCAGTGGGGGAAGAGCACATGGCGGATACACAGCAGGATCGTGCTAATTATAGCAACGAGGAGGAGGAGGAGGAAAGCCCGGAGCCGGAAATGTCCCGATGCAGAAGGAGATTTAAGGCCTCAAATATGTCCTTTGGGGAGATGTTGGAGATGGTCAACATCCTGAAGAAGGCCGACTATGATGGGAAGTATGGACCTTACCCCAACCCCAATGTCAGAAAGGCCAAGATAATTGCAAAAGTGGTCAAAAGTCTGCAACGGAAATTCGGGGTACGACGATCGAAAGATCAGCTCAGGAAGCGGTGGTCGGACCTCAAATTACGAGAACATGAGCAGTACAGAAAGATCCGGAGAGTGCTGCAAAAAAGTAAGTAGTTGTCCAGTGTTCCTATTCTTTATGTTTATTACGTTCGTGCTGCTCCATGTGCTTTTCTTACAAGTGTACATTTTTAAATGGCAACTTTCATGTTCATGGGCCCATTATTTGTTCGTATCAAACATTTTTCTTTTGGCCTCTAAAACACCACTGTTTAGGCCATATGCATTTGGCCACATTTTTTAAGCCCTACTTGTCAGAAACGAATTTGGTTGTGTAGATGGCTTTGTTACTAGAATGAAATGCAAACTAGATTCTGTGTAAGGAGAGGACACTCAGCAGCTGTTTTCACATCTGGACACTGGAGCACTAGTGTGGAACACCAGAACACCATTTTTATTAGGGGGCCACACAGGTGCTCCAGTGTATACTATGGGGGGTCTCCATCTGTGAAGCTTGTACCAAACAGGTAAAGTATTGAAGCTTTACAAAGGACACTGAAAACGCTACATTTTTGCACTCGGCCAAAACAGACAATTGTACCCCAATTCCAAGCAATGTTTCATATTTATAGTTCTGCCATCAAATCACTGTGTGCTAAGTATAGCATTTTTGTTTTACATAGGGGAGAAAAGACTCAGAGGACACCCCTCATCCGAGGAGACCAGAGACCCCCCACCTCTGGAAGAAGGTGAAATTCCCCCAAACCAAGAAGTGCAGGAGGATGAAGAAGACGTGGTGGAACTAGTCACCACAACAGGTGAGTGTCTGCGACCACAGGCTCAGGTAAGAGATGGATGCCGGCATATTTTTGATACCTGTTTTTGTTTTGTTTATCTCTTTTTAGGTGATCGTGATGTTGGGGATCCAGATCCTTTCACATCAGAAAGTGCCCAGATCCTGATCGGGGAGATCATGGGGTGTAATTTACAATTGGAAAACCTAAAGAAAAACATCAATGATGTTATCCAAAAAAATAAGAACATCATTGATGTTTTGGGGCGAGTTTAAAACCCCTCCCAATCCCTTGGTTTTTTGGTGTGCTCCAATGTTCAAAATGTTTGCAAGATTTGGAGGAAAGCCTAATTTGTAGGATGCACACAGTGTGCCAACATGTGCTATCTGCCATCACGGGAGACCAATGAACGCGTTTTGGGGTTGCAACCCCTTCCTCTATAATAAAGTAGCTGAGAGAAAGGGGTTTCTCCCCAAAACACGTCCCTTGATCCCCCGTGATGGCAGGTCGCACATGTTGACATTGGTAAATTTGTGTGCATCTTCCAAATTTGCCTTTTCCTGGGGTAACTTCACCCCATCTGAACGCAATCTCAAACACAGTTCTTAAATACTCATGTCTGATATTGCCTTCAAGTTCTACCAAATGTGAACTTTGTAAGTTCAAGATTTGTGTCTTTCTTGTTGGTTTTACACATGCCTGTTTTATCTTAAATAAATGGACCTTTATCTGGTTTCTAATGCTACCCCAAAAATTCAAAACCAACAAACATGTGTGTTTGTTAGAAAAACCTTTTCGAAATGCACATGTGATTGTGCAGGTATTAAAGAGATTGTTAATCAAGAATGTGTGGATTGTTGTGTCAACACTAATAAAATACTTTGTTGGTGATGTAATTGGTGTTTTCTATGAAAATGGGGGTTATTTCCTAAGGGCAAATTCTCTTTGCACTACAATTGCAGTTTCAGTGCAGTTGCAAGTGCACTTGTAGTGAAAAGTGTCTTTGCCTTTAGTAAATAACACCCAACAGTGCTTTGTATAAGGTTACACAATCACGCCATTTTCTGGACTCAACACATTTCTGTCAGGGTCAGCTAAAACAAACACAAGCAGTAAATGTCCACAAAGAATTTATTTTTTTGGCTTTTTTATTTGAAAAAGGCTTCACAAATTTGAAGGCATATTGATGGCCCCCCTACCCGCAAAGAACTCCAGGTATCGTAACCGGACATCACAGGCACTCAGGGAGGGCAAGCCAGGACGGCCGCTTTCAAGCGCCGTCATTGTTGTTTCAGGTATCACTCTGGCCTCAGGCCCAACTGAGCCAGCATAGTTGGCCGAATGTTTCCGTAAAAAGTTATGAAGAATACAGCAGGCCATGATTATATGATTAAGTTTATACTCCGCCATATGGATAGGTGTCAGAAATAGGCGGAACCGGCTGGCCAGGATTCCAAATGTGTTCTCCACCACTCTTCGGGCTCTGGCCAGCCGGTAATTAAAAACCCTCTGTTCCGGGGTGAGGGTCCTCATAGACGAATGGGAGTCCTTCCACATTGTCTTCTGGAGCTGGCAAGTCCAAGCTGCCATTCTGGAGACGCCTGTAGAACTCCGTCTGGGCGATGACTCCACCATTAGACATCCGGCCATTCTTCCCCACGTCCACATACAAGAAGTCGTAATTAGCCGACACCACCGCCAACATCACAATACTATTGAACCCCTTATAGTTGAAATAGTACAACCCCGAGTTGGGTGGTGGGATGATGTGGACATCAATTGCCCCTCCGCAGTTAGGAAAGTCCCACCGCTGGGCAAAGTGGGAGGCCACAGTCTGCCATTCCTGTGGCGTGGAAGGAAACTGTTGAGGAAAAAAAAAATAATAATATTTTTGCTCCAAAACATGGCAAGCAGATTAGGCACAAACAATTCTGGGGAAACCTCCAGATAGCATTTATTAAGGGGAATTTAACAACACCAAATTATAAGGTACACCTATCATATCCCCCCCCCCCCCCCCTCATGGGCCATTTCTAACATTATGGGGGGTGTGGAGATCTTGGACAGGTAACCCTCTTCACTTCATTGAGAGATGAATGCCTAAATACAGGGTATTACTTGGAACAGCCCCTCCTTAGTTACACTATTGGCAGCCCACTGGACAGGTAAGAAGTGTCATAATACAAAGATATAAATACACACTGTACACATTTGAACATTCTGCTATTACCTGTCTCAAGATAATAATAGGATCTTAAAAATTCAAACAGTACCATTTGAAAGTATACAGGCAGGCCCTTGCACTACATGCTTTGGGGAATTCATCCATAAATCTGACCACAAAAGAGGTGGGTATAGTGTGTATGGGTTTGGCAAAGTCAGCAGATAGATGATTGAGGATAGATAGAGAATTGGGATCAGCTGACTTAGCAGTTGGGGGAGGGAGGGTTACTAAAAATGATTTGGGGACACCACAAAAAATAAGCCTCTGCCACTCTGCCTGAATTTAAAGCAAAAATAACATTTAAAAACATTTTAGGGGGTGTTTGGGGTAAAGCACTACTATGGAGCTGATAAAATACATTGTTTTAAGTGACTACATGCGGTGAATATAGAGCCCGTAGAGCATGCTGGGGAGGTTATTGAAGGCAAATATGTATGAAGGACCTAAAAAAATAATTACATAAAAATCCAGCATGAATGAGGACAAAGGGGACATTCACAGCATCTTACAATCATGGTAATTAGGGAATGAGGAAAGAAATACAATATATTAGCAAACATTAAATACAATAAAATGTGATATTAAAGGATAAAAATCTTACCTTCATATACTCCTTCTGCAGGACCTGTATGATGGCAGAACAGGTCTCTGGGATAATGATCCCCAGAGCCTGGGGGGAGATGCCTGTCGAGAACTTCAAGTCCTGCAGGCTTCTCCCTGTCGTCAAATATCGCAGGGTAGCGACGAGCCTCTGCTTCGGAGTGATGGCTTGCCTCATGCAGGTATCCTGCCTGCTGATATAGGGGATCAGCAAAGCCAATAGACGGTGAAACACGGGGTCCGTCATCCTGAGAAAGTTCCTGAAATCATCAGGATTATTCTCACGGATCTCACGGAGCAAAGGCATATGAGAGAACTGGTCACGCTGAAGCAACCAATTCTTGGTCCATGAACTCCTCCCCACCCTGTTCATGGACTGGACTTGTGTCAAGGTCAGGACCCCAACACCAAGCCCCCGCACAGCATGAACTCTACGAGGAGTACACATACGCAACATGGCTAGAAAATGGTCGGCTGCTCAGAACGAAGTAACAGAACGCACTGAAGAACAGCAAGGCCTGTGAAGAGCGACCTGAAAAACAGTAACGAACGAACAAGAACACAATGACTAATTAAAGTCACGCGGAACTTGCTTCCACGCACTGAAGAGCAGATACAAACCCACAAGCACAAACTGAACGGCAGAAAACGATCTGAAAACCACAAGTCTGAAAAAGCGCGAATCGTCTCTCACCAAACTTTTACTAACACGAGATTAGCAAAAGGAGCCCAAAGGGTGCCGCGCTTGGTTCTGAACTGGCCTTTTCTAGTCTCGTCGTACGCGCTCGACGTCACCGCGTTCTTGGCGATCGGAAATTCCGACAACTTTGTGCGACCGTGTGTACGCAAAACAAGTTTGAGCCAACATCCGTCGGAACAAATCCTAGGATTTTGTTGTCGGAATGTCCGATCAATGTCCGACCGTGTGTACGGGGCATAACAGGTTTTCTTCTAAGATTGACCTGTATTTGGCTCCATCCATCTTGTCATCAACTCTGATCAACTTACCTGTCCCTGCTGAAGAAAAGCATCCCCACAACATTATGCTGCCACCACCAAGTTTGACGGTGGGGATGCTGTGTTCAGGGTGATGTGCAATGTTAGTTTTCTGGCACACATAGCGTTTAGCTTTTAGGCCAAAAAGTTAATTGTTATTTTGGTCTTATCTGAGCAGAGCATCTTCTTCCACATGTTTGCTGTGTCCCCCACATGGATTCTCGCAAAATCCAAACAGGACTTCTTATGGCTTTCTTTCAACAATGGCTTTTTTCTTGCCACTCTTCCATAAAGGCCAGATTTGTGGAGTGCTTGACTGATAGTTGTCATGTGGACAGATTCTCCCACCTGAGCTGTGGATCTTTGCAGCTCCTCCAGAGTTACCATGGGCCTCTTGGCTGCTTCTCTGATTAATGCTCTCCTTGCCTGGCCTGTCAGTTTAGGTGGACATCCATGTCTTGGTAGGTTTGCAGTTGTGCCCCACTCTTTCCATTTTCGGATGATGGATTCAACAGTGCTCCGTGAGATGTTCAAAACTTGGGATATTTTTTTTTATAACCCAACTCTGCTTTAAACTTCTCCACAACTTTATCCCTGACCTGTCTGGTGTGTTCCTTGGCCTTCATAAAGGCTGTTTGTTCACTAAGGTTCTCTAACAAACCTCTGAGGGCTTCACAGAACATAACAAACCTCTGAGCGCTTCACAGAACAGCTGTAATTATACTGAGATTAAATTACACAGCTGGACTCTATTTACTAATTAAGTGACTTCTGAAGGCAATTGGTTCCACTAGATTTTAGTTAGGAGTATCAGAGTAAAGGGGGCTGAATACAAATGCACGCCACACTTTTCAGATATTTATTTGTAAAAAAATGTTGAAAACCATTTCTCATTTCCCTTCCACTTCACAATTATGTACCACTTTGTGTTGGCCTATCACATAAAATCCCAATAAAATACATTTACGTACTGTATTTCCCACATACAGTTATTAGAATACAAAATTGGTTCTTTAAGTAACTGTCAAGTGCACACACATTCCGTGACAGTTGAAAGACAAGTGACACCATAATAAAGTGTAAAAAAGGGAAGTGAGGTTATATAATTTACAGACCACAGAGCATGGGAAAAAAAGCCTATTCCCACATGAAAATTAGATTTTTTTACAGTCTAAAGAGGACAAATAGATAAAGCAGCAGAAATACTATTCTATTGGTGGACGCACTAGTTGAATTTTAACTGAAAACACACAAAAGGTCATACAAATTGAAAGTAATATATGAAATTCTGAAAAAATATTCTCACAGTAAAATATAAGAATGGTCGGGAGCAAAATGTTACATTTGATCAGTAGCAGATTTTTAGTATAGCTTTGTCATGCAGTAGTATAACGTACACATCTATCTACAGGCTGCTGCATTAATCCCCTATGGGCTGTAGAATAGGTACTGATGTTTGTCCCTGAACATATGCTGCAACAAAATGTTGTCTGAATTGTACAGAAAAGTCAAGTCAGGTCACGGCTGTGAGCAATCCAGAAAAGGGTAGCCTGTTCTCAAAACGTCCAAGATTTTTGGTAAGATTTATGAATGACCAAGGACACCAAAGCCTGAAGTCTGAAACCTGGGAGCTGGGACCTTGCATAAAGATTTATAAATGCTTTCGGTTAAGAAGTGATTTCTGGCTGGTTGGTTTGCAATTTGCCCATAATTATTGCCATTTGCTTTTTTTTTTTTTTTTTTTTTCAAATAACAATTTTTATTATACATACAGATATGTACATACATTAAACAGTAGTGTCGCATATAACTAAGTGCAACTGGTGGACAGTCAATCTGGTAAACAATAATCTTCAGAATATAGTCATCCAAATACAGTAATGGTTTAACATTTTCCATAGCTACTAGGACTGTCAACCAGTAAATATCGTTGGTAATCTGGATATAGTTTATCAATGTAAGGAAGGAAAGAAGATAAAGGAGGAAAAAGGAAAAGAGGGATAAGAAGGGGAAAGGGGGAGGGGGCTCAACCACTGGCCTAGGGTGGGTCCTCTCGCCTGTGCCAATCTTCCCAGACCTTGTCATGAACCTCCAATCTATTTTGTAGTCTGGCTGTCATTTTCTCCATTAGTTCGATGTCTTTTATTCTGGTATAGAGGTCTGCTTGAGTAGGTGGGGCCCATCTTTTCCAGTGGAGGGCTACCAGACATCTTGCTGCTGTAAGAATATGGCCAAGTAATTTCCTGGAGTGTCGAGATATACGTAATCCGGACACACCAAGAAGAAATAATTTCGGGGTTCTAGGTACTTGTGCGCCCAACAGGCACTTCAATAATAATTGCGTTTCCGTCCAAAAGGGGACTATTTTGGGACATTTCTTTTTTTTTTAAAGCATACAGCATTATAGGCAACATGTCTGGGTAAACTACAATGCTTTATAAAGAAAGCATAACATCGGGAGATGACAGCTCAAGTGAAGTGCTTAAAATCACATTTGAAAAAAATAAAGAAAAAATTTTACATACCAACATTACAGATATCCTGTTACATTCTTTTCCTAAAGTGGTTGTAAACCTCAGACATGAAATATGAATAAAGCATATCCCTCTATAGTGTGTACTTTTCTCAATTATCCTATGCATTAAGGTGAAAAAACACCTGGCAGTCACCGCCCCCCCGTGTTACTTACCTGAGCTCCGTATTTCTGTTGGCGGAGACGCGCTCTCCCTCTCTCCATGGGGTCCCGGCTCTTGATTGGATAGATTGATAGCAGCACAACCATTGGCTCCCGCTGCTGTCGATCAAATTCAATGACGTGGGCACCGGGGGGTTGGAGCCGAGTCTGGCATTAGTGTCTGTGGACGCAAAGGCTGGACTCGGGAGCGTGCCCGCAAGGTAACCCCCTCAGGAGAGCGCTTCTCCTAGGGGGTTATCTGATGCGGGGAGAAGCCGCGAGAGCCACCGGGGGGCCCCTGAAGTGGATGTTCGGGGCCACTCTGCAAAACGAGCTGCACAGTGGAGGTAAGTATGACATGTTTGTTATTTAAAAAAAATAAAAACAATCCTTTCCAATCACTTTAAGAGCACTAAGTGTGCCCCCTTGTGACATCACTGACCCAGCATGCCCCCAGTCGTTAATGTCACAAGGGGTCAGTGCCTCGGGTCAGTGACGTCTTTGGGTGGCACCACCCATTAGTTATTTAAGAACTGTCAGACAGCAGAGCGGGCAGACGGTGGGAGCCTTCGCCAGGAGCAGAGCTTTTTTTTCTTTGGTTCGGCAGCGGACATCGTGATTGACAATGGATCTACACTGGGAGGCATTTTTTTTTTTAATTTTTAAACCGCCTAATGTTTTTTTTACACTACACTTTTTTTTTTTTGGTGAATGAGTAGGGGTACTATGTACCCCTACTCATTCGCATAGGGGGGCCTGGATCTGGGGGATCTTCCAGATTCTGATAAGTCCCCCATCCCCAGACCCCCACAACCACCGGTCAGGGTTGTGGGGACAAGGTGCTTTGGAGGGGTGCAGAGGCTCCCCTGCCCCAAAGCACCCCTCTCATGTTTAGAGCATGCGGCCTGGTATGGTTCAGAAGGGGGGGGGCACTTACTCCTCCCATCCCTTTCCTGACTTGCAGGGCTGCATGCACAGATAAGGATCTGGTATTAATTTTGGGGGGACACCACGCCATTTAAAAAAAAAAAAATTGGCGTGGGGCTTCCCCTCAAAATCCATACCAGACCAGAAGGGCCTGGTATGGATTGTCGGAGGGGACGCAGTTTTTTTTTTCTTAATTTCCCATTGCCGGCCTTTTTTTTTTTTTTTTACATTCAGCTGCCAGCGGGAACCCTGTTGACAGCTGATGACTCATCCCTTGTTAAGGACACGGCAGCTGCCCGCTCCTTAACAACCATGTTCTTTACTGGTTAAGGATGCCAGCAGCTGCCGGTTCCTTAAATATCGTATGCCGGAACCACTACTTATTTACCGTATGCATTTTTTTTAACTTTTGTGAATTTACTTTTACTCCTGTCTTACTCAGCATTTACTGAGCATTTTTGCTTTATGCGGCAAATATAGTATTGTAGCTTAAAGTGTATGCAAACCTTAAAAAATAACTTTTATCATTAGCTCTTTTTGGTCTTTTTAATCTACCATTAAAAGTGTTTGTTACATTTGTTTATTAATACAAAAAATACCTGTTGATCCTCTGCTACACTGAAATCTCAAGCATTGTTATAAGCCCTGCCCAGTTCAGCATTACTTGATAATTGCACTGAGGTGACTAAGTTCCGCATGTGGCTATAAATGCTGGGGTATTTTTCTGACACTCATTAGAAATAAAAATTGCTGGAATGAGTAGTGGAACATTTTCAAAAATACAAAACAAGGCCAACTGAATGTGCATGCTATCGTGTCCATAATTTTCAGTCTATCCCTGATCGGGGGCATGGTGTCTAATGTTAAATATACGTTTAGACAAAGGGTTATATCTACACAGGTGAATAAATATCTTTGCACTGATTCAACCACTTGCTAACATTTGTCTCATTACCATGACATTAAATGCAGTTTGCTACAAATGAATTGACTGCCAACAAATGAACCACTTGCCTAGTGGGCACTTTACCCCCATCCTACCCAGCCAATTTTCAGCTTTCAGTGCTGTAGCACTTTGAATGACAATTGTGCAGTCATGCAACACTGTACCCAAGCAACATTTTTATTATTGTTTTCACACAATTAGAGCTTTTTTTTTTAGTGGTAATTAATTACCACTGGGTTTTTTATTTTTTGGCTAAACAAATGAAAAAAAGACCTGAACATTTTGAAAAAAAAACATTTTTTTTCTTTGTTTTTGTTATAAAATTTTGCAAATAAGTAATTTTTCTTCTTCACTGATGTGCGCTGATGAGGCTGCACTGATGAGGCTGCACTAATAGGCTACACTAATAAGGTGGATATATGCGGCCCTCTGTAAACCACTTACCTTGCTGAGAGCGCCCTCCCTGTGCACTCCCAGCATGGTAGCTGACAGGGATCAGTAAGCTCCCGATGCATACATGCAATCGGAAGCTTTTTGATCATGCGACCGCTGTGAGAGCCAATCACAGAGGTCACATGACCTGAATGCCCACCTCCGCCTCCCAGATTTTATAACTCCTAAAGGACTGGGAGGCGGTGGTCGGCGTGAAGGGGTTAAATATGGCATATGATTATTCTGTATCCTAGCAAGCAGTTGGACCTTTAAGCACTTTCAGTCATGTTTACTTGTCTACCCATATTTACTTTTCTGAAAAAAACTCCATTAACAGAGTTCAATAGCTCAGGCTGAAATGTACACACTGAATGAGTCCAAACCCCCAAACCTCTTTTAATTGTGTCTGCTCTGAAAGCAGAGAGAGGATGTCTGAAAGCATAAAGCACTTTATCATATGTGCACCCTTTATAGATTGTTTAGAAAATTATGAATAGAATAATAAATAAAAAAAACAAAAATGTTTATAAAACATGTAATTCTAAAAAGAAAACCCTACCCAAAACCAACATTGTTTCCCTTTAACTTTCAAATGTAATGTTATTGTATTACATATGATTACATAAAATGTACTTCTACTTACCTGATAATAATTATGAGGGTTGTATAACAAAACAGGGTTAGAAAAGCTTGAGGGACCTTCCATGTATGATGGTGGATAGCTCTGAAACGTAGCTAGGCAGAAAACAAAGAAAGCTGTATTAGGTTATAGAACTTAAAGGAACTTCAGTCATTTTTCATCTTTCCATCTATTAAATCTTCTGCCCTTGTTGTTTTAACTTTGGATAGTAAAATATTTTTTTTCTGCCAGTAAATACCTTATACAGCCCACTTCCTGTTTCTTGTCTGGTCATTAGCCTAGGTTTATGACATCATGCACAGCTCTCTCTCTCACATTTTGTGAGAGTTTGCCAGGAAGAGAGGGGGGGGGGGGCATAAGAGGGCCAATGAGAGCTGCAGAGCTGGAGGTGTGCCTCTGTGTGTCTGTGTAAATCCAGGGAATAAAACAGGCAGCAGCTTCAGCTGCCCACAGTTAAAATGGATGCAGCCAGACTTAGTGGAGGGAGATTTCTGCAGCATATTTGGCAAGTACAGAATCACAATATATATAAAATAATATGCAAAGTGGTTGGAGGGAAGCTTCAGAATGGCAAAGATGTTTTTATTACGAATTATGTGAGCAGACTGCACTTCCTTTTTAAAGTGACATTAAACTCTGTTAAAAAGAATGCTTTCTTACCTCAATAAATTACCTTCTATTGTCCTCAGCATCCTCTAAATGTTAAATTCTTTATTTAGGGAAGGCAAAGGATAACAAACATAAGCGCGTGTCATGAGAACTCAGGCGCAGTTGAGTAACAGAGAGACCAGTTAGAACCGATTATTGAGTATATTGGTCTTTTGGAGGCAATACTATAAAAAAAAGCATATGGTGACATCAAGAGAAAAAGCTGGTAAAACTAGAGCCATCAGAAAACCTTCATGGTTCGTTATCAACTGTATGCCAGCCTTTACCCATTGTCATCAAAAATGAATAATAATAAAGGATGAGAACCAGCCAAGAAAAAAAGAAGGGGGAAAAGAGTACAAGAAAAAAGGGGTGCAAAGAGGGGAGAGAAGAGGGGGCCCTGGGGAAGAAGAGTCCATGGCAATGAAGCACATCATAACAGAGCAAGCTATCAGTGTCACTTTAAAGCCTGGCCATGTCAGTTGAGTCATGAGGAACCCCCAAACCACTTCAGAGCTGCCTGTCTGAAGAGGGATTTAGCAACTCGGTCTGCAGTGAAGCAGAAAAAATGATCCAAGGATACCAGGTGTCATGAAATCTTCCCTCTCTATTGTACAGGGATGCCGTGAGACTTTCCATATGTTCAATATCTGTGACTTTGGCTAGCTAGAAGGATATTGAGGAGGTGGCAGGCTGCTTCCATAGGGCTGGAATGTGAGCGTGACCTGACTTCCTATTAGAGTATGACTATATTTGTTCTCCATGGTCCAACTGTATTAAGAAGGTAGCCACCCTCTCTTGCTCACAAAATTAACTAGGTCCTCATTCCAAATACACTATATTACCAAAATTATTAGGACACCTGCCTTAACATGCACATAAACTTTAATGGCATCCCAGTCTTAGTCCGTAGGGTTCAATATTGAGTTGGCCCACCCTTTGCAGCTATAACAGCTTCAACTCTTCTGGGAAGGTCGTCCACAAGGTTTAGGAGTGTGTCTATGGGATAGTTTGACAATCTTCCAGAAGCGCATTTGTGAGGTCAGGCACCGATGTTGGACGAGAAGGCCACACCTCCCGCAGCATTTTTTACTGACAAAACATGAAAAATGTACTGGCGGATCACATTTTTTACTGGCAACCTGAGAAATTACAGAACTCCTATTGAAAACTAACACAGTGAATATTTGAATGGTATAAACATGATATGGAAACACTGACAATACCTAAAACAAAGTAATTTGTTAGATTTACACTTAAAAAGCAGTGTTAATTTTGGCAGCAAATTTCGATTTAGTTTTAGTCTTAGTCTTAGGACTAAAATGGCATTTTAGTTCCATTTTAGTCTTCTGCAATTGTTTTAGTCATACTTAGTCGACTAAATCTGCAGTACATTTTAGTCGACTAAAACTCATTTTAGTCGTCTAAAATCGAATGGGTGTAATTAAATTTTAATGCATTAGTTAACAATTCTCTACCATTTCCAAACTCATTATATACTGCTGGAAGTGAAAAATCTAATATGTTATTTATTGTGGTATTGAGGTATGAACATCCACTACAGACCAGTGTTAATTTTGAAGTCAAATTTCAATTTAGTTTTAGTCTTAGCCTTTTGACTAAAATGCCATATTAGTTTTAGTCCCATTTTCGTCTTTTTTAGTCATCTCAGTTGTTTTAGTTTTAGTCGTATTTTAGTTGACTAAAATAATATTCATTCAGTCGACTAAAATGTTTTAGTCATTTTAGTCGACGAAATTAACACTGTTAAAGAGTCAACAGAGCAAGAAATTATCAGCCCCTGATATTTACTGGCAGTTGTAAAAAAATCACAGATTTTTACAAACTGTCAGTAAATTTACTGGCGGTTGGCAACCCTGGGACTGTTGTATATAAAGTCTCAAACCCGCCCCACAGGAGTCAAGCACCGGCAGCATCTCAAACTCTCAAATGCACTGACAGAGAAGCAAGAGCCAACAAACAAGCTGGGGGGGGGGGGGGGCGGGGCGAGCTGTAACGCGTTTCCAAGGCCCGCCTCCATCATCAGGCTATGTACAGTGGGTCAGAGCTTGTATATACAACGGTTCTTCATTCCATCTTGACAACCTCTTGTCCTCAGGGTATTCCACACCAGCCCTGTATGCTGTTTTCAAAACACCTTGATGTAAGTGTATTTGGAATAAAGTGCAATAGTTTTTTACTCCTAATAACTGGCGCCCTCACTTTTCTCTTTTTGATCGTAGGAAAACTGATTGGCTTCTTTTGCTGCTTCCCCTCCTCCAGCTTGATTTCTGCTGTACGGTGGATTGAAAAGGGCTTACACCAAGTAAAATTCATGTACAGTACTTAAATTGCCTGCATTTACAAATAAACATTGTATACAAATATACATTACTGAATGTAGATCTGCAGTCATTTCTGTCTTTTACATGTGCTGTGGAATTCAGCATTAAGTGATAGAACATGAGAAAAGTTCAATTACATTGTAGCTTGGTTGCAAACATTCCACATAATTCAGCAGTAGAGCTTCAAGGCCAAACAAGAAAGTAATGAAATCACCCTTCAATTGTCACTTCAAGCTACTGTGCTGTAACCTTACTTCCTCCAGTGTACAAAGGGATATCAATACACTCTTGTCAGTAAATGAGTTTTTTTGGATACAAATGTGTGACACTCAAATGATATATCAAAGAAATCATAATCTGTGCTTAAGCGCAATATTGTAAAAGCAATCTGTGCAGAACATGCCCACTCTTTTTATACTTTTAAATGACATACTGTAAACTTAGCCACGTGACTTAAAGTAGAACTATAGGCAAAACTTTTTTTTCATTTTGGATAGATTAATGGAAGTTTATAACCTCTGTCAGATTTTTTTTTCCCGCCATCTGTGTCCCATTGCAGAGATTACGCTTCACTTCCTGTCCCTTATCCAAACAGGAAGTGAGAGGAAATCCTTGCAAATTAAGGGAATTACTTGGGGACCCCCAGCTTACCAGAACTAGTGTCCCCATTAGAAGATTTCCCCTCTGTTACTTTTTTGGTGACAGCCCAAAATTTGGGATTTTCTTTTACTTTCACTTTCAATGATGATAGTAAACAGGACAAATAGAGAGGATGAATCTCCTTAACGAGGGCACAGGCAGCAATAAAATCTGACAGGTGTTCTAGTCCCTCCACACTCTACTTAAAACTAATAAAAAAAGTTTTGCCCTTAGGTATACTTTAACCACTTCAGCCCCGGAAGAATTTACCCTCTTCCTGACCAGAGCACTTTTTGCGATAAGACACTGTGTTGCTTTAACTGACAAGTGCGAGGTCGTGCAACGTTGCACCCAAACAAAATTGATGTCCTTTTTTCCCCCACAAATAGAGCTTTCTTTTGGTGGTATTTGATCGCCTCTGCGTTTTTTGTATTTTGCGGTATAAACAAAAAAAGAGCGACAATTTTGAAAAAAAAAACAACAATATTTTGTAGTTGTTGCTATAATACATATGCCCTTTTTTTTTTAAAAAGCAAATTTTTTCTCAGTTTAGGCCGATATGTATTCTTCTACATATTTTTGGTAAAAAAAATCGCAATAAGTGTACATTGATTGGTTTGCGCAAAAGTTATAGCGTCTACAAAATAGAGGATAGATTTATAGCATTTTTATCATTATTATTTTTTTTTTACTAGTAATGGTGGCGATCTGCGATTTTTATCGTGACTGCGACATTATGGCGGACACTTCGGACAATTTTGACACATTTTTGGGACCATTGGCATTAATATAACGATCAATGCTATAAAAATGCATTGATTACTGTAAAAATGTCACTGGCAGTCAAGGGGTTAACACTAGGGGGCGATCGAGGGGTTAACTGTGTTCCCTGGGAGGTGATTGTAACTGAAGGGGGAGGGGACTGACTAGAGGAAGTGACGGATCGTGGTTCCTAGCTAATAGGAACACACAATCTGTCACTCCTTTCGGAACAGAACAGGGACGTGTGTGTTTACACACACACGTCCCTGTTCTGTGTCTCCTGCTCACGATCGCTCGTGGCCGGCGGTCATCGCAACCGTCGGCCACGAGCATCGGCACCCCCACTGTGCATCGAACGCACGCCTGCTATCCCGACCCTGCGAGCCGACGTATAGCTACGACGGCTCGCGCAGGTGAGCCAACCTGCTGTAGCATGACTGCGGCGATTGGTCGGGTAGCGGTTAACCACTTCAATACCAGGCACCTGCCCAAGCCAATTTTCAGCTTTCAGCGCTGTCGTACTTTGAATGACAATTGCGTGGTCATGCTACACTGTACCCAAACAAAATTTTTATCATTTTGTTCCCCCAATTAGAGCTTTGTTTTGGTGGTATTTGATCACCTCTGGGGCTTTTATTTGTTGCTGAACAAATAAAAAAAGACCAAATTAAAAAAAAAAAAAAAAAAGTTTTGCTTTGTTTCTGTTATAAAATTTTGTAAAAATGTTTTCTCCTTCACTGATGGGCACTGATGAGGCTGCACTGAAAGGAACGGATAACTCTGCACTGATGGGGTGGCACCAATAAGGTGCCACTGATGAGGTAGCACTGATGATGAGCACTGATGGGCGCTCATAGGTGCCACTGATATGCAGCACAGATGGGCACTCATAGGTGCCACTGATGGGCACTCATAGGCGACACTGATGGGCACTGAAAGGCTGCACTGATGGGTACTTATGGGTGGCACTGATGGGCCTGATAGGTGGCACTGATGGACACTGACAGATGGCACTGATGGGTATCACTGTTATGGTGGCACTGGCAGGCACTGCTGATGGGCACTGATAGGCATCATATGGGCACCGATTGGCATCCCTGGTGGCTATGGGTGGCATACCTGGTGGTCATCAGTGATGGGCATCCCTAGTAGCCATGGGTGGCATCCCTGGTGGTCCTGGGTGGGCATCTTCGGGGGAGGGTTGCACTGATAATCAATCAGCGCAGACCCACCCTGTGAGGAGAGCTGCCTATCAGCTCTCCTCTACTCGTGTGATCCGTCAGAGGTTCTTTACCCAGATCAGAGATGCGGTGTGTCAGACTGACACACAGCACCACCGATTGCTACACTGCGCTCCACCGTGGGCGCGTTCTTGTTATCATATGACGTTTGGTCAGGATAATACAAGCACATTGCGCACATGATATTGCTATATGGCAGGCGGGAAGTGGTTAAAATGAACATGTATTACATTTATTTCAATAAAGCACACTACCACAATGCTAAAATGCTCATGCCTTGTGGTACCCTTGTTAGGAGTGTTGGAGTGGCATATAAAACAAATGGCAGCGCGCTTAGTTTTGTGTTTTACTGTCTGTTGCCATGAGTTAATGGTATGAATTGGCCCTAAAAATGAAAAAACCTGCTTCACAGGAGTTTCTACAAAACATCATTTGCATAAACTGGAATATTTTCAGTAGACATAAGTCAATTTTAAAGCTGGCTACACAATAAAAAATGTGATTGCATAATCTCCTTTAGATTAACCAGGAACTAAATATTGAAAAATACTTTTTTAATGGCTATAAAATGAATGGATTGTTTGGGTAGGCCCCCACACTGCATTCTTGTTAAAGCAAATTGTACCATGTTCTTACTAGGAAAGGGTTTGGTTAAGGCTTTGTTCATACCTATGCAGGTGAGACAGAGCATATTTGTGTTTTTGCTTGTTTCTCTGCTTTGCTTTTGATTTAAATGGGCCGCCCTATGAGCACTAATGAACTGCATGACCATTTGGAAAAATCGCAGTACACCAAAATGTAAGGTAATTTGTTGCAATGCGTCTCCGGGCACAAAAACGTGTTTCCATTACTAGATTTCTTTGCGGTTTTTAATGGCACTGCCATACATCTGCAAATTGATTGTAAATTCTCCTTTATACAAGAACTATGTAGTGAAAATGTCTCATCGATGGCTATAAACCAGGATTTTGTACATGTTCCCACAACACACAAATGTGAATTCTTCTTTTTCACTTTCTTTCTCACTGATTTCACTTTCTAATGCCCCGTACACACGAGTGGAATTTCCATCAGAAAAATCTTGGATGGTTTTTCTGACGGAATTCCGCTCAAGCTTGCCTTGTATACACACGGTCACACAAAAGTTCTCTGAACTTTCAACTGTCAAGAACGCGGTGACGTACAACACTACGACGAGCCAAGAAAATGAAGTTCAATGCTTCCGAGCATGCGTCAAATTGTTTCCGAGCATGCGTGTTTTTTTGCGCGTCTGTATATCTGAATTGCATACAGACGAACGCATTTTCGGATAGGAACTTTTTCCGAACGAAAAATAGAGAACCTGCTCTCAATCTTTTGCTGGCTGGAATTCTGCCAGCAAAAGTCCGATGGAGCGTACACACGGTCGCATTTTCCGACCAAAAGCTCACATCGGTCTTTTCTTGGCGGCATTTCCGATCGTGTGTACGGGGCATACTTGTACAAGAAATCAGTGGCTTAAAAGTGTATGTAATCCTTAACAAGAAACTTTTCATATTCACTCCAATTTTGGTTTCCTGAACATAACACAGAGGGCTGATTTACTTCTTTCCAGTGCATTCCAGTGTCATGCGTTAACATGCACAGCATAAAAGCAGCGATTCAAAATGAATAGGCTAATAACGCACTCTAACATGCTTGAAAATCACATGAGCCTTTTTTTCTAATGCAATGCACTACTGTGCATTACTGAGTGTTGCAGTGTACTGCAACATGCATTCATTACCTTAGTCTGTTGAGGTGCCATTCAAACCGAATGGCATTGCAATGCATTTAATGTACCTACTTCCCTTCTCCCTTCTCCCAGTATGCATTAGTTTAGCAGTACCAAATGCATGATCATAAACAAATAGGGGTGAGACCTGTATTCCTAAATGAACTGGAGTTGAGGGTAAGTATACAAATCCCATTTTCTTTATCATTTAATTAGGGACACAGGAATTCAGACACTGTTGGCACATCCAAAAACAGTCTAACTATGGGGTTTGCAATGGCAACAAAAGATAGGCCCACAACATAACTGGGGACTGCCTGCGTCCGAAGACTGCCTGACCATACATCCGAAGCTGGTATAAGATGGGGCCTGAACATCCACCTGGTAATATTTGGAGACTGTGTGAACACAAGACCAGCTGGCAGCCTTGCAAATCTGGGAAACATTAGCCTGATACTGAAAAGCTCAAGATGCGCTTGTAGATCTAGTAGAGTACACCTTGGCAGGAAAGAGTGGAACTCCATCCTTTAAGACCATAAGCTTAAAGTAGAATTCTCAGATATATCTAACTACTACTTAAGCACTTAAGGACCGAGCCTCTTTTTGAGATTTGTTGTTTACAAGTCAAAAACAGTTTTTTTTTTGCTAGAAAATTACTTAGAACCCCCAAACATTATACATTTTTTTTCCCTAACACCCTAGAGAATAAAATGGCGGTCGTTGCAATACTTTCTGTCACACCGTATTTGTGCAGCTGTCTTACAAGCGCACTTTTATTTAGACATAATACACATTTTTTAATTAAAAAATAAGACAACAGTAAAGTTAGCCCAATTTTTTTTTATATTGTGAAAGATAATGTTACGCTGAGTAAATTGATACCCAACATGTCACGCTTCAAAATTGCGCCCCCTCGTGGAATGGCAACAAACTTTTACCCTTAAAAATATCCATAGGCGACGTTTAAAAAATTCTACAGGTTGCATGTTTTGAGTTACAGAAGAGGTTATTACTCTCGCTCTACCGGTCGCAGCAATACCTCATGTGTGGTTTTAACACCGTTTTCATATGCGGGCGCTGCTCACGTATGCGCTCGCTTCTGTGCGTGAGCTTGGCAGGACTGGACGCGTTTAAAATTTTTTTTTTTTTTTTTTTATTTATTTTACTTTTTATTTTTACACTGTTCTTTTTGAAAAAAAATTGTGTCACTTTTATTCCTATTACAAGGAATGGAAACATCCCTTGTGATAGAAAAAAAGCCAGGTCCTCTTAAATATGAGATCTGGTGTCAAAAAGACCTCAGATCCATATTTACACTAAAATGCAATAAAAAAAAAAAAATGTTGTCATTTAAAAAAAAAATGACCCTTTAAGAGCTATGGGCGTAAGTGACGTTTTGACATCGCTTCCGCCCTGCAATGGTATGAAGACGGGTGGAGGCCATCTTCCCCCCACTCGTCTCCATGCCACTGAGAAGAAAGGATCCAATCGCCTCCGCCGCCGTCGATGGCTTCGGTAAGCGGCGAGCACCGGAGCGCGGTGGGAGGGGGATCTCTCCCACCGCCGATAAAAGTGATCTCGTGCCGAATCTGCCGCAGAGACTACTTTTATCTTGAAGTGGACCGCCGGCCGAAGAAGAGGATATCGGGGTTATGGCAGCTAGCTGCTGCCATAACAACGATTTTCCTCTTCAAACTTAGGAAGTATAACGGAGTGCGGCGGTCTGTAAGTGGTTAAACTGCTCCCTCCCCACTCCTAGCACCTATACTATCTAACCTGTGTTAAAAAAGATGTAAATACTTACCTATTTTCAGGCCGCTCCCATCATGTGATCTCCTCTGTGTCAGCCAGCGACCAGCTACAGGGGAGAGGAGAGAGCACCCGGCAATGGCTGGAATACCTGAGTGGTGATGTCACCCATAGGCTTATTATGGCATATTCATTGTAGGCACTCCCTCCTCTCCCCTGAAGCCGCCGCTAGCTGACACAGGGGAGCCGATCATATAGCCTGACTGGAGTGGTCTGAAAATAAGTAAGTATACAGATCTTTCTTCCACATCTTAGTTAGTATAACTGTTATGCCGAGTACACACGGTTGGAATTTCCAACAACAAATGTTCGATGTAAGCTTGTTGTCGGAAATTCCGACTGTGAGTAGGCTCCATCGGACATTTGTTGTCGAAATTTCCGACAACAAAACTTTGAGAGCTGGATCTCAAATCCATTGTCGTAAATTCCGATCGTGTGTACACAAATCCGACGCACAAAATTCCACGCATGCTCGGAATCAAGCAGAAGAGCCGCACTGGCTATTGAACTTAATTTTTCTCAGCTTGTCATATGTGTTGTACGTCACCGTGTTCTTGGCGATCGGAATTTCCGACATTTGTGCGACCGTGTGTATGCATGACAAGTTTGAGCCAACATCTGTCGGAAATAAATCCAGGATTTTGTTGTCGGAATGTCCGATCGTCTGTACACAGCATTAGGAGGGGGAAGGAGCAGTTTTAAGATTAGTTAGCTTCATCCCAGAATATTACTTTAAATCATGATCTGCCTAGGACAGGATTGTTTCTACCTCTCATGTCCTGGCGAGACTTCTGATTCCTCCCTGATGGTTGATGTACGTCACTGCGGTGGCATTATCAGACTGAACCCTGATCTGATGACCCTCCAGTAGGGATGTCCAGCGTTACAGGGACAACCAAGTCACTTGAAGTCCCAAAATTGTAATCAGAAGATGAGATTTCGCAGACATCCAAGACTGCTGCACTGGTAAGGTGTCCAGCACTCCTCTTCAGCCCAACACGCTGGCATCCATTTTGAGGAATTTTTATGAGACCAGAAGAACTTCTCCAACTCCAGAGCAGCACCCTGGCCTGGTGGCTCAGACACAACCTAGTCTTCAGTGCGAAGTGAATCAATCTGTCCACAAACTGAACTGACTTGTCCCATAATGAGAGTATGTTGTGTTGCAGGTGTCTGAAGTGGTACTGGGAATAATGGGACTGCCTAAAAATAATTTACCATCAGCCACAGAACTCTCATGCAGAAGCAGAGATTTGGGTAACTTCTGAATTAAAGAGTCCGAGCCTGGGAGTACAGTTTGATGTTTCTCATGTGGAGGAATAACTCTGGCTTAAGCTGTTTCTAGGAGAAAACCCAGATATTCAATGCAATAAGTCAGTTCCAGCGCTGACTTCTGAAGGTTTAGGACCTAGCCGAACCTTTACGAGGTCTGGGTGGCTTAATCTACACTGTCAGCTAGAACCTGTGCTGACTGATTCCTCAACAGCAGGTCATCCAGATAAGCCACAATGGGTGTGTCCTTGGAGCATATCAAGGCCAGCACAGGGGCCAGGGCCCTGGTGAACACTCAAGGTGCAGTGCATAAGCTAAATGGCAGGCCACAAACTGGAAGTGCTGGGAACCCACAGCAAGTAATGCAGGTATGCATACTAGAAGACAGAGAGGGACTATGACTAACCTAGTGGAATTCAGGAAGGATTTCTGTGCTCGAATGTACTGTATGTTGTAAACTTTAGAGTTTTGAGATCCATAATATAGTAGATACCCCCTTTTGGTTCGTAAACGGGAGACCTGGAGTGGAACCTCTTAAAATTGTTCCAACACAGGTACTGGGGCAATGACCCCTTACTACAGAAGACCTGCAAGGACTGTGATGCAGTGACACAGGCAGGTTGAAAAACACAAAGTGAGGAGGAGAATGGGAACAGAATTATAGCTTGCAGCACCTGGAAACCACCTCCGCACCCAAGCATCTGAGATGCTTGTTGTCCAAATGTCTACAGAAGCTAACACATGTCTCCCCACTTTGGAAAGTGGGAGCACTTCCTTATGCTGAAGAAGGTTTGAGGGGGAGGGTTGGGGTTTGGGGGACTTGGAAGTCCAGGGTTTGAGAGAGGACTGGGTGTCAAGCAGACTGTTCCTAGCCTCTGAGGAGGACTGAGACCTAGGTTTCTTCTTCTGCTGGGAAGAATGGGTACTTCTGCTGCCTGTGGCATCTATGATAAGATACACTGTTCCAAAAAAGGGCATGCACAGCAGACTTTTTTTATGTCACTTCTGCAGTCCAACAGTTCAGACATAGAGTTCTTTTTAGCTTAACTGACGGGAGACTCATACTGTAATGAGACAGATAGCAACCAATCTTTTCATGGGGCCTTATGCCAGTCTGCTAAAATTTGGCAGACTAGTGTCATCGTCAGGACATGTTGTAAAGCATGGCCTGTTAGAGAAACAAAGTTTCACTTGTTGTTGGGGTCCTTAAAGGAGTTGTAAAGGCAGAAGGTTTTTTACCTTAATGCATTCTATGCATTAAGATAAAAAGTCTTCTGTGTATAGCAGCCTCCCCAGCACCCGCTAATACTTACCAGAGCCCCATCTCTGTCCAGTGATGTCCACAAGTCCCTTGGCCATCTGGGGTTCTCCCTCCTGATTGGCTGAGACACAGCAGTAGCCATTGGCTCCCGTAGCTGTCAATCAAAGTCAGTTAGCCAATCAGCGGGTGGAGAAGGGGTGGGGCAGAATGGCACCTCCGTGTCTGAATGGACACACAGAGCTGCAGCTCGGCTTGGGTGCCAGCTTGCTGTGGGGGGGCACTCAACAGGAGGGAGGGGCCAGGAGCAGCGATGAGGGACACAAGAAGAGGAGAATGCAGGCTGCCCTGTGCAAAACCACTGCACATAGGAAGTTAGTATAACATGTTTGTTATTTAAAAAAAGTCCGAGCCTGGGAGTACAGTTTGACGTTTCTCATGTGGAGGAATAACTCTGGCTTAAGCTGTTTCTAGGAGAAAACCCAGATATTCAATGCAATAAGTCAGTTCCAGCGCTGACTTCTGAAGGTTTAGGACCTAGCCGAACCTTTACGAGGTCTGGGTGGCTTAATCTACACTGTCAGCTAGAACCTGTGCTGACTGATTCCTCAACAGCAGGTCATCCAGATAAGCCACAATGGGTGTGTCCTTGGAGCATATCAAGGCCAGCACAGGGGCCAGGGCCCTGGTGAACACTCAAGGTGCAGTGCATAAGCTAAATGGCAGGCCACAAACTGGAAGTGCTGGGAACCCACAGCAAGTAATGCAGGTATGCATACTAGAAGACAGAGAGGGACTATGACTAACCTAGTGGAATTCAGGAAGGATTTCTGTGCTCGAATGTACTGTATGTTGTAAACTTTAGAGTTTTGAGATCCATAATATAGTAGATACCCCCTTTTGGTTCGTAAACGGGAGACCTGGAGTGGAACCTCTTAAAATTGTTCCAACACAGGTACTGGGGCAATGACCCCTTACTACAGAAGACCTGCAAGGACTGTGATGCAGTGACACAGGCAGGTTGAAAAACACAAAGTGAGGAGGAGAATGGGAACAGAATTATAGCTTGCAGCACCTGGAAACCACCTCCGCACCCAAGCATCTGAGATGCTTGTTGTCCAAATGTCTACAGAAGCTAACACATGTCTCCCCACTTTGGAAAGTGGGAGCACTTCCTTATGCTGAAGAAGGTTTGAGGGGGAGGGTTGGGGTTTGGGGGACTTGGAAGTCCAGGGTTTGAGAGAGGACTGGGTGTCAAGCAGACTGTTCCTAGCCTCTGAGGAGGACTGAGACCTAGGTTTCTTCTTCTGCTGGGAAGAATGGGTACTTCTGCTGCCTGTGGCATCTATGATAAGATACACTGTTCCAAAAAAGGGCATGCACAGCAGACTTTTTTTATGTCACTTCTGCAGTCCAACAGTTCAGACATAGAGTTCTTTTTAGCTTAACTGACGGGAGACTCATACTGTAATGAGACAGATAGCAACCAATCTTTTCATGGGGCCTTATGCCAGTCTGCTAAAATTTGGCAGACTAGTGTCATCGTCAGGACATGTTGTAAAGCATGGCCTGTTAGAGAAACAAAGTTTCACTTGTTGTTGGGGTCCTTAAAGGAGTTGTAAAGGCAGAAGGTTTTTTACCTTAATGCATTCTATGCATTAAGATAAAAAGTCTTCTGTGTATAGCAGCCTCCCCAGCACCCGCTAATACTTACCAGAGCCCCATCTCTGTCCAGTGATGTCCACAAGTCCCTTGGCCATCTGGGGTTCTCCCTCCTGATTGGCTGAGACACAGCAGTAGCCATTGGCTCCCGTAGCTGTCAATCAAAGTCAGTTAGCCAATCAGCGGGTGGAGAAGGGGTGGGGCAGAATGGCACCTCCGTGTCTGAATGGACACACAGAGCTGCAGCTCGGCTTGGGTGCCAGCTTGCTGTGGGGGGGCACTCAACAGGAGGGAGGGGCCAGGAGCAGCGATGAGGGACACAAGAAGAGGAGAATGCAGGCTGCCCTGTGCAAAACCACTGCACATAGGAAGTTAGTATAACATGTTTGTTATTTAAAAAAAACAAGCCTTTACAATCACTTTAAACAAACTGTAGCTGCATCCTCTACAGCAGGGATATGCAATTAGCGGACCTCCAGCTGTTGCAGAACTACAAGTCCCATGAGGCATAGCAAGACTCTGACAGCCACAAGCATGACACCCAGAGGCAGAGGCATGATGGGACTTGTAGTTTTGCAACAGCTGGAGGTCTGCTAATTGCATATCCCTGCTTTACAGGGATCATCAAGGCTTTGAGACAGGACATTGTTGGATTCACAGCAAGGGCGGCCCACTTTTGAACAAAGTCCCCCACAAATGGGTACATGGCTGCAATTTGGGAGGAGCGAACAGCTTGTCAGGGTTCTTCCATTCTCCAAAAAGTATGATTGTGATCAGTGTGTACCAGAAAGGTCTTAGCAGTCTTATGGATCCTAAAAGAGACAAGAATGACGCCAGCACTGGTAGAAGCTGCAGGATAATCTTCAAGTTTTAAAGTGGTGCAAACTCTGTCAGTGGCCCGAGACTCCTCTGGTGTAGCATCATCCATTAAGAACCCTTATAGACTGCCTTAGACAGAGTTTCGATGGCTGAAGGTTCACAGGCTAATCTGAAAGTTGCAATTTGGCCCATATAGGCCTGCATGACTGTGGTTAAATCCTTCTGCGAAAGAGCCGAGGAGGGGGACACACCTGATGGAGCTAGAGAAGACTCAGATGATGTCATAGACTGAAGCAGAGGGCAACGTTTCAGGCTGACAGAGATCGATCGAAGATAGATTGCATTTGCATTCAGAGCAGCAGCAGGAAGATGCTTCCTTAGTGGTAAATGGTGGGAAAAAGAGTAAAGAACACATGTGCAACAGTCCACCCAGCACTCACTCCCTTAGCACTTCCTCTTCCACAGTAAATTGACTAATAGTGGGAATTCCAAATGGCTCAAAGCAACCCTACTAGGATCTAAGGCATAGGGGATATGTACCTAAAAAACTTCAACAAAATTTTGAATATGTTTCTCCAACAGCTTGCTCCTCTCCCCTTACTGCTGTTTCCCCTGCTTCTATTACCAGTAATTTTAGTGTAGTGGTATCTGATGCTTACTAAAACTGTGAAGTTATGCAAATTGCACATACATTCTGCCTTGTGTCATACACTCTGCACTCCTCTCCTGCACATGATGCTGGCTGTCATACCTGCAACACTCCTCTGCTGCACATACCGATTATTTCCATACCCTGCACACAGCGATCCTACAAATACTTCCCGCTATCATAACCTCCAAACTCCTTTCCTGCATGTACTGCTCTCGACCATATCCTCTGCACTACTCTCCTGCACATTTTGTATACTTTCTTACTCTCAACACTCCTTTCCTGCACATACTGGCTAATATCATGCCCTTCGCAGCTCTTCTGCACATAGTGGAAACAAAGCTTCTCGTACTCCTCTTTAGCACATATTGCCTTACATAAGTCAGCACATACTAACTTCTGCCACTCCTTTCCTACATATTGGACAGTCTCATACTCTCTGCACTTATCTCCTGCACATACTACCACCACTCACTATCATATCTTCCATTGCTCCTCTCCTGCAGATAGAAAACTTTTTAATTCCTCCTTCATTACAAAATTTTACATATTATTTCTTCTTCCTATTGACACTTCTGTATGTAAAACTCTTTGCAATATCCTAAATTTCACCAGTTCTGAAAGAAACATGTTTTTGCTTATCTATATATAAAATATATTTGATGAATGCTTCCAGCAGAACATCTTGTCTAAAGACTGAAGACTCACCTGCTGGATAATATGCACTAGGATACTGCATGGAGAGTGAGCTTCCATAATTCTGTACAGATCCCATCATGACAGAGTGACCTTGCTGGACATGAAGAGAAGTGGCAGTGGACTGCAGTGTATATGCAACTTGAGTTGGAACTTGCTGGATGAGAGGAAAAAGGGCTGGCCTTTCTGGGAATGGTGATGGAACACTTAAGTACCCTTGATGAGGTCCCACTGAACTTGGCAACATCTTAGTAGACACTGGCATATCAACAAACTCTTTTATAGAAGACGCAGAATGGCTTTGGGATACCGGACCAGCATAGGGATATAGAGAAATATTTTCTTGCTTAGGAAAATGCTTATTCTTTTCCAATGGCATTAGACCTATAGATCAGAAACAGCAGAAATTAGATAAGTCAGGTAATAAAAATATTAAACTTAAGAAACAACTCCACTTATGCATTCCTCTTTTGTGTGTAATTTTTTAAATAATTTTTACTTTGGAGTCACACTTAGGGAGGTGAGGGACGGGGCAAGCCCTGCTAACTGTCATCCTTATACAATAAGAGCTCTTCAGCAGCCAGTAAGGGCAAAGCCCAGTTGACTGCCATCCCCTTAACCAATGAGAGTGCCTCAGTAGCCAAAAAGGCAATCTGATTGGAGAGATGAATGACTGCTGATGGTCATGCCTAAATCAAAAAAGCAATAATGTTAATTGGATCCTGTCTAAATTGTCCCTAGTATGTATGAATGTGAGTTAGGGACCTTAGATTGTAAGCCCCTTGAGGGTAGGGACTGATGTGAATGTACAATGTATATGTAAAGCGCTGCGTAAATTGACGGCGCTATATAAGTACCTGAAATAAATAAATAAATAAATAATGCAAACCTGTAGTAGTGGTAAATCAGTGGCCACCTACCTTTTCCAGTGTAGGATAAATAATAAATCAGGTCTCATAGCTTCTTAAGGGGAACATAACAGTATGAGTTAACAAAGCACAATAGTTAAAATGTATGTCCAATAAACCTACTTTTCCTAACTTTGGAACCCATGTCAGGCTTTTTGGGAGTCTGTTAGAGAGATTTATCCTCACTTCCATTCCTGCTGACAATGTTTTACCAGACAAAAAGTGAGGGTAAAACCGGCCATACCTGGATCGAAATTTGGCAAGTTCAGCTGGAACAGGCCAAGATATGATCCATTTGTGGGCAGGCTGATTGTACCCAAGTCGATCTATCAACTGACTTGGGTATAAGCAGCCTTTCTGACTTTTTGCATGCGGCTATAGCTGCTAGCAGTAGACATTGGGTCCTGCTGACCAGGAAGTCTCCCCCCGCCAGCAGAACACAATAGCACTGCAGGAGGCATTCCCCCAGCAATACTGACTGTGTTGATGGTGGAAATGAGCAATTTTCTTTCCTTCCACCCATGGTGGAAGAAAGAAAACCATATCATCTATGGGCTGCTTTACTTTTCAACAGTGACACAGACAAAAAAAAAAAAAAACGTTAATACAGTAGGGGAAGTTTAGAAGTCCTGGCAGATTTTTTTTTCTGTCTGTGTCCCTGTCATAAGTTATCCCCCATTATCTGTTTGGTCAGCAGGAGAGGAAGTGGGGGTAAATCTCTCTAAGGCTCGATTCACATCTATGCATGTTGCTTTTGAGCGTTTCTGCAGTGCTTTTTGTGGTGTTTGCCGCGTTTTTGGACGCGTGGTTTTCGTCTTTTTACAGTGTATATACCTGGTTGCTAAGGAGGGGGCCGGGAAGCCGGCCGCCGTGTACTTAACAACCAATGAGTCATCAGCTGTTAGCGGGCTTCCCCACTGACAGCTGAATGTGAAAAGAAAGAATTGCCGGCTAAAAAAAATAGAGAAAAAAACCCAGCATGGGGACCCCTCCAGGTCCATACCAGGCCCTTGGGTCTAGTATGGATTCGGAGGGGACCCCCCACGCCAAAATGTAAAAACAAAATAGGGTGGGCCCCCCCCCCCAAAATCCATAGCAGACCCTTATCCAAGCATGCAGCCTGGCAGGTCAGGAAAGGGAGGAGACAAGCAAGCACCCCCCCATCCTGAACCATACCAGGCTGCATTTCCACAACATGGAGGGGTGGGTGCTTTGGGGCACCCCAAAGCACCTTGCCCCCATGTTGATGGTGACAAGGGCCTCTTCCCGACAACCCTTGCCCCGTGGTTGTGGGGGTCTTATCGGAATCTGGAAGCCCTCTTTAACAAGGGGGCCCCCAGATCCCGCCCCCCCATCTGAATGGGTAGGGGTACATTGTACCCCTACCCATTCACCAAAAAAAGTAGTGTAGTGTG
The DNA here is from genome assembly GCF_042186555.1 of Aquarana catesbeiana. Taxonomy (NCBI): domain Eukaryota; kingdom Metazoa; phylum Chordata; class Amphibia; order Anura; family Ranidae; genus Aquarana; species Aquarana catesbeiana. The sequence continues at coordinate 653,802,134 of NC_133325.1, forward strand.
ACAAAACACAAAAGACCCCGACACCCCCCCATGTTGAGGGCATGCAGTCTGGTTCAGGAGAGGGGGGGGGCCCCTCGCTCGTCCCCTCTCTTACCTGACCTGCTGGGCTGCATGCTCGGCATGAGTCGGTCTGATGACTCATCGGTTGTTAAGGACGCGGTAACTGGCTTCCCGGCCCCCTCTTTAGCAACCAGCTATATACAGTGTAAAAAAAAAAACGCAAAATTGCGGTATTGAAGTCTATTACATGCAAAATTGCGGTATTGAAGTCTATTACATGCAAAACGCTGTATTTTGCCGGAAAAAAAAGTACCTGACCCTTTCCAAAAACGCAGAGGCACAAGAATGCATTGATGTGAACGTGTTCAATAGGAACCCATGCTAAAAAATGTCCCTGCATTTCTGCAAAATGCATAAAAAATGCATTAGCGTGAATGGAGCCTAACAGGCCCCCCCCCCCCCACCCAGTATAGCACTAGCAAGTTTGAATCCTTCCCGACTTTATCCAAAACTAGAAAAAATATCTGGCTGGAAATATACTTTAAACAGACATTGTCAGCTTGCCCCCTCCACAAGTTTTATTCACCTTATCAATGCTAGCTTAGCTCACCACTCCTGCGTTCGTCACAGCTGGTGACAATACTCATTGCTTCTGCTTTCAGGAAGAATGTGACATTGCTCAGGTCCACCAGCCATCTGCTGTCCCCTTAGCACCTGACACCAGCCATTCCCTTGCATTTTAGGTCTGATTGCAGAGGAGGTAGGAGCTGCCATTGAGCGCTGGTAAGGTACTTATAACATGGATGGAGGGCTCTTGACAAAGACACTGACACTTTGGCCGTTATTGACAAGGTGACAGAATCCCTTTAAAGCAAACCTTCAGGCTGGGTTCACATTGCAGCACGGAGCAGCTCACAGCAGAGATCTGGTGCGTCCCTGTTCACTGTTTCAGGTCCAATTTCAGGTCCGAATTTGTGTCTGAATTCAGACCTGAAACAAACCAGAAGACGCACAGGACTCCTGTACAATTCGCACCAGAACCGCTACGAAGATGTGTGAACCGTTTCCATTGAGAGCTGGTCACAATCTCCTGACATGCGAATTGGATGCGGAGAAATACGAATCCAATTCGCAATAGTGTGAACCCAGCCTAAAACTTTAAAAGGTAAACATTATGCCAACATATAGACACCACAAGATGGTTGATATCACTCTTAAAATCCTCTCAGTGTGCCTACTTAATTAACACTGAACTCCAGGCTGATCCAAAATAAAATCAAGAAATAAATGTCTGTCTAGCTTTGGAGGGTATTAACAGAGAGTAATACTAATCTTACTTCCATGGTCTTGCAGCAGCCGGTGTTCCAGTCTTCTCTCCCATCTCAGAATGTGGTCGGACACTCTAAATTATATCATACAATGGAGGACCAGTGGTAACCACTGGTCCTGCATTGTGTATGATGACTCTAACAAGAGTGTACACAATGACCCGAGAAGAGGAGTGTTTTGGGGGAACAGATCACCAGTACTTGAAATGGCGGAGAGGAAGCCCGAGGATCCAGCTTCTTGGATGAGCTTTACCAACTGATAATCCCCTGTCTCCCAACTCTCATTGGATAACAGTAGCATATTAGTGCACAGTGCTTTGACATGATGTCAGTGAAAAGTCAGTTTCCAGTAGGGCTCCATTCACACTAACGTGTTTTTTGATGCATTTTGCATAAATGCATGGGAATTTTTTAACATGGGTTCCTATGGAACATGTTCACATCAATGCATTTTTGCATTTTTGTACCTCTGCGTTTTTGGAAAGGGTCAGGGACTTTTTTTCATGCAAAATGCAGCGTTTTGCATGTAATAGAATTCAATGGACCAGCATCAAAAATGCAAGTACAGCGATTTTATAGCATTTTTGCTGCGTTTTTGACGCGTTTTGCATTTTTTTTTTTTTAGACTGTATACAGTCTAAAAAAAACTGTAAAAAAAAAAAAAAAACCAACCGCAAAACGCGGCAAAAACGCCGCAAAAATGCTGCTCAAAAACACGGCAAGCACCACAAAAAACACTGCAGAAACGCTCAAAAGCAACATGCATAGATGTGAATTGAGCCTTACAAAGTGAAACTGAATCAGAAATACTGTTTTTTTTAGAGGTGCTAGCCCTTTACTTTAAAGTATTTGTAGACTTTTAGGGCTGGTTCACACTGGTGCGATGTCAGAGATCGGATGTGATTCGCACCGCACTGCAGTAAAAAATCACATGAGATCTCTGTGCGATGCGATTTCAGCCATAAAGATCGTATGGCTGAATTTGCATCAAACTCGCACAGGACCCTTTTTTTTGTCCGCAGCAAAATCGGATCGCACGGGTGTTCACACCCATGCGATCCGATTCCTGTCCGAGTTTGCAGATCGCACTGCAATCTGCAAACTGATTTGGGGGTGTCATTAACTTTTACCTGACACTCCCAGCAGTTCGCATAGGGCAGTGTGAACTGCCACCGAGAAACATGCGATGCGGGAACCCGCAGTGGATTCGCAGTGTGAAGCGGCCCTTACATATACCCAGCGAGATGACTGGCCTCAGGTGATACACAGAGATGAAACAAATCCTCCTACATAAGTTTTACCTGTTTATCCAATCTTCTCTCTGAAGAGCTGAAGTTACACTCTGCAGATCTCAGTAAGGAGAGCCCTAAGAGCTAATTGGAGGGGAGGGAAGGGAACCCCCCCCCCATTCACACAGCACACAGGAGCAGAGCTGAAAGTGTCAATAAGCTGGAAGTCCCTCCTCTGTCACCATTTTTCTCTTGATGTCCATAAAACTTGTCAGATGTGATTCACACTGATAGCAGAGGAATGAAGCAGCATCATACAGAAAAGACACTTAGTGCTCTTAATTGAGAAAAGTACACACTATAGCAGGGGTATTGAAATAAAATTCAAGGAGGTCCAGTCACTAAAATTTTCTTCTGAGGTCCGAGCAGACATGGACCTGCCATCGGCATGCTCAGCAGGGATCAGTGGAAGCGATCCCCCCACTGAGCAAGCGAATTCCGCTTCATGGAGGTGCCCGTGTGAAAGAAGCCTCATTGCCGTGCCCACAATGCAGCAAATTTAACTCGAAATGTTACATTTGGTAGGTAGTGCCGCTTGCTAAATGCACCCATTGAGGTCAATGAGCCTGCATCGCAACCTTGTGGCAAACACTTGCCATGCAGTTGTGGCATGTTATTTAAAGCAGAGCTCCACCCAAAAGGGGAAGTTCTGCTTTAAGGACTCGCCCACCGCTTCTCTTGAACAATTGGCACTTTTGAGGAGTGGGGTGGAAGCGGGAACCTGATTTTGATAGATACCCGCTCCGACCGCCTGGGCGATCAGAGCGGAAGTTCTTCTCCATCCTCCCCCACCTTCCTGCAGTCTTCTGGAAAACGTGACAGGACCCAGAAGACTGCATCCACCATTCATGATGCGTATCGCTGCTCGCACATGCGCAGTGGGCACCTGGCTGTGACAGCTTGAGCCCATATTTAAGATGCCGGCACAGAGAAGAGAAGACAGCGGGTGAGACCGACTTGGGTGAGCACACGGCTGGATCGTAGGACAGGTGAGTGGCTGTTTTTTAAAAGTCAGCAGCTACAGTTTTTTTTTTCCACAGGAGACTGGAATTCTGCTTTAAGTGCAAAATACCCCATTGGGGCCCACCACAGATCCCTTTTTCAGAGAGGCAGTAAAATCCACTGCTTATGTGAAAAGACTCTAATGCCCTGTACACACGACCGGTTTTCCCGTCGGAATAAACTCTAATGCCCCGTACACACGGTCGGATTTTCCGATGGAAAATGTCCGATCGGAGCGTGTTGTCGGAAATTCCGACCGCGTGTGGGCTCCATCGGACATTTTCCATCGGATTTTCCGACACACAAAGTTTGAGAGCAGGAGATAAAATTTTCCGACAACAAAATCCGTTGTCGGAAATTCCGATCGTGTGTACACAAATCCGACGGACAAAGTGCCACGCATGCTCAGAATAAATAAAGAGATGAAAGCTATTGGCCACTGCCCCGTTTATAGTCCCGACGTACGTGTTTTACATCACCGCATTTAGAACGATCGGATTTTCCGACAACTTTGTGTGACCGTGTGTATGCAAGACAAGTTTGAGCCAACATCCGTCGGAAAAAATCCTAGGATTTTTTTGTCGGAATGTCCGAACAAAGTCCGACCGTGTGTACGGGGCATAAAGGTTTTTCCGGTGGAGTTCCGCTCAAGCTGTCTTGCATACACGCGGTCACACCAAATTCCGACCGTCCAGAACACAGTGACGTACAACACGTATGACGGGACTAGAAAAAGGAAGTTCAATAACCAGTAGACCATAGCTTCCGTCTCGTACTTGCTTCAGAGCATGCTTCGTTTTTGGTACGTCAGAACAGCATACAGATGAGCGGTTTTCCCGATAGGAATTGGTTCCGTCTGAAAAATTTAGAACATGTTCTCTTTCTAGGTCCATCAGAATTTTCAAAGTAAAAAGTCCGATGGGGCATACACACGGTCGGAATATACGATGAAAAGCTCCCGTCTGACTTTTTTTGTCGGACATTCTGCTCGTGTGCACGTGGCATTAGTGTCAGTTCACACCAGATACAGTTCCGTGTGCTTTTTTCTGCACTAAAAATGCATGCACAGTATTTTCCATGTATTCCAATGGCTCTAGTTCACACCATTTCAGTCAGTTCCGGTCAGTTTCCGGTGCACAAAAAAATAGTAGAGCGTGCTGCATTTTTTCTGCACAGAACTGAACTGGAACATAGCAAATTGTATCAAAAACGCAACTTCGTTGGAACTGTGTGGTGTGAACTGTAAGCAAAAACTGATGAGAATGTATCCGGAGTGCATTTTTGTGGAGTGAACCGGCCATAAAAATGCATACACAGTGTTTTCCATGTATTCCAATGGCTCTAGTTCACACCAGTGCAGTAAGTTCCAGTCAGTTTCCGGTCAGTTTCTGCACTGGAAACTGACCTGGAACTGACTGCATTGATGTGAACTAGAGCCAAAGAAAGATTTTCCCCACCTGTTCTGGTGACAACTCAAGGTTTTGGATTTATCCTCACCATCAGTCCCAGCGATAGCGGTTACAAGAAAAATAGAGACACTCATTCCTTCTAAAGCCTGGCTCCCTTTCTCATGTTCTGCAGCAGGCCCCCTTCCTGCAATCTTGGGGCCCCCGCACGGTGGCAGAATGCCAGGGCCAAGTCGCAAGTGCGACCTTTGCAACCCTGGTAGTTCCACCACTGACCTTATTTTTACTAGGGGCATTTTGGAGGATGTAATGGGGCACTCTGGAGGATATAAGGGGGCACTTCCAGAGTGTCCCCTTACATCCTCCTCCAGAGTGCCCCCTTGATGCCTCTGCAGTGCCCCCTTACATCATCCAGAGTGCCCCCCTACAGCCTCCAGAGTGCCCCCAGACATTATCCGGAGTGCCCCTTACATCATCCAGAGTGCCCCCTTAGTGCTTTCAGAATTCCCCCTTAGTGCCTTTAGAGTGCCCCTTTACATCATCCGGGGTGCCCCCTTATCCTTCTCCAGAGCTTAATCTGAATCTGAAATTTATGCTGTCAGTATGAGCAATGTAAAAGTCCAGGCACTCACCAATCACCTCCTTTTCCCAGTGTCATTGTGGGCTTCGGCTCTCAGGGAGGCAAGCAAGTGCAGATATTGTGTACAGCGGGCCGCCCGCAACTTGCAAGCCGCCAGGCTGGCAGTAAAACACTTTTAAAAAAATGTCCTTGCTGGTGACTCGGAACTGTGCATGTGCAGTTCTGAATTTAGCCGATTAGCGTACCGCCGAGCTCGGTCTCTACTTGTGTGGTGGGGTGTGTGAATATAAGCCACACTCCACTGCCTGATCCGAGCCCAGCAGTTCTCCAATTGGCTACTTCCGAAACTGCACATGTGGAGTTCAAAGACGCTGACAGGACATTTTTTACAGGTGCTTTTCTCATTTTTACGGACAGGAGAAAAGAGCCTGTTAACATTGCCCCAGACATGTGGCCGTCTTGGGGCCCCCCACAGTGGCGGAGCGCCAGGGCCCGGCTGCAAGTGTGACCTGAGCGACCCTGGCAGTTATGCCATTGCCTCACATGTTTATTCTCTCCTCTGATGAAGCAGTTCTGATCTCAGTATTTGAGAGCTCATTCCTGTGTTGATGAAGGTGAACAGTAACAGCTAGGCGTCTCTTAGCAACACCCTCGGGCGTTTACCAGTCAGGCTTTATGAGGTACCAAAATGGCCTACACTTATTACAAGGGTATTATCCGACTTCAGTCAGAGCTGCACTGTTTGTTTTGATCTACAGATGCCCCTTATTTACATAGGCAGTTTTTTCAGTAAAGGTGAGCTAACCTTTTAAGCCAACCTGGATCTCACCTTGACTCTTTGCCCCTCTTTGCTCTTCCACTTGATTTGGAAGTATCCTCAAGTATCGGTTTTGAGGCCTGGCGTTCCCTTTAAATCTTGCTGCCATCTTTGCCTTGTTAACGTTCGTCAGTCTCTTTAAATTAAACAGAAGCTCTGGATGATCTCTGTGGAAGGAGGCATTACAGAAGTGATGAAGACTGCGAGCTCCATCTCCGAGGTTCCCGACATGGTGACCGGAATCGCCAGATGCGAATCCCAATTTCCTGAAGCCGTACAGGTTGAGCTGACGGATAAAGCTGCCAAAGCTGGATACCTTAAACATGTCCTTGGGCACAAAGATCCCTCTGCGGACTAGTATCTCGGCCTCAAAAAACTCCTGATCGATGACAATCCCTTCCCCGCGAGGGTCCCATCGCATAGAACGGTAGCGGGGGTCATTCACAATTCGCCATAGCTTGGCTGGAAAAGAATGGGGGTGCATCTCAGCAGGGAGGTTACATTGCTCTACAGCCATTGGCAGGGCTTCTACATACAATATCGATAATAACACCAGCTGAATGCTGCCTAAAAGCTGTGAACTCCTTCTAGGTACCCCCTGATATTTTGTTTGATCTCTCCTATCAGACAATCTATAATTTCTTCTATAGATTAGTAATTTTTCTATGACGTCTATTTTCCTAGCACACCCCAACACCGTTAGATGTTGGCAGATGATCGAGTCTACTAGAACGTGGAAGCAGCAGAAATTCTTCTCATCTCATCTATGACGATCTCTTCTTACTGCGTCACGTTCCATCTGAACTGCCGTCCCGCCCCTTTCCGGGCTCCAACCTATCGGCTCTGGTGGGCGTTTCCGCTACGTCACCTTTAGCTCGGCCCGCTCGGGCCAGACGACGTCTGGGGGCAGCTGGAGGGAACGTGGAGGAACGTGGAGGAGGTTGCGTTGTTCCCCATAGGCGGGCGTAGAACGTTCTAGGAGAGCTGAGGCTGTACGGGAGACATGAAGCTGACTTCCAGTGCGGAGGGTGAGCTTCGGCTTCCTTCTTTCTACACACTGACAGACATTTTTTTTGTACTTTATTGAGAAGAAAACAGTGCTATAATTCACAAAGACGTCCCTGCTATGTATGTGTGTGAGAGGAATGTATCATAATATAGGGAGTATTGTTTTGTTTATTTAATTGACCAACTCCATTCCGAGCCAATTCAGACATTCTTCTCCTACATGTAAAAATCAGCATTTTTTTTTTTTTTTTTTGCTAGAAAACCACTTAGAACCACCAAATATTATATATTTTTTTTAAGTAGAGGCCCCAGAGAATAAAACGGTGGGTGTTGCATTTTTTTATGTTGCGATATTTGCGCAGCAGTTTTTCAAATGCACACTTTTTTTTTGGAAGGAATTCACTTTAATAAATTTAAAAGCACAAAACACAATACAATACCCAATTGTAAAATATAAAAGTTGATGTTACCCTGAATAAATAGATACCAAACATGTCAAACTTTTAAAATTGTGCACACCCGGGGAACGACAGCAAACGACAGTACCTAAAAATCTCCATAGGTGAGGCTTTAGAGCGGAGTTCCACTTGTTTTTACATTTATTAAAAGTCAGCAGCTACCAAAAGTGTAGCTGCTGACTTTTAACCACCTCCCACCCGGCCACTGCACACATACGGCCCAGTGGAACGTCCTTCCGAAGGAGGGGGATCGCACGCAATTCCGATGTGCTCTTGTCACCCGGACATGGCGCATCTCCGAACAGCAGGAGGGCTCTGTGATTGGCCCTCCTGATCACATGAAGGCGGTGACCAATCACAGCCATCATGTGACGTAAATAGAGAGCCGGTTGCTAGGCGATCGGCTCTCCTCTCCTCACACAGAAGTTGTCAGTGAGGAGAGCAGATCGCTGCAGCCGGCCCGTGAACAGTGAAATCAGTGAAATCATCTGTCCCAATGATCATCTGCACACATATGTCTGTGATTATCTGCGCACATCTGTACATAATCATATGTCTGTGATCACACAAACCAATTATTATGCACTTTAAAAATTTAATTTGGGTACAGTGTTGCATGATGGCGCAATTGTGATTGAAAGTGCTAGAGCACTGAAAGCTGAAGATTGGCCTGGGAAGGAAAGGGGTGAGAGTGCCCAGTATTGACGTGGTTAATAAAAACACACACACACCTGTCCCACAGTTAGGGTTGCCACTTTTTCTTCAAGCCAAACCCGAACACTTTAGCGGTGCACAGCAATATTTATTTTTTATTTTGAAGTATACAGTATAGGATAACAGACCTGGGACACCTTTGGGGTCTCCAAAGAGAATAGTAATAGTAATGCGGCGGATGTAGTGCCCCCTCACCCTCCTGTCAGGCCCTGTCCTGAACCACATTCCTCTCTGAATAATGTGTCCGGGTTTCAGGGGGACCGAAACCCAGACAAATGATTTGAATCCCGGACAGGTGGCAACCCTACCCACGGTCCAGCGGTGCGGCCATCTGAACCTTCGCTTCTCTCCCTCTCTGCGGTGCCATCATTGCAAGTGTGGGCACCCGGCTGTTACAGCTTGTGGCTTCACAGCCGGGATTGCAATGTGCATGCGCGAGTCGTGCTGCCCCTTCTCAGTGGCCAAGCAATTTTCTGGGACCTGTGACGTTTCCCAGGAGATTGCAGGGACTTGAATTCGTACCTGAGCTGGGCCTAAAATCGCATCTTTTTAACTACTTCAATACAGGGCACTTAACCCCCTTCCTGCTCAAGCCAATTTTCAGCTTTCAGCACTGTCGCTGTTTAAATGACAATTGTGCGGTTATGGTACACTGTACCCAAACAGAATTTTTATCATTTTGTTCCCACAAATAGAGCTTTATTTTGGTGGTATTTGATCTCCTCTGCATTTTTTATTTTTTGCTAAACAAATAAAAAAAGACCTAAAATTGTGAAAAAAAAAGTTTTTCTTTTGTTTCTGTTATAAAATTTTGTAAATAAGTAAGTTTTCTCCTTCACTGATGGACACTGATAAAGTGGCACCAATGAGGTGGCACTGACGATAGGCACTGATAGGCGGCACTGATGGGCACTGGTAGGCGGCATTGATGGGCACTCATGGGTGGCACTGGTGTGCACTGATAGGTGACACTGAAAGGCTGCACTGATGGGTACTTATGGGTGGCACTGATAGGCGGCACTGATAGATGGCATTGTTAGGCATCACTGATGGCACTGGCACTGGCAGGCATTGGGGATGGACACTGATTGGCAGCTGCCTGGGCACTGATTGGCATTTCCCTGGTGGTCTAGGGTGGCATCCCTGGTGGTCCTGGCAGCATCCTGGTGGTCCTGGGTGGGCATCCGAGGGGGGGCTGCGCTGATAAACAATCAGCACAGACCCCGCCTGTCAGGAGAGCAGCCGATCGGCTCTCCTTTACTTGCGTCTGTCAAACGCGAGTGAGGAAAAGACGATCAATGGCTCTTCTTGTTTACATCGTGATCAGCCATGATTGGACATGGCTGATCACGTGGTAAAGAGCCTCCGTCAGAGGCTCTTTACCAAGATCGGTGTAGCAGTGTGTCAGACTGACACACCACACCACTGATCGCCGCGATGCGCGCTCCTGTGGGCGCGCGAGAGCGGTCGTTCTGGAGGGCCATCATATGACGTCCACCTAGAACGAGAGCCGCACCGCCCAGCCATCATTTGACGGCCGGCGGGTGGGAAGTGGTTAAACATGGACAGTGGCCGCCCTGGACATGTTTGAACTGAAAACGTCAAATTTGATAAAAACAATATTTTTCACTTTCTGCTATAAAACATATCCAATAAAATGTTTAAAAAAATCTAATTTCTACTTCAATTTAGGCCAATATGTATTCTGCTAAATATTTTTGGAAAAAAAAAAATCCCAGTAAGCGTATATTGATTTGTTTACGCAAAAGTTATAGCGTCTACAAACTATGGGATATTCTTATTTTATTTTTTAGTAATGGCAGTGATCAGCGACATAAAGTGGAACTGGGATATTGCGGCGGGCAAATCGGACACTGACGCTTTTTGGGGACAAGTGACACTAATACAGTGACCTGTGCTAAAAAAATGCTCTGTCACTGTACTAATTACACTGGCTGGGAAGGGATTAACATCAGGGGCAGTCAAAGGGATAATTGTGTGCCTAGCTAGTGTTTTACTATACTATGTGAGGTGCTTTTACTAGAGGGAAGAGATTGAATTTATTCCCTGCTTTACAGGGACACAAATTCCATCCCTTTCCTCCTGTCAGAAGAGCGATCTGCCTTGTTTACATAGGCAGATTGCCGTTCTGCCTCTCTGCCTAATGATCGGCAGGTGCTGGAGGACATCAGGTACTGTGCACCTGCCGATTGGCTTCCACTGCGTGTAATCACAGTGGAAGCGAGTGAAGAGTCCTATATGCGTGATCTGGTGCACAGGTGCCACCCTGTAGCAGTAAAACTACTATAGGGTGGACCCTAAAGGGTTTGTAAACCCTCTTTTTTTTTTTTTAAATAACAAACATGTCATACTTACCTCCACTGTGCAGTTGGTTTTGCACAGTGTGGCCCTGAACCTCGTCTTCTGGGGTCCCCCGGTGGCGCTCGCGGCTCCTCCTCGCATTAGTTAACCCCCTGGGAGAAGTGCTCTCCCTGGTGGTTACCTTGCAGGCGCGCTCCTGAGTCCAGCATTTGCGTCTATAGACACAGAATGCCAGACTCGGCCCCGCCCCCCACGTCATTGGATTTGATTGACAGCAGTGGGATCCAATGGCTGCGCTGCTATCAATCTATCCAATCAAGAGCCGAGAACCTCGGGCAGAGAGGAACAGCGCGTCTCCGCCTAGGGAACGAAGGGCTCATGGGGCCGGTCAGTGTCAGAAGTTTTTTCACCTTAATGCATAGGATGCATTAAAGCGGAGTTCCACTGGTTTTTGAGTTTATTAAAAGTCAGCAGCTACAAAAAGTATAGCTGCTGACTTTTAATAAACAGACACACACCTGTCCCACGGTCCAGCGATGCCGCCCCCCAAAGCCTCCGTTCTCTCCCCCTCCTCTTTGCAGCGCCGACATTGTGAATGTGGGCGCCCGGCTGTGACAGTTCGCGGCTTCACAGCTGGGCACACACTGCGCATGCGCGAGCCCGTCAATGGCCAGGCAATGTTCTGGGACCTGTGATGTGTCCTAGAACATTGCCAGAAGGGAGGGACTGCCTAGGAGTTGCTAAGGCGGCCAGAAGTCGGAAGGAGGAAGTGGGACAGGAAGTCCCACTCCAAACCAGGTACCCAGCCCCCACCCCCCAAACAAATGACATGCCAATTGTGGCATGTCAGGGGGCGAGGAGTACTTAAAGCGGAAGTTCCACTTTTGGATGGAACTCCACTTTAAGGTGAAAAAACACGAGGGTTTACAACCCCTTTAACTGGTTAAAAGCCTTTGGAGGTTACCTATAGAGTTACACAGGAGGTCTTGTTCTAGCTCTGATGTTTGCGGTAATAACTCACATGTGTGGTGCGATCACTGTTTACATATGTGTGCGGGACTCGCATGCACATTCGCAATTGGATGGGGAAACAGGGGTGCTTTACATTTTTAATTATTTTATTAAAAACATTTTTTTGATCACTTTTATTGCTATTACAAGGGATGGACAACATCCCTTGTGATAGCATGGGCCATGACAAGTCCTCTTTATGGAGAGTCTAGACCCCAGATCTCTCCTCTGGCCTCCAAAGCATCTGATCAAACCAAGATTAGTTTGACCAGTTGCTTTCATAATGGATTGTTTACATGTGACTGAAACTGGAAGTGACAAAATCCTCCTTGCTTCCAGTTTCCGACGTCACATAGTGGGAGGAACAACTTCAGTTCCCTCTCACTGTGTCCCTGGAAGCAAATCCTGGGACGGTAGAGCCTGGTAAAGGCGGTGGAGGGAGAGGGGGACCTGTCGGTGGAAGGAATAGTGCTCCATCTTTGGCATCAGTGTAAGGAATAGTGCCCCACAATTGGTGTCAGTGGGAGGAATAGTGTCCTGTTGTTGGTGTCAATGGAAGAAATAGTGCTCCATCTTTGGTATCACTGAAAGGAATAATATTCCATTGTTAGTGTTAGATAGAGGGATAGTACTGCTTTGAAGTTAGAGGGGGAAAGAGTGCTCTATTATTGTTGTTTGTGGGAGGAATAGTGTCCCATCATTGGTGTCAGTAAGAGGAGGAATAGAGTCCTACCATTGGTGTCAGTAAGAGGAGGAATAGAGTCCTACCATTGGTGTCAGTAAGAGGAGGAATAGAGTCCTACCATTGGTGTCAGTAAGAGGAGGAATAGTGCCCTACCATTGGTGTCAGTAAGAGGAGGAATAGTGCCCTACCATTGGTGTCAGTAAGAGGAGGAATAGTGTCCCTTCATTGGTGTCAGTAAGAGGAGGAATAGTGTCCTACCATTGGTGTCAGTACAAGGAGGAATAGTGCCCTACCATTGGTGTCAGTAAGAAGAGGAATAGTGCCCTACCATTGGTGTCAGTAAGAGGAGGAATAGAGTCCTACCATTGGTGTCAGTAAGAGGAGGAATAGTGCCCTACCATTGGTGTCAGTAAGAGGAGGAATAGTGCCCTACCATTGGTGTCAGTAAGAGGAGGAATAGTGTCCCTTCATTGGTGTCAGTAAGAGGAGGAATAGTGTCCCATCATTGGTGTCAGTAAGAAGAGGAATAGTGTCCTACCATTGGTGTCAGTACAAGGAGGAATAGTGCCCTACCATTGGTGTCAGTAAGAGGAGGAATAGTGCCCTACCATTGGTGTCAGTAAGAGGAGGAATAGTGTCCCATGATTGGTGTCAGTAAGAGGAGGAATAGTGTCCTACTATTGGTGTCACTAAGAGGAGGTGTCCTATCTTTGGTGTCAGTAAGAGGAGGACTAGTGCCCTACCATTGGTGTCAGTAAGAGGAGGAATAGTGTCCCATCATTGGTGTCAGTAAGAGGAGGAATAGTGTCCCATCATTGGTGTCAGTAAGAGGAGGAATAGTGTCCTACCATTGGTGTCAGTAAGAGGAGGAATAGTGCCCTACCATTGGTGTCAGTAAGAGGAGGAATAGTGCCCTCCCATTGGTGTCAGTAAGAGGAGGAATAGTGTCCCATGATTGGTGTCAGTAAGAGGAAGAATAGTGTCCTACCATTGGTGTCAGTAAGAGGAGGAATAGTGTCCTACCATTGGTGTCACTAAGAGGAGGGATAGTGTCCTATCATTGGTGTCAGTAAGAGGAGGAATAGTGTCCTACCATTGGTGTCACTAAGAGGAGGAATAGTGTCCCATCATTGGTGTCAGTAAGAGGAGGAATAATGTCCTACCATTAGTGTCAGTAAGAGGAGGAATAGTGTCCTACCATTGGTGTCAGTAAGAGGAGGAATAGTGTCCTACCATTGGTGTCACTTAGAGGAGGAATAGTGTCCTACCATTGGTGTCACTAAGAGGAGGAATAGTGTCCCATCATTGGTGTCAGTAAGAGGAGGAATAGTGTCCTACCATTGGTGTCACTAAGAGGAGGAATAGTGTCCCATCATTGGTGTCAGTAAGAGGAGGAATAATGTCCTACCATTAGTGTCAGTAAGAGGAGGAATAGTGTCCTACCATTGGTGTCAGTAAGAGGAGGAATAGTGTCCTACCATTGGTGTCACTAAGAGGAGGAATAGTGTCCTACCATTGGTGTCACTAAGAGGAGGAATAGTGTCCAATCATTGGTGTCAGTAAGAGGAGGAATAGTGTCCTACCATTGGTGTCACTAAGAGGAGGAATAGTGTTCCATCATTGGTGTCAGTAAGAGGAAAAATAGTGCCTCATCATTGGTGCAAGAGGAGAAATAGGGGATCATTATTGGTGACATGGGGAGGAATAGTGCCCCGTCATTGTCAGTGGAAGAAATAGGGCTATGTCAATGGTGACAGTGGGAGGGATTGTGCCCCATTGTTGGGGCCATGGGAAGAATCATATTCTATTGCTGGCGTCAGTGGAAGGTGGTGTCAAGGACTGGTTAAAGGCAAGTAAATGTAGGCTGCAGTTTGGGGCTTGGGTTAGAACCTTTGTCTGTATTTTATTGTCATCTCTGTCACTATGAAAGTGATATTTTCCCTCGCTTTCTTTTAGGACAGAAAGTGACGGAGGATCTCTCCAATGGCAATGCAAATAATGGGGGAGGATTACAATGTCTGACAATGATTTTATGGCTCGCTGTTGTGGAGACAACTGCAGCTCCTTTGTTGTGGATGCCCCAGGGACAGAAGGTAAGGTGAACCTCCCTTCCAACAGGGTGAAAGACAGAAATATAAACATGACAACATTTTCATTTTTAAACAATTTGCTTAATGATAGGCTTTAAGTAACATAATTGCTATTTTTCTGAACCTTTTTTTTTTTTTTTTAACATTATTTCATGGGCTTCAGAATTGTATCTGTCAAACTAGCCAAGTGGCTGATTCATATGCAATCCTAAGTTCAATGGAGAACACATGATAGGATTCCCACTCTAGTATTTCACTATTTCATTATTTCTGTGGACTGTAAGTCCCAATTTACAAGGCTGGAGGAGATATTTTAATATTTTTTATAATCTATTCCCCAAAAAAGTTCAGTTCACAATCAAACTTTACTAAGATAATTAAAGTGGTGTACCCCCCCCCTCCAAAAATTAAAGGTCAGCAGCTACACATACTGTAGCTGCTGACTTTTAATATAAGGACACTTACATATCCTGTCGGGTGCTGCCTGCCGCCATTGCCAGTGAGGTAACTCAGCAGTGAAGCCTTCACCGCCAGGTCCCTACTGGGCATGCGCAAAGCACCTTGTGCTCTCCTACAGGCCCGACCGCAGGGAAGGGACGAGGAGGCTAGATTTCTAACGTACCTAGCCGTGGCGAGGTCCAACAGAAGTGGGGACAGGGTAGGAATCAGATAAGCAGAAGTTCCACTTTTGGGTGGAACTCCGCTTTAATTTTTTTTTTCTTCTGCATAAAATTATAATTTTACTATTGAAAGCTTAATTTTCATACATATCATAGAAGGAACCCTCAAAAGAGAGGGAACACTTGTACCCCCCGGTACAGCGGGACTTTGAAGGCGAACAGTCAGAAGTTTATAAAAACATATTGTTTATTAGAAAAAGTTTTTTGCTTAGAAAAGCAAATTTATAAAAACATGATAACAGTCTATACAAAATATTCATACAAAAACAAAGTTTGAAAATAGTGGATTTTCTATAATTTCAAAACCAAATACAAATTCCTCCATAGGCCTAACATGTTTCAGGACGATGTCCCTTCTTCAGAGGTGTTTTTTGGAAGGAAGAATGGGTATGTTCTGAAAAATAGGTGAGAATGAATTTAACATAGGCATATAATTCAAAAGTGAGTATTACAATGTTCTGACAGTGTCCAATATACATACCAATATTTAACTGTATAGAAAGGTGTATAAATATATGCAAAAATTGTTTTCTTAAAGGTTTAGATAGACCTCTGCTTATACACCTTTCTATATAGTTAAATATTGGTATGTATATTGGACACCGTCAGAACATTGTAATACTCACTTTTGAATTATATGCCTATGTTAAATTCATTCTCACCTATTTTTCAGAACATACCCATTCTTCCTTCCAAAAAACACCTCTGAAGAAGGGACATCGTCCTGAAACATGTTAGGCCTATGGAGGTATTTGTATTTGGTTTTGAAATTATAGAAAATCCACTATTTTCAAACTTTGTTTTTGTATGAATATTTTGTATAGACTGTTATCATGTTTTTATAAATTTGCTTTTCTAAGCAAAAAACTTTTTCTAATAAACAATATGTTTTTATAAACTTCTGACTGTTCGCCTTCAAAGTCCCGCTGTACCGGGGGGTACAAGTGTTCCCTCTCTTTTGAGGGTTCCTTCTATGATATAATTTGGGATGTTGGCAACCCCTTATGGAGAATTCAATCGCTTCTCCTTGTGGTTCACCACTATATTTAATCTTCATACATATAAATTGGCTGTTTATCTCCTCTGTGATTAAAGCGTAACTAAAAGCTTGATACTTACCTGTCCAAAAGCCATAAGTCGGCATCTTCTTCAGAGTGCCAGTCTTCAGGCTGCTTCATTGGCCAGTGAAGGATGACGTCACTTCTGCGCATGTACAGAAGGCTGTCATCCCAACATTCAGAGACCGGCCCAGCGTTGTAACCTGAGCTGCGCATGCGTAACTCAGTTTACAGCACCGGAGAAGACAGCAAGTAGGCAGGTGGGGGTGTTTTATTGCATAAGAAACAATGCATGTCTCTTCTGCAATTAAAGCCTGCCTGTTCGCTGTTTCTTACAGTGGAACTTCTGTTCCGCTTTATTACCTGACTACTCCTAAGCTGGCAAATTTTGACCTGTATTTAACAGGAACCCGCTCCCACGTCTGGCTGAATTCGCCGTGGCAAACTCAGCCAGAAGTTCGGCCCCTCTCCTCCTTCCCCCGCAGCCAGCCCATTCACAGAGAGCAGCGCGATTTGTGCATGCGCAGTAGGAAACTGGCTGTGAAGCCGCAAAAAAATGGCACAGGTGAAGACACCGCTGGATTCCTGGACAAGTAAGTGTCCTAATATTAAGACAGTCACAGGTTCTCTGTACACTGAAGGTTAAAAAAGGATGGTTCAGTGGCCTTTGGTCACTCAGTTCTCAGTATTAGAGCCGGCGGGGGACATCGGATCAACGCTGTATCTATATTGATGAGTATAAATGTTTTTCTTTTTTTACAAGTTCATACTTCTCTTTTAAGAGTTACAAATTGCTATTTACCTGGTTATCATACTGATTCACTGACCAATAAAAGTATGCATATGAAGGTTTTCAAAAACACTTGCTGCATGCTTGTTCTACAACCTGTGGCTTGTTCTAGGCCAGCGATAATGTTGAGGTCGGAGACGGCTAGGAAACTAGCATTTTAAACAGGAGATCAGCAGTAGTATCCACCCATATTTCTTTGCATGGCTTTCCTCCAACAGTGCTATTTATATCTTGCCTGGTAGAATATCGCAAATGGGTTAGTTTAATTTTACAAATAATTGCCTATGCAGATCAGGGCTGTTTGTAGATAAAAAAAAAGCTGTGCAGCTCTGACTAGTCATAGTTGCCAAAGGTCCTGATTTTCGAAGGACATTCACAGTATTCAGGCCCAGGTCCCCGGTTTGTCCATGTCCTGGGAATAATGATGGGAAATTGGCTTTGTCCCGGTGTTCTGTAAGCAATCCGTCAGATCACCAAGACGGCCGCAGCTTCCTGCTGTGAAAACATGCCTGCGGGATCACCCTCCGGCTAGCCGGTGTCTTCCCTGTGTACAGTGGAGAGGCCTATGACCCAGGCAGCTAATCGGCTTCTCTCTTCAGTGTACAGGCAAAGCAATTCACTTGTACACTGAAGCCGATTAGCTGCCCGGGTGCAGGGGGAGATGCTGCAGGCACCACAGTTGCAGGTGAGTGGTCATGGGGTGATCTGCTGGACGTTCTCTGTGTTGGTGGGTGTACAGAGCCGTGTTTGGGGTTGGAGGTCATCAAGTCCTGTAGCATGTCCACACCCTCTCTGAACATCTTCTGTAGCAAGTCTGCACCCTCTCTGACCTTTTTCTGTAGTATGTCCGCACCCTCTCTGACTGTCTTCTGTACCATGTCTACATCCTCTCTGACCGGCTTCTGTACCATGTCCGCACCTTCTCTGACCGTCTTCTGTACCATGTCCGCGCCCTCTCGTACTGTCTTCTGTACCATGTCTGCACCCTCTCTGACCGTCTTCTGTACCATGTCCACATCCTCTCTGACCATCTTCTGTACCATGTCCACACCCTCTCTGACCGTCTCTTGTATCATGTCTGCACACTCTCTGACCGTCTCCTGTATCATGTCCGCACACTATCTGACCATCTCCTGTATCATGTCCGCACACTATCTGACCATCTCCTGTATCATGTCCGCACACTATCTGACTGTCTCTTGTATCTTGTCCACACACTCTCTGACCATCTTCTGTACCATGTCTGCACACTCTCTGACCATCTTCTTTAGCATATCTGCACCCTCTCTGAGTGTCTTCTGTAGCATGTCCGCACTCTCTCTGACTGTCTCCTGTATCATTTCTGCAGTCTCTGACCGTCTCCTGTATCATGTCTGCACACTCTCTGACCATCTCCTGTATCATGTCCGCACACTCTCTGACCATCTCTTGTAACATGTCTGTACACTCTCTGACCGTCTCTTGCATCACGTCTGCAGTCTCTGACCATCTCTTGTATCTGTTTGGTGGGATCTGCCTGAGGGGATGGTGTTTGGAGTATCTCTATCTGCTGATTGTTAAACTTTCTGGAATACACATATTGCTATTGTGGTGTAGGATCTGGGCCTGCTGTCCCTCCATCCCTTATTCTTTCCTTATTTCTTTCCTACCTTCTCTCTCCTTCCCTCCCTATTTCTTTGCTTCTCTCTCTTTCTCCCCTTCTCTCCTTTTTTCTCTCTCCCTTTCTCTCTCCCTCTGTCTCCCTTTCTCTCTCCCTCCATCCCCCTCTTCCTTCTCCCTCCATCCCTCTCTTGCTTCTCCCTCCATCCCTCTTTTTATCTCAGACTCTAATCACAACCCTTTAAGCCGCGCCCAAAAATTTAGTTTAAATCATGCCCGTTTTCAGCATTTTTCATCCCAACTACACCACACCTACAAATGCATGCCCTGCGCCTAATTAAATAAGACTCTGCCTACAGACAAAAAAGTGTCCCTATTCATTTTTTCAGAATGCTGGCAACTATGTAAAGTTGAATAATGCTCTTGCTATGGGTGTAGGACTGTAGGTCATTTACATACCTCCTGAAGCCTGACTGGAATACTCCCAGGACTTTGCTAAGTGAGGCCTAGTCGTTACTGCTCACCTTTACCATCACAGGAGCAAGCTTTTTTCTGATTCAAACCCCTCACATGCTCTCTCTTCCCTGATGCATTAGCTCTGAGCTCGCTCCTGTGATGGAGGAGGTGAATAGTAATGACTAGGCCTCACTTAGCAATGTCCTGGGAGTATTACAGTCAGACCTCAGTAAATGGCCTACACTTATAGCAAGGGCATTATTCACCTTTAATCAGAGCTGCACAGTTTGTTTTTAATTTACAGACACTCTTTATCTACATAGGTAGTTGTTTGGTAAATGTGAATTAACCTTTTGATTTTGTTTTGTGTATTTATTTTAAATATAGTGGCAAAAAAAAAGTGTAGGCTCTTCCTGTGCAGTTTAAAATATACCCCTAACCAGCTGTAGTCATTTGACAGCAACAACTTTATTCTTACAAACATAATATAGGTAATAAATGAAACATTTTAGACTTTATTGAATTATGTAGTTGTTGCGTGTATTTTTTTATAAGTGTGTGCCCGCTCAGTCATCCATTTCATTTCCTCAGTCTTCAGTTGAATAGTTGTGGTTCTCCATTACTTGTGTACACGGTTAGGTTTCCTCTGGCATCTTGATCCTTTTCTATTGCTTCGAACAAAGACTTGAAATTACCAGCTCCAAAGCCCTGCAATATGAATAGCTGTATTATTGTTCTTTCTTTCCAAAATGTATTTATATAGCTGTATCTTATTTGTACAGAGCAATATTGTAGTGATGGGTATATTCTACTTTTAAGATTCCAGAAAATACATTTTAGATTTTTTTCTGTTTAGCACATTTAGGCTCTATGCACACTAGACGCTCAAAAACCGCTGATAAAAACGCTAATATTAAGCATTTTTTGCCAGCGTTTTTGCAATGTTTAGGAGTGCTAGCATTTTCCTGACGGAGTGGGCGGTTGTATTTTTAAGGAATGACTCATCAGTGGGATTCCCGCTGACAGCTGAATGTAAACTAAACAATTGCCGTCAATAAAAAAATTGAGTCAAAAACAATGTGGAGGTCTTCCTCAATCCAAAGGGAACCCCATGCCATACATTTGAAAAACAGTGTGGGGTTTCCCTCCCAAAACCATACCAGACCATTATCTGAGCATGCAGCCTGGCAGGCCAGAAAAGGGGGGGCGAGCAAGTGCGCCACCCCCCCAGCATGAACCATACCAGCCACATGCCCTCAACATAGGGAGGGTGCTTACATTGTATCTCTACTCATTAACCAAAAAAGCGTCAAAAAGAAATAAAAACACAGAGACAGTTTTTAACAATTCCCTTATTGGGCACTTAAACCCCCTCTTCCTGCCCAGACCAATTTTCAGCTTTTAATGACAATTGCGCGGTCATGCTGCAGTTTACCCAAATGAAATTTTGTATCATTTTTTTCACACAGATAGAGCTTTCTTTTGGTGGTATTTAATTGCTGCTGTGTTTTTTATTCTTTGCTAAATAAAACAAAAAGGGACCAAAATTTTGAAAAGAAAACAAAACTGTTTCATAGTTTGTTATAAAATTTTGAAAATAGGTAATTTTTCTCCTTCACTGATGTGCGCTGATGAAGCTGCACTGATAGGCTGCGCTGATGGGCACTGATAGGCGGCACTGATAAGGCGGCACTAATGGGCACTGATAGGTGTCACTGATGGGCACTAATGTGTGGCACTGATAGGTGGCACTGATGATCAGTGATGGGTAGCACTGATGGGCACTGGTAGGCACTGGTACGTGACACTGATAGGCAGCACTGATCTGTGGCACTGATTATTAGACACTGATGGGCATTGATTGGCAGCACTGGTGGACACTGATGGGTGGCACTGTGGGAACTGGTAGGTGGCACTGGTGGGTACTGATAGGTACCACTGGTAGGTGGCACAGTGGGCACTGGCAGGTGACACTGTTGGGCACAGCCACAACTTTCTGAGTGAGGGACCGATGTCCCTCTGACAGAAGTCAGTGATTAGCGTTTTTTTTCGCGTGAGGAAAAAAAAAATACCGATTACCGAGCTTCTGTTTACATCACGTGATCAGCTGTCATTGGCTGACAGCTGATCACATGGTAAGGGGCCGGGATTGACCCCTTACTCGGATCTGTGATCAGCCGAGTCTCTAGGTGATCACAGAGCACGCCGCACGCGACCCTCAGGACGCCCTCCCGGCAATTAAGGCCCAAGCTGCAGCCATCTTTTGGCTATAGCGCGGGCGGCAAGTAGTTAAAAAAACAAAAACAATGTCCCTAGGTGTAAATCCATCATAATTCACACCGCCCGCAGAGCACCCCCCCCGCCCCAAAGCACCCCCCCCCCCATGTTGAGGGCATGTGGCCTGGTATGGTTCAGGAGGGGGGCCCCACTTCCTGGCCTGCGAGGCTGCATGCTCAGATAAGGGTTTGGTATGGGGGGAAAACAAATGCCGTTTTTTAAATTTTTTTGGGGGGCTCTTCAGTTTTATTGCCGGCAATTGTTTAGTTGACATTCAGCTGTCAGTGGGGAATACTAATTTACCACAAAAAACTGGGAAAAATTTATTGACCCGAGTATAAGACGAGGGTGAGAAATGCAGAGGGTCAACAATGCCCATCTGCAGCTGCCTGCCTCCCTGTGTCCTGTGCAGCCTACCTGTACCCTGTGCATGTGTCCTGTGTCCTGTACATGTGTGTCCTGTACATGTGTATCCTGTGTCCCTGTGTTCCTGTGTCCCTGTGTGCATGTGTCCTGTATATGTCCTGTATGATTGTGCAGCCTACCTGTGTCCTGTGCAGCCTCCCTGTGGCGATCTCCATCCTCCCTGTGGCGATCTCCATCCTCAAACGGCGGCCGGCGTGTAATGATAGTGTTCGGCGGCCATTCCACACTTCAAAAGCCACGCCTCCTCCTCGTCTGTGATAGGCTGACCGCTGACTGCCTATCACGGACATTCTCTCATTCTCATACCACGGACGAGGATGAGAGAATGTCCGTGATAGGCTGTACACTGACAGCTGTTCAGCCTATCACAGACGAGCAGGAGGCGCGGCTTTTGAATGCTGGAATAGCCGCCGAACACTATCATCACACGCCGGCCGCCGTCTGCCTGCATGACACGCTGATCACGCAGACAGACGGCGGTGACTCGAGTATAAGTCGAAGGGGACATTTTCAGCCCAAAAAAAAGGGCTGACAAAATTCGACTTATACTCGAGTATATACGGTAGTTCAATTTTTGGTGTGCTTTTTCTTTTTTTTCTTTTGTTTGTTTTCATTTTTTCAATTTAACATTTCACTGTCTGTTTTTTCTGTACAAAAATCATCAAATAATGAGAGGTCATTTTTCAGGATAGTTGAAAAGACCTTCTACAATCCTCAGAAGCCTTAATGGCTATCACCCCTTTCAAAACCACATTAATATCACCTTTGCCATTTACTTGATTTACTAAACTCTGGAGCAACTGCATTTGCAAAAGTTCATAGTCTATTTCATAGGTGTGCGCAGCCTATTGCATTAGGGTGTGCACCCCAAAGCTCAAACACATATGCATGTGTGTGGGTATATATACGGAAGGTGTCAGGAGAGCATTGAATGGTGTCATAAGGGCAGATATTGGTGGTGTCAGTAGGGCAGTTACAATATGATTTTAATTATTTTTTTGCAATTTTTTAGGAGAAAAACAAAAACTGATTTTTTTTATTTATTTGGTGAAATATCAGGCGTCTAAACATTGGAAATATGCACCGCACGGGGTGATTAGGGTGTCCCCAGGCACTCCTGGCACACCCTGTGCGCACGCCTACGGTCTATTTGCCTTTAGTAAATCAACCCCATAGGATAACACTATTTAGCTTCTAGGAGCAGGGGAATAAAAATGCTAAAAACATCTTCTAGGAGCTTAATTACTTCACGTCCACCCTATAGCCGAAAGACGGCTACAGCACAGGCTTACTTTGCCGGGAGGACGTACATGGACGTCCCCCCCATTACCGCGCTGCCCGCATGCCCCCTGCGGAGCACGTGCGGCAAGCTCTGTGATCGCAGAGTCCTTCTGACTCAGCTGATCACAGATCGGGGTAAAGGGCCAATCACAGCGGACCTTTACCACGTGATCAGCTCATCACAGGATGCAATCACAAGCCAGTTATTGGCTTTTCTTTCCTCATGCTGTCAGCGTGAGGAGAGAAGAAGAAATCCGATAACGCTTCTGTTAAAGGCACATCGGGCTGTGCAGTCCTAACAGTGCCCACAAGTGTCACTAAACAGTGCCCATCGGTGCTGCAAATCAGTGCCTCATCATCAGTGTCACCTATCATTGCTGTCTATTAGAGCTGCACAATTAATCGTTAAGAATCAAGATCGCGATTCTTTCCCCCTCGCAATCTTAACAAAGCATTTTCCCAATTCTATGCAGAGTTTTCTGTCAAAAAAAAAACAGGCAGTCTGCCGAGTTTCACAACATTCTTTAGCAGCTGAGCTAACTATAAACATTGTAAGGTTTTGTTCTTTAGATCAAAGGAATGAACTTCAGTCTGTAAAGGAGGGAAGTTTAACCACTTAAAGACTAAACCTTTTTCTGACACTTGGTTTAAAGTTAAAATCATAATTTTTTGCTAGAAAATTACTCAGAACCCTCAAACATTATATATATATTTTTTAGCAGAGACCCTAGAGAATAAAATGTTGGTTGTTGCAATATTTTATGTCACACTATTTGCGCAGCGGTCTTTCAAATGCAATTTTTTGGGAAAAAAAATACACTTTAATGAATTAGTGAAAAAAAAAAACTAAACAGTAAAGTTAGCCCAATTTTTTGTATAATGTGAAAGATGATGTTACGCCACGAGAATCATGATCTTTATTCTAAGCAAAAAAATTGTGATTCTCGTTTGTCCCAGAATCGTGCAGCTCTACTGCTCATCAGTGCCACCTACCAGTGCCGCCTCTCAGTGCTGCCTATCAGAGCACATTAGTGGCGCCTATCAGTGCAACCTCATCAGTGCCTCTTCATCAGTCCTGACTCATCAGTCCCCATCAGTGCCACCTATCAGTGCCCATCAGTTCAACCTATCAGTGCCACCTATCAGTGCCCATCAGTTCCACCTATCGGTGCCACCTCATCAGTGCAGCCTCATCAGTGCCCATCAGTTCCACCTATCAGTGCCGCCTCATCAGTGCGCACCAGTGCAGCCTCATCAGCGCACATAAGTGAAGGAGAAAAATTACCTGTTTGCAAAGCTTTAACAAACTATGAAAAATGTTTTGGTTTTTTTTCAGAATTTTCCGTCTTTTTTGTTTGTTTAGCAAAAATTAAAAAACCCAGTTGTGATTAAATACCACCAAAAGAAAGCTCTATTTGTGTAAAAAAAAAATGATAAAAATGTTCATATGGGTACAGTGTTGCATGTCCAGGCAATTGCCATTCAAAGAGTGATAGCGCTCAAAGCTGAAAATTGGCCAGGGCAGGAAGGGAGTAAAAGTGCCCAGTAGGCAAGTGGTTAAAAAAATTGCTAGTGTGCATGGAGCCTTACTTACTTTTGGTGTACAGATGTAATCACTTGGGGGCCCATTTTTAACAGAGAGAAGATATCACTATTCACTCTTTACTATACATCACAAGACTACTCTGCATGGTCGACTTCATTTCATGACTCCGAAGATATATGAAGATATAAAAGACATACTAATGTAGCTCTGTAATCATTAATATATCATTACATTTATTTTTTTAAATGGCAGCTGTGTCAGTACTTGAATGTGACCTGATGCCAGCCTCTTGCAACTGCTGTATAGCAGGGCTGGAGTTTCAGAGGAAGAAGAAGGACAAGGAGCCAATCAGTTCATGTGCTGAGAAGAAACATGCTGATAGGAGGAGAGAGAGGAGTGACAGAGATGAACTCATTCTCCTTTCATTGCTCAGTCATAGGCTGGGCGGTTCAGTATGACCTGGGCTCAGAGGGGTGGGTTGAATGATGCTGGGCAACAGACTACAGACAACGCAGAAAAAATGTACTGTGGGAAAAATCACTAGATTGAAGATGAATATTGCAGCAGAAGCTGATTTTGTTATCTTTTAATAAACTATTTGTTTTTATCTACAGTATTATTTTTGGCTGGAGTTCTGCTTACCCTGTTTCTGCCTGCAAAGCACATATGTGTGGTGGCAAAAGGGTGGGCTTTAATGCCCACACGCTGCACATATGTGCTGCTGGGCTGCATATGTTTCTCTGCTAAGAGTGCACTCACTGCACTCTCCTAGCACAGAAAATGAGCAGTCAAAAGCAGCTCTCGGTCCAGACTAAAGATCAGTAGCTGGTAGGATCAGCTCAAGCTCATGGGACCACTATGAGAGCAGCCTATCACAATAGTCACATAGTTGCTGATCCTTCCCCCTGGGCGTTCAGAACTTTTTTAATTGACACTGGGGGGGGGGCAGAAAGGAGTAAAGATACAGGCCAAGGTGCATAACCTGCAGTAGGTCAGGGAGCCCTCTCTGCTTAAAGCAGCAAAGAGAACGTTATGATTAGTAGAGAGGCTGGTCACATGGCCTCCGACTAACTTTTTATTTTTTTTTATTTTACTTAATTTGTTTCAGTAATAAGAAGCAAGGGCTGCCCATCCATTAGGGGCGCACGGGGTGTTTTTTTTTTTGAAGCACGTGATTAGAGCCAGAGGTTCTAAAAGGTTTCAAAAAAGGGTGGGCTCGGGCTGCAGAGCACTTTGCTCCGAGCTCACCCAGTTGTGTGACAATAGCGAATGAATATGCGCTATTTTCACACTAAATGTCCTCCCCGCCAATCAGGAGGAGGGTCCTGAGACCCGTTTCCCGATTGGCCAAAATGACAAGAGATCCTATGGGACCATGACGAGGAGAGAGGAGGAGGGAGGAGACTAGAGGCCACCAGAGGAGACGCAGGGGACAAATCTGCCGCCCAGAGGGAAGCAATGCCTGAGAGTAAGTGTGGGGCTCATCGACTGACCAGGGGGGGTGCTGATGACCCTGCCCCCCCAAATATGCCACCAGCCGCCACTGATAGGAAGCAAAGTCAGTGTGGCGCTAAGCACACTTATAAACTCACTTATAAGCAGTGTTTGGCCCCATTAGCCTTTGATGCCTTATTGTATTTGAGCTATGACTGCTATTTGCAATTTAGATTGCCATAGATTTTTGGGCTGTTATAGAAGATATTTGAGGTACCTATATCTACCCACTGTACATCACACTGACATCTTACTGAACATTGACTGCAGGTACACTTTTAAACATAATTCAGAATTCATACTTCCTCTATGCTACCCCGAAATGCAGAAGTTTGTTCTTATAGTTTTCTCCTTTTCTGTTACTGCACACACATTACTTTCAAAGGGAAAGTCTGATATAACTCACATGATGATTATATCTTTGTATAACTTCTAAGAAGAGAGTAGGCCTGTCCTGCATTGGCTTGGTGAAGATTTGAAGAAGGTAGCCTTTGTCGTCATAATCAACCAATATTCTGAGCTCCTATAAGTAAGAAATAAACAACATGAATCAAACTGCAAACCTGTATCATTTATATCATTTATGTGTTAATCAAATAATACCTGTAGCACACTCAAATCTTCCTTCACTGTGATCTTGGCAGTTTTAAGGTTTTTTCTTAGATCATCGTAATAGGTGTCCGGAGCAGAAAGAAACTCTATGCCACGAGATTTCAAATGTTTCACCTGCAGGCATATGAATTTATTTGGTTTTAGAAATGACATTTGATAGATAGTGAAGAAAATAAACCAGTTAGTTATCTTCAGGCAAGATGACATGATGGCTTCATCTGTACGTGTATTTATTCACTATGTAACCTTTCTTTTGTACCCTGCAATGTTAGAAATCAATGTCCAGATTTATAAAATGGCGATATGTTTTACAGACTAGGCTGAATGCTACTAATTACAGGTCAGGTGTGATGGTCCAGATGACCTAGGTATGCCATAGAGAAGGGGTCTCCAAATTTTTCTAAACAAGAGAACAGCTTACTGTCTTTTAGACTTTGGAGGGGCTGCACTGTGGCCATTGTGAGTAGAAAATGACTAATTTACATTAAAAAATTACATATTACATATTATATACATATTAGTGAGAGAAATAGTGCCCCAAGGGCCAGGTAAAGGCAAGCAAAGGGCCGCATCCAGCTCCCAGGCTGCAGTTTGGAAACCACTGCCTTAGAGTATACTTTGTAGATGGCAACATGTGGTCTGTTCGTTACAAATAATGCACTTGAAAAGGTGGCTGTGTAACCATCTAGGGTCTAGTGGCCAAATAGGTGCTTCCAGTCACTGAATGCACTTGGTAAGACCAAATAGATGTAAACCAACACTTCTGAGTGTGTAGAATAGAGAACACCCCACTAAAAGAAAATGTTATAAAAACACAAAATGTTTCCACTGGACACAATATACTTTCTCCTCCAGTTATGTGGTAGACCTGGCTACCTAGAGTCAGCTTAGGCCCCCTAACCTCGATTTGCTATGTTCCCTGATTTTTGGAGTTGCGCCATATCATCTGTAGAATGAAACGCTTCCCCACTTGGAAGATTTTTTGCTCCAGGGGCTGCCTGTTTTGGATCTGGCAGATAAACTTCTAATTGCGCCCCCCCCCCCCCCTTCCTCTTCCATCATATGCCTTTTCTTTCTATTGTTTTTCTCAACTTCTACTTGGGCTGCTCAATGCTTTTCAATAGCATGGAGAGACGAACCCTGGCCATATTGACCTTTTTATATATGCAGTATATCTGTTTATTTGTATATATATGGATTTCGCTCTCTCCTTGTGTCTTGTTTGCCTATGACTATGTAGTGTTTGGGGTCTTTCCCTCCAATGTGATATAATTTTTTCTTTCTCTTTGATTTCCTTTTTTACAGCATATTGTATTTTGCTAAAAATTCTAAATAAAGAATAAAATATAAAAAAACACAATATGTGAAACCAGCAATGGGACCTGTACATTAGTAGTAATTAAAACCACAAACATGCAAAAAACACGCCTATGTCATCACCACTAGCCCCCAAATATGCAAAATGATTAGCAGCCAAATAGGGTACTCATTAAAAACCTTACAATAGCATGACATTGATGGTGTTTGAATGAACTTGGTATCACTATCTGTTTAAATATCTCAGCAGGAGCTGCTTGTCCTCTTTACTTGGTAGAAAAGGGAGTAGGAAAGTCATTGAAATTGGCCCATCAAATGGGTTGGAGTGGGTAGCTTGGCAGGTCTTGGAGGCGTAGATAAGTAATGAATGATAATTTTCAGTTCCCTTCTTTCTGGGTGACACATGCCCATCTGTGTCTTGTGGTGTCACAGATATATGGATAATTTTTGTTTCCAGAAGACAGTTACAGGGCGTTCACACCAATAATTGACTAGGTCAGATTAGCTTGTATTGCTTTTGGCAAATTATAGTACAGTTAATGATTAAAATTGTCCTGCAAAATATAGTCTGTAATTTATGTCATCAAGATGTTTCCTAATTTGTGTAAAGAAAAACAGAAAACAAATACCGAACATTTTCTTTGCTGCTAGAATGGTTATATAAGCATAATTGTTATTGCAACTTTAATTTTAATTCCATCATAATAACTTATAGCAAGAAGAGACTTAAAAAAATAAATGGCAGACAAGTCTCAAAACATATACAGGTATTCATGCACGAACTCGCATATATAAACACACCACCCTCTTAGCCAAACAGCGCAGAGATCAAAGCCTTAGTCACAGGAGGACTTGCCCCTCCCTCGGTTGCCTATTCTTTTATACCTATCTGTCTGCATTACTCACTGCTTTGATGATGTCGGAAGTATTAAGAGCAATGTGCTGTACACCAGCACCATCATAGTAGTCCACGTACTCCTGAAAAAAAAAAATAAAGGAAAAAGGTCATTCTGATAAACTATGTCAGTTTTGTTTTTACCGTATCCTTATGTAAACACTCAAAAATTCAGAGAAAATAAGCTAAGTTTATATAACATTTACGTGTATGGATAAGTGTGCACGTAGAAAAAGGGAAATTACGTTAGCTATGCAGTCATGGATTTCTTTAAAAATGTAGGACTTCAATTTGTTAAAGCACAGGTGGGAAATGACCTGGACTGACAACTTGGTTCTTTGTCAAAACATCTGACTGAAAGTATCTTGTTGTCTGTTTTAGTAAATCAGCCCTGTATAATTAGAATAAGGTGTGGCTACATAAAATACCAGTTGCTGAGTACATAAAACACATAGAGGCTGCACTATGTTTTTCTAAATTGTCTACCAGAAATATTGTATCAGGGTTTTTGTCCATTGTTTCGTTTTTAAAGTATATCTAAGCTCCAAACCTTTTTTTTTCCTCTTTTGTTCATTAAAGGATGCAACTGAAATCTTTAGATCTTGACCACTGGGTTATAGTGCCACACACAGGAGTAGGACAATAGGCACAAAAACAAAAGCACAGCCTAGGGCCGGCCCCTGCTGGTAGCCAAAATCCCCATCTTCTAGAGGCAGATTGTTTTTTTTTTTTTTTTACACAGTGCCAGGACATAAGGTCCTAAGCTCCATGCTGGGAATTAGTTTACTTTCTTTTTGCAGGGAGTTCTTTATTTGTTTCTTTCAGTCTATAAATACCCTTTTCCCCTCTGCTACCCTATGTTGTGTGTCAAGGTGGTGAAGTCCATTTAGTTTAACTTAGCTTGTGGTTGTCTCTGTGTGAATGGCAGGGTTACCCGCAGCTACCACCATATACTTGCACAGCCAGTGTTCTCCTGACTTCAGTGGGTAGGTATGCTCCTGGGACTACTTGCATCTTGTCAGTGTGTTTTACGATTAAGGAAACTCCAGTGGCTGTGTTATGTATAGACAGGTGCCAGTGGATGGTTAAATGGGTGGGCTCTAGGTAATGACATCATGCCCAGCACTCTTTTATTACTGGGATGCAGTGTGGCTTTTCTACTGGCTCTGAGGAAAGTACTCATTGCTCCTGAGCTCCTGTAGCATTCATGATGAATCTAGGGTGCTGTGAGTCTGTTGGGCTCCACCTTTCTGGTTGTGGCAGCACTTTGTTATCTATATTTATGCTGGGTAGCCTATTTTTGATGCCTGTAGAAACTAGGAAGGCTAGACGCCCCTCCCTGGGGTTCCTTTGTAGTTGACCATTCCCCTCTGTGTCAGCTTCAGATTCTGCCTATCTTACTTGTAAGATGTATGGCTATAGAGGCATTTCTACTTTCTCTGAGTTCCCTGGAGGAGGCTACTGGGACCCCAGGGCCATTTTTCCTGTAGGGAACAGGCCGTTACACATTAGTCAGTCCGGGGATCTCTGAAATGGGGGACATTCTGTGTCCTGTTTACCTCATGCAAGCCATACAGGCAGTAGTGTAATGTTCCTGCCTTTGAGAAGTTTCATTTTTTTCCCACCCCTGGGTAGACATTATTTTGGGACATCCCAGTAGATCTAAAATTTTTTACTGTGTACTTCAATGAACAGACAAGAAAATGGGATTTTTGTTTTTACCATTCATTTTTTTTTTTACTGTGTTCATTGAAGGACACCCTTCCCTCTGGTTGTTATGTCTGTTACCAGCTATTCTCTGGTCACAGACTTAACTGAGCTACCTCTAGCAGATGATGGGTTTCTCTACCAGTAGGAACTGCCCCTAGGCTGTGCTCAGCATCCTACTCCTGCAGGCTCTACTATAACCCTATGCTCAAGATCTAAAGATCTCCACGGTGTCCTTCAAAAAACTCAGAGTAAAGGACATTTTTTCATTTTGGATAAAGAGGTGGAGTGTTAAAACTCCTGTCAGATTTTTTTAGCCCTTTAGGGAGATTTCCCTTTACTTCTTGTTCTATAGATTCAACAGGAAGCAAGCGGACATCTTTTCAATGTGTGGGATATCTTATCTTAGACAGTTGTCACAGGAACAAGTGTCCCCTTTGGAACATTTCCCCCCATTCCTGTTTTGATGGTAAATCAAAATTTTTGATTTATCTTCACTTTAATTCCCAGTGACTTTGGTGATTGAGACAGTTAGTAAAAGAGAATACAGATGACAATAAAAAACCCTGCACAAGATCGAAAACACCTACATGTCTTTGCAAGAGAGATTGTATATAAATAACCAAATCAAAATTCTGCAAGAGAATCAAGCCACCTTATAATAGACCAGGAGAAATAGGAAAAGTAGGGCCAATGTCACAGTGATGTGAAACCTTGGCACCCCAGATGTTTTGGAACTACATTCATCATGGGAAATGTAGTTTCAAGACATCTGGGGGGGCAAGGTTTGCCATCACTGGCCTATTATATCTCTGCTACTAAAATATATTACATACAGGGGGTCCCCTAGTTACAAACATCCGACTTACAAACGACTCCTACTTACAAACGGAGGGAGACAACAGGAGGTGAGAGGAAATCTACCCCTAGGAAGGGAAATTCACTCATGTAAGAGCTAATATGGGGAAAAGGTACCTCCACTGATGCTTTATCACCAAGGCTTGTTTCCACAACAACCCAAAATTTTCAAAATCCAATTGTCATTGGGACAGAAAGTAAGGTGAAATCTTCTGAACAGGGGTACAGACAGCAAAACAAATGTTACCGGGGTGTTAACCCTTCCCTATGCTATCCAAAAAGCTTAAAAATAGTTTTTTTGGCTGGAGCTACACTTAAAAAATGTACCTGTTCCGACTTACAAACAGATTCAACTTAAGAACAAACCTACAGTCCCTAACTTGTTTGTAACCCGGGGACCCCCTGTACTTCAAAACATTAATAATACATTTTTATTTCCTCATATTTAAATACAAATGTACATATTACAAAGGGAAAAAAGAATCAAAACTAGAAAATATAACTATTCACACTCTAAAAATATCAGCATGGCCTTACGATATTTCTAGCCATGATGGTTATCTTCTATAGAGAAGGAGTATAAGGTCACCAATATCTTATGCAAAAAAGTATTCTAAATATTGAACATTATTATTCCTTCCAGCTTGGAATCTTATTACCTGGATCTGTGACTTTTTCTTTCCAGGAGCTGGTTCATTTATTGGCATTTTTATGGTCTCTTCATAATTTGTTACTACAATTGAGCGTAATGCACTGTATTCAGTATGAACCTGTTTGTCGTCTACAGACCAGAATCTATGAAATAGCAAGCAGTTTTGATACCTAGAAAATTATGAAACAAGAATATAGGTGATCGATCTATTTTGACTTTATTATCAATATTGAAAACAAACCAAGGTATTAAAGATAGAAAACACTGCATTGCATTTAAAACAGGTAAATAAAAGAGTTGCTACATGAAAGTGCAATAATGAGCATCAAAAATGTAGTAGCGTTCACTTGTAGTTTAAACATAGTTCAATTTGCAACAGGAGGAACGGCATTTTAACAGGACTAAAGGGTGTTAACGTTTTAAAGGCAATTGCCTTAAAATGCTATTTTTTGAGAGAGAAAAAGATTGTGATAATAATTGTATATTGTTCTAATTTATTTCCTTTATATTCTCTTACTTGGTAGCTTTGGAATGTAAATAAGGAACTAAAAGATGTCTGTCTACTTCTAAAAGCACCACTATCAACACACTACATCCAAAATTGATTATAAAGTTTTATACTGATAGCAGTATAGGCTGCAGATGGGTGCTTAAGGCCCCTTTCACACTTATACGACTTCAAAGTCGCGCAATTTTACAGCGATTTCGCGGCTGCTATTTTGCTGTGATTTTACCACGATTTTACCGCGATTTGGGAGCAGTACTACTTTGTACAACTTTGCCACTTTGGCATTAACAAATGAAAACATGCAGTAGTTGGTATAAATCATGAGGGGAAACTCTGCGCCAAATTTTAAATAAAAAACAGGCGTTGGTCCCCCCCCAGGGGCATACCAGGCCCTTAGGTCTGGTATGGATCTCAAGGGGAACCCCCTACGCCGAAAAATCGGCGTGGGGTCCTGCCCAAAACCCATACCAGACCTTTATCCAAGCGTGCAGCCCGGCCGGTCAGGAATGGGGGTGGGGACGAGTGAGCGCCCCCCTCCTGGACCGTACCAGGCCACATGCCCCTCAACATGGGGGGGGTGGGTGCTTTGGGGCATGGGGGGGCCCTGCGGCCCCCCCCACCCCA
The DNA here is from genome assembly GCF_042186555.1 of Aquarana catesbeiana. NCBI lineage: Eukaryota > Metazoa > Chordata > Amphibia > Anura > Ranidae > Aquarana > Aquarana catesbeiana. The sequence goes on from NC_133325.1 coordinate 653,835,624, forward strand.
AAGCACCTTGTCCCCATGTTGATGAGGACAAGGGCCTCTTCCCGACAACCCTGGCCATTGGTTGTCGGGGTCTGCGGGCGGGGGGCTTATCGGAATCCGGGAGCCCCCTTTAATAAGGGGGCCCCCAGATCCCGGCCCCCCACCCTTTGTGAATGAGTATGGGGTACATCGTACCCCTACCCATTCACCTAGGAAAAAAAGCGTCAATAAAAAAAACACACTACACAGGTTTTTAAAGTAATTTATTAGACAGCTCCGGGGTCTTCTTCCGACTTCGGGGGTCTCTCCGGCGTCTCCTCCCAGTGTCCTGATCTTCTGCCGGCTCCTCTGCTATCTTCTGCAGCTCTATTGCTAGTGGTGGCCCGGACTTCTGCCTTCTGCCTTCTTCTTTTCTTCCAATGTTGACAGGACGCTCTCTCCGGCTGGAATGCTCTCTGAGCACTCCGCAATGGACTTATATAGGCGGTGACCCCGCCCCCTTATGAGGTCACTGTCCCGGGGCATGCTGGGACTGTGCCGTCATAAGGGGGCATGGTCAACATCACCCGGTGACCACGCCCCCTTATGATGGCACAGTCCCAGCATGCCCCGGGACAGTGACCTCATAAGGGGGCGGGGTCACCGCCTATATAAGCGCTCAGAGAGCATTCCAGCTGGAGAGAGCTTCGTGTCAACATCAAGAGAAGAGAAGAGGGAAGAAGACAAGAAGGCAGAAGTCCGGGCCACCGCTAGCAATAGAGCTGCAGAAGATAGCGGAGGAACCGGCAGAAGATCAGGACACCGGGAGGAGACGCCGAAGAGACCCCCGAAGTCGAAAGAAGACCCCGAAGTCGGAAGAAGACCCCGGAGCTGTCTAATAAATTACTTTAAAAACCTGTGTAGTGTGTTTTTTTATTAACACTTTTTTTCCTAGGTGAATTGGTAGGGGTACGATGTACCCCATACTCATTCACAAAGGGTGGGGGGCCGGGATTTGGGGGCCCCCTTATTAAAGGGGGCTCCCGGATTCCGATAAGCCCCCCCGCCCGCAGACCCCGACAACCAACGGCCAGGGTTGTCGGGAAGAGGCCCTTGTCCTCATCAACATGGGGACAAGGTGCTTTGGGGTGGGGGGCCTGCAGGGCGCCCCCCATGCCCCAAAGCACCCACCCCGCCATGTTGAGGGCAAGCGGCCTGGTACGGTCCAGGGGGGGGGGCGCTCGCTCGTCCCCACCCCCATTCCTGACCGGCCGGGCTGCGTGCTCGGATAAGGGTCTGGTATGGATTTTGGGGGGGACCCCACGCCGATTTTTCGGCGTAGGGGGTTCCCCTTGAGATCCATACCAGACCTAAGGGCCTGGTATGCCCCTGGGGGGGGAAGCCACGCCGTTTTTTTCATTTAAAACTTGGTGCGGCGTTCCCCTTCATGATTCATACCAGACAGCTGTCAGCACTGCCTGTCGCTCATCGCGAAAGGAAAAAAAAGTTTTCCTTTCCCGATCAGCGAGCCATGTCTATATTATTCAGGTACGATTTGCATGCTACTTGAAGGTTTAACATTGAGGTCTATGGAGTACAACTCGCATAGAAGTTGGACCAAAGTAGTGCAGGGACTACTTTCAAGTCGGCACGACTTAAAGTCGTGCCAATATGAATGGTAGTCATTGAAAATCATGGAGAATGACTTGTCATACGATTTTGCAGTACAAAATCGTGGGACAAGTCGTATAAGTGTGAAAGGGGCCTTAAGCTGAATTCCAGGAATTCAGCCACTTTGTAAAAAGTGAAGACGCATTATAAGTTAGGCCCAAGGAGCGCATGACATCTCCTGGGCTTATCTCTATTATTTATATTTGACAGGTTTATTGCTCTGCCAAAGAGAACTCTGGGGATCTGAGAAACACATATAGCAGAATTGCCCACCCCTCCCCTCTGCTGCCTGTTCACAGAAGCCTTTGTATTTTTAGAATGCATTCACATAATACCATATCTTCTTTGATTGGGCAAGAGGAGGGAGGGGTGTGCATATCAGGTGTGGCGACTCTCCGGTTCAAGATGCAGAGCTCAGAAGGATCAGCATCACTCTCCCAGAACTACAGCAATAGCTGTCTTCCGGGAGTACTATAAAGCTGTCAGATATAAATAATAGAGCTAAACTCAGACGGTGTCATGCAGCTTTTTGGACTTAACTCATAGTGTGCCTTTTTTTTTTTTTTTTTTTACAAAGTGTCTGAATTCCTGAAATTTGGCTTTAATTCAAAAGTTCTGAAAGCATCCCCAAACAGCAGCTGCCCTGACAGTGGCTGTATTAATGTTTTTCTCTAGTATATCCTGGCTGGGACTACTCAACAGCATTAGCAGAGGAGAGGAGAGTACTTAGCGGCGGCTGCGTTCCCTGATACAATGGGGTGTGTTTTTAAAAACTTTGCAGAGCTTTTCATCCCATTAAACTGCATATACATTGGTTCTGTGCTAATCAGGGCAATATCAAATATTAATAGGCTATTTTCTCTCCAGTTCAAATGTTCTCTGGTAAAAGACTATCTTCTCTCCAGTTCGAATGTTCTTTATGGTGAATCAAAAAAATACCACATTATGGCCGCTAGATGGAGCTGACGATCATAGGAAATAAGTAATTCTTTCAAATGCATTCAGCCGCATTATGTTGGAAATAGTTGTGGTTAGTAGGGATCAGGCGTTTTTGGATCCTTGTACAAAGCCAGCCTGGCGTTCCCTCCAGGAAGCTGTACTGGGCCAATCGTAAGCATCCAAGGCACTTCCCCCAATGCAGTCACGCGTTTTTATGCCCCTTGTATACATGTGGCAGCGTGATAGGGGAATGCCTCAGCCGCTTATGGTTGGCCAAGTACAGATAACAGCTTCCTGGCTTTGGACTTGGATACAAACACATCAGAGCACATCCCTAGTGGTAAGTGATGCAGCAGAAGGCAGAACACAATAATACTGGATTTGCGATTGTAGTTCTCAACAGGCTGATGCTGTCAGCTGCTTACTGTAATGTGTGCAAGGTACAGATGGTGACAAACAATTCATTTTATATTTTCAGAATATTTCATGTTGGAAAATTGAGCTGATTAATTTGGTGATAAGGTAGCGGCTTTTATTGCTTGTTTACAAAGCAGATAGGTTGTCATGTAGCTGTACACAGGCTGTTGTGTTTTGTACCTGTGCATAGGTTGTTGTATAGCTGTACACAGATTGTTGTGTTTTGTAGCCGTACACAGGTTGTTATAATGTGTTGTGCTCATGTTGTGTTTTGTGTATACATGAACACAAGAAAAAAAATGAATGCTGCCTGTTTCATACAACTAAAGTGAACTGTTGGTAAATTGTGCTAGCAAATCAACAGTTCACTTCAGGCGTACTCTTGACATAACTATAGCACCAATTTGGAATTTTTCCTGTTTATTGAAAAGGAACTTCACCATCTACCATCTTCCCTTCCTCTGTCATTGGGAACTGGTTGTTCTTGCAGCTGGCCTCTGATGATGTGCCAGCAGGTCAGCCTTCTAGCCTTCTAACCCCAATCCTAGGGGTTTTCTTCTTTTTCCTGTCTCTATAGGATGTGGCACACTGGGAATTTCATATCATCAGAACTCTTTTGAAGATTAGAAGCTTTTAGTTTATTATCATAGTAACTCTGTACATATGTTATTAAGTTAGCCTATTTGCTTACCAGTCCACCACGGAGAGCATATCATCATCAGGTTGATTTCCAACAATATGATCAATAAATCTAAGATGACTTGGTGGCCTGTGGGAGAGAAGGGGTAGGGGCAGTGAATATTATTGCATTTATCTATTTATGTTTTATGGATATAAAAAATACACAGTAATGGCTCATGATAAATGAAAGGGCAGGGGCATCAGAATTTTAGTATAATAAGGGTGACTTTTTTTTTTTCTTTTGGATACAGAGATCTTTTCCCCATTCCTGAGTTATTATGCCTTGTTCTTCACTATGTCTCTCTATCGCTACAGCTTTTATTCCTCACTTTAGAGCTGCTACCTTATTATTAGCAATATGATGACTGGTGGAGGAATATTCAAAAGGCAGTAGAGATGAAAGAAAGAGGAAACAGTGATCTCGTTGCAATGCAGGTCCTCAGGTACAGCTTTCTCTCCAGCAAGAGAACTGTGAGCAGAAAGAACACTCATGACATCTGACTCTTAATATGTGAGACTAGCAAGTAAGAGGCACTGTGCCATAGGAAATCTTGCACTGCAGATATACAGCAAAAGAAGTGGACAGATAATTTTCAGGAATAATTTCTTTCAGGGTACTACTTAGTTACATTTCTATATGTCCTTTCTGTGATAGCACATTCTCACTTTAAAATAAAACTAAAGGCGCGTTTTGAATATGTGAAAAGGGGTGTCTCCATAGATGATGCAACTTATGTAAAGCGCAAACTCTTGGCGCTATATAAATCCTGTTTAATAATAATAACCTTAGAGTCTATAGTTAAATGCCTTTTATTCTCTCTCTGCTAGGTAATTATGAAGTTATTCATATGCAATCCATATAGTGGAACATTTGCAATGTTTGTACAATTTCTTGGAATTTCTTTATTCTTTGTGAAAATTTCAATAAACACATTGAAAATTAAAGCAAAACGAAAGGCAATTTTTTTTTTTTATTTTGGATAGATTCTTTTTGCCATCTGTGTCCCATAGAGATGATTTCCCTTTACTTCCAAAGTGAGGGAATCTCAGGATGGCACCAGGTTCACTAGAACTGGTGTCTCCATCTGGGGATTTCCTTTCTATTAGGCCTCATGCACACTGGATGTTATAAAAATGCCAGTAGTGTTAGCTGTAGAAAGCTCTAGCTGTAGAATGAGTTTTGCAGTGTTTTTGCAGTAGCGTTTTTTAGCTGTGGTGTTTTTTAGCTTTTCTTTTAGCAAAACTATACTCCCATTTATGGCTAACACGCTGATAAATGCTAAATAGCCTTTTTTTTTAGTTTTTAAAGCTTTTATCACAGTTAGAGCGTTTTTACATTTGAAAAACTCCTCCTACTGTTCTGGTGTCAACCCAAAGATTGGGATTTTTTTTTACTTTCACTTTTGTACAATAACAGTAAACAGGACAATTAGAGAGGGTCAGTCTCCCTATCAGGCACAGACAGCAATGAAAACAGACAGGTGTTCTAATCCCACTCCGCTCCAGGGCTTTTTTCAGCAGGAACGTAGGGGAACGCAGTTGCGGCACCTCCAGGACTGAGTGTATGCAATAGTAAGGGGTGCTGGGGTGTGATGGAGGGGCTACTGATGCTGGTTGCTGGGGGATCTATTCTAGATGGAGGGGATCTATTTTTGCAGGGGAGTCTATTGTTGCTGGTGGGGACCTATTGTTGCTGGGGCTGGGTCTTATATTACTTGGGGGTCAGTTATTGCTGGGAGAGATCTACTGTTGAGGGATGGGTCTATTGTTGCTGGATGCTGGAGAGTCTATTGATGCTGGCAGTGGGGAGATCTGTTGTTGCTGCTGGGGACATTCTGTTTCAGGTGGTCCATTGTTGTTGGGGGGGGCTATTGTTGCTGGAGGGGGATCTATTGTTACTGGATACAGTGGACCTATTTTACTGCTTTTTCTGTTATTTTTAACACATTCCATACAAATTACTGATCAACACAAAATACTTGGTTCTGTATTCTCTAAGGGCCCTTTCACACTGCGGCGGGGGCGGCATCGGCGGTAAAGCGCCGCTATTATAGGTAAAACTGCCCCACGAGCGGCCAAGAAAGGGTTAAATACCACCGCAAAGCGCCTCTGCAGAGGCGCTTTGCCGGCGGTATAGCTGCGCTGTCCCATTGATTTCAATGGGCAGGAGCGGTGAAGGAGCGGTATACACTCCACTCCTTCACCGCTCCGAAGATGCTGCTAGCAGGACTTTTTTTCCCATCCTGCTAGCGCACCGCTCCAGCCCTCGGGGCTTTCACACTGGAGGCAAAGCAGCGGCACTTTCGGTCGGTTTGCAGGTGCTGATATTAGCGCAATAGCGCCTGCAAACCGCCTCAGTGTGAAAGGACCCTTAAAGGGCGGTATGGGAGGTGTGTAGGGGGTGGAACCAAGAAACGGTGGTTGTGGGGTGGGTAGGGGCGGAGAAAAGGAGGAGTTCCTGCACCTTTTCTCTGAGAAAAAAAGCCCTGCTCCACTCTATCCAGAACTAAAAAAAAAAATAAAAAAATAAAATAAGAGAAAGAAAAAAAAAAGCTATTTTAATATTTTTTTTCATATTTTAAAATGTTTTTGATATAGGTGTACCTATTATCAGTATGAACTTACAAAGAAGCAAGCATCGGATCTCTAAACAGTGGCTCTTTAAAACTCGGGAGGAATAGACCTTGATACGGCCCCAGGTACTCAACAAGGGTATGTGTAGTATCTCCATACTGCAAAAGAAAAAAATTGTGAAATAGTAGCATGTTATGCATTCTACAATGTCTATTAGTTCTAGGAAGAATTTGCCGCAGGCAAATAGCCTAGGAAGTGAAATGAAGTCCCCCCTCCCAGTGACTGTCAGAAGGGAAAACTAGCTCATCAGAGAGAAGCCAAAGATCAAAGAGAGAGAGTTTAATCACTGGACAAAACAGAGCCTGGGGGGATAAGGGAAACAAATAGCAGCTTTCAATAATCTCTTGTGTCAGAAGAGAAATGATAATTCAATTAACCCTTCAATGGGAGTCAAAACGTACAGTTTGTAAAACAGCGTATTTCACTTTGCCACCTTGATCCTCTTCAATCCATGGCTCTTTTACAACTACTGCCCCACGTTCTTTGGCTTTCTGTAAATAAGAAAGTTACACATAGAGTTATGATTTATAAGAATTGAAGAGGTTCTCTTTGTTGCAAAAAAGCCAAACCTGCTGTTTTTTAGTTAGTCCAAGCCAGGGGTCTCCTAACTTTTCAGTAAAAGGGCCACATTACATATTTTACAAACAGTGGCTAAGTGGCTAGCACTCCTGCCTAGCAGCACTAGGGTTGTCAGTTTGAATCCCAACCATGGCACTACCAGCCTGGAGTTTGCATATTCTCTCTGTGCCTGTGTGGGTTTTCTTCCAGTTACTCCGGTTTCCTCCCACACTTCAAAGACATTCTAGTAAGGTAATTGGCTCCTGTCTAAATTGGCTGTAGTATGTGTATGGATGAATGTTAGTTAGGGACCTTAGATGGCAAGCTCCGTGAGGGCAGGGAATGATGTGAATTTATAATATATATCTGGAGCACTGTGTAAATTGACAGCGCTATATAAGTATTGATAACAAAATAAAAACAAATATTTGTGTGGCCAAAAAAAAAAAAAACTGTTTTATAAATTAATGAGTTCCCCTTTACTTTAGAGTCCCATCAAAGCCCCCTTTACATCTATATCCCCACCAGGGTCCTAATAAGAGACGCCCCTTACCTCAAGGTCCCCATTAAAGTGCCCCCTTACATCAGGGTCCCCAACAAAGTCCTCCTTTACAATGGGGTGCCCAACAGGGATCATGACAACTCAGCAAGGGGGAACCCTGTGCTGGAGTCCGTGTGTGTGTTGAGTGAAGACCATAGACAACCTCTGCTGACCTGTAGCCCCGATCTGTAAACATTGAAGATACGCCACTGACGCTAGCTTTAGCGCTGGATAAAATTTGGTAGTAGGGAGAATATGGCCCATTGGCCATAGTTTAGTGACCCCCTCATATGAGCAGATTAATGTAAAAACAGTACAGCCCAATCAGTGAAATCAGTAGATATAGTTGCCTATATGTAGAAACAGTAAATTAACAAACTGTAGACAGAAATAAGCAAATATTGATACAAATGTAGCAACATAAATCTGACAATGGTTCATTGTATCCCCATTGTATTCAAAGCAAAGAAAAATTGTTGCCTCGCATTGACTTACATTAGAACCTAGAAAACTTAGGGGCATATTTATAAAAAAAAAATTACAGAGCTATTCATCCTGTGAATGTACATTCATTCTGTGTGAATGCTAGGAAAATAGACTTTTAATAAGCTATTTTCTCTCCAGGTTGAATGTTCTATGTTCATTAGAACATGAATCAGGAAAATACTGCATTATGGCCACTAGATGGAGGTTACAATTATAGTAAATAAGTATTTCCTATGATCACAGGGGAGGAAGTGAGAAATGAGGGAATATCTATACACTGTGAGGGATAGCCACTCTTATGCCGCGTAGACACGGTCGGACTTTTCAGCTACAAAAATCCGACAGCCCATCCGACAGACTTTCGACAGACTTTCGACGGACTTTTGGCGGACTTTCAACAGACTTTCTAACGACCGGACTTGCCTACACACGATCACACAAAAGTCAGACAGATTCGTACGTGATGACGTACACCGGACTAAAATAAGGAAGTTGATAGCCAGTAGCCAATAGCTACCCTAGTGTCGGTTTTTGTCCGTCGGACTAGCATACAGACGAGCGGATTTCTGGGTCCGGCGAAGTTACGACGTAAAGATTTGAAGCATGTTCCATATCTAAAGTCTGTCAGATTTGCGGCTGGAAAAGTCCTCTGAAAGTCCGGGGAAGCCCACACACGATCGGATTGTCCGCCGGACTTGGTCCGTCGGACTTTTGTAGCCGAAAAGTCCGACCGTGTGTACGCGACATTAGACGTTTGTCACAAGAACAAGTGTCCTAGATGGAAGATATCCCCTCTATTCCTATTCTGGTGGCAACTCAAAATTTTGTATTTACCCTCATTTTCACTCCCAGTGACATTGGTTATCAGGACTTATAGAGAGGGAAAATCTCCTTAATGGGGACACAGACAACAATAAAAACTTGACAGTGGTTCTGACCCCTCACCACTCTATCCAAATCTAATGCCGCGTACACACGGTCAGACTTGCCAACGGGATAACCTCCATCGGCATTACCGACGGAAAAATTTAGAACATGTTCTATATCTAAGTCCGTCGGAAATTCCGACAGAAAAAGTCCAATGGGGCATACACACGGTCGGAATATCCGACCAAAAAGCTCCCATCGGACTTTTTCTGTCGGAATTTCCGCACAAGTGTACGGGGCATAAGAAAAAAAAATTGTCTTTAGGTATACTTTAACATTATACAATATATAAAGGGATTATACACTTGCAAATCCTGCCATTCTATTTGCTAGACAGCTTTATCTTTATTGTATTTGGGTCAAATACACAAGGGGACATTTGAAAGAGCTGATTATTCAGTTATTATACAGAACATTGGATTTTTGTGTGGGATAATAAACAAGGTTTTGCAATTATTAACTGGACAACTTAGATGTAGTCATTTTTATGACTGTGGCTCTGTCTCCACTGTAAGATCAGTCAGCACATAAATGGAAAGCCTGCTGCATGGACGTTGATTTTTTTTTCTCTTTTTTTTGTGGCATGTATATTACACGCTGTCAAAAGTTTTATTGAGTTACATTGTCCCTATGTGGAAAGTATTAAGAAGATTAGGACAGTCTGTGAAATTTTGTAGAAGTAGTGGCTCTCACTTTTCCTCATTGACATGTTTAGTTGACATTTGTCTACTTTTTCTTTTCTTTATTTAGAGGGTATATTTTGGCGTTTTGTTTTAGTTATTTAATTTAGTGTTATTTATATATTTTTTTTTTCTTACTTTTAAACTTTTAGTTTTTTCTTCCTGTAATAAAAAGTAAAATAATGAGTCTAAAAAAGATATTAAAGGGTCCTTTTTTGGCACAGAAACAGGTCCAGGGTAGTTAAAGGAGTTGTAAAGGCAGAACGTTTTTAAGCTTAATGCATTCTATGCATTAAGCTAAAAAACCTTCTTTGTGTAGCAGCACCCTCCTAATTACCTACCGGAGCCCCTTCTCTCTCCAGCGATGTCCGTGATCCCCTCAGCCATCCAGGAAACTCCTCCTGATTGGCTGAGACAGAGCAGCAGCGCCATTGGCTCATGCGGTTGTCAATCAAAGTCAGTCAGCCAATCAGGGGGTGGGGGGTGGGCGGGGCCAGGTCGGGGCTCCATGTCCGAATGGACACATGGAGCTCTGACTCGGCTTGGGTGCCCCCTGTAGCAAGCTGCTGGCTGAGGGGCACTCAAAGGAGGGAGGGGCTAGGAGCAGCAAAGAGTGACCAAAGAAGAGGAAGAACCAGGCTGCTCTATACAAAACCAATTGCCCAGAGGAGGTAAATATAACATGTTTGTTATTTAAAAACAAACAAAAAAAAAAAAAAACGAGCTTTTACAATCACTTTAAACCACTTCGGCACTAAAGCAGTTTTTTCATTGTTTGCACACATATAAAAATCTGCAGCTATGGCTATAAAATTATTTAAAGTGGTAGTAAAGGCTTTTTTTTTTTTTTTTTTTTTATACTTACAGGTAAGCCTATAATAAGGCTTACCTGTAGATACAGTAAATAACTCCTAAACATGCACCGTTTAGGAGATATGTACTTTAGCAGCGCCGGTGATGTCACCAGCGCATGCACACTGCGCTCTCATTGGACAGTGTGTCGTTCATAGAGAGAACCGTGCAGCGGCCATGATTCCCACGCACATGTGTTGGAGTGATGTAATCGCGGCTTTGCCATTCAAACGCCCCCAGCCTGCGAACCCGGAAGAAAGACTGGGTGAAGAAGATAGCCCTGTCAGCAGTGACAGTGCGCCACTGGAGGGCTTCATTTTCTGGTAAGTCTTTCATAATGTGCTAGTATGCGATGCATACTAGCACATTATGATATTAATTTGCATGGAGAAAATCTTTTTTTTTTGCGGTTTACTACCAATTTAAAACCCCCAGCAGAGGACCTGTAGAGTAAGGCTGGGTTCACATATGAGCACGCAGCAGCTCACAGCAGGAGTCCGGTGTGTCCTCGTTCACCGTTTCAGGTCTGATTTCAGCCCGAATTTTTGGCTGAATTTGGACCTGAAACGGACCAAAAGACGCACAGGGCTTCTGTGCAAATCACATCGGAGCCTATGCGGAGATATGTGAACCGGCTCCATAGAAAGCCAGTCACAATCTCCTGCTGTGCTAATTAGATGTGGGGAAACCCGCATCCAATTCGCACTAGTATAAACCCAGTCTAAAAGATTTGTGAAACTGTTTATTAAACACATACTTTTAAGAAAAAAATATAATAAAATGGATTTTATTGCAAACACAAACAATATAATACCCAATTTTATGGTAAAATATAAAAGATGAGGTTATGTCAAGTAAATAGATACCAAACACATCAATTGCTTACACCTGTGATATTGCGAAAATCTCTATACGCCATGTTTTAAAAGCCTTTACAGCTCATCATTTAAGAGCTAACTATAAGCTATGGTGCTAGAATTATTGCTCTAACTTCAGCATTCGATGCAACAACATACATGTGTGGTGCGATCGCAGTTTACATGCTGTGTGCACCGCGGGCCATGTTTGCATTTGTGGGTGTGTGCAGGGCAGCGGGGGTTACAATTATTTATCTTTTTAATACTTTTTTATCATTTTAATTTTTTAAACTTTTTTATTTTATTTTCTTCTATTCAGTCACCAGTTCACTTTTACGTTACCGCCAGGAGTCGGCTGAAGAAACAGAGCTATTGCAGCCATCAGCTTGTGCTTAACCCTTCACTCTTTGGACATACATAGTATGTCCAAAGAACTGATCTAGTTAACAGAGTTCCCCTAAATTTTAGGGGCAATTTAAAACCCACTGCACCTTAAAAATCACATCAATTCAGCTTTCACTATTTTTGGTGCTTTTCACCAAAATATTGAGGTTGTGCCAAAATCTCCCAGCTGTTGCTTCAAATTTTAGGGAAGTTACAACTTTCAGTTTCACTGACCTCTATCCAACAATGTAAGGTGCTTGCTTGTGGCGCTGACACTGCACCAATTTTTTTCTTTGTGGCCCAAAAGTCCCTAAATACTCATCAGCAGACTTGACTTCTCCAACTTTGGGACCCTGGCATGCCCCCCATCCTCCCACCCTCTCAAGGGGCACTTCCTATTAGAAGCTACTAATGTCAAAGAATGCCAAAGCTCCAGAATTGGAGAAGTCAAGACTTCCTTCATTAAGGAATTCCAGGCCATTAGGGTAACGTTGTGTGCATAGACAAAGTATAATGAAAGCAGATTGTGGTCCTGATCGGCTAACGCATATGTGCCGTTGGTCCTTAACACCCACATTCCACGCATATGAGTCCACGGTGCGCCTCTGTTGTGTGCTGGGAGCGCACTCACTGATCCAGAAATCTGTCTCTGCCCCATCATTCGGAACCCCTTTAAGGGTCAGCATGGGGGTAAGGTAGCCATACATGGCTCAACTAGAGAAAAACAAACTATTCCCCTATCCATGCTAACAGCACGGTTGGAGGAATCGCCACTGCTGGCTGCTGTATTTAGGCAGCTGTGGCATGCGTAAGGTTTCCCTGCTGGATTTTCTGTGAGATATAGCAATTTGCATGAATTTACTAGAAACTACCAAACACTGAAATTACAGGCTTGAGATTCATAGCCTTTTTACTTTACTAGCTGTTATAAATCTGTTACCAGGAATATAGCTGTCACTTAGTTTTCTAGGTTTGAGATATAAAGGTGATGTGTTGAAATAACTTTTTGGCCTACAATCAGCCAATTACGTCATAGCCACTAGCATTTTAGGAATCAATTTAGAGCTAACACATGCAGCAAAGTCTTTAAAGAAAAGGTACAGCCAACACTTGTTTGGCTGTACTTTTCCTGGGGATCACAGGAGTGCAGTTCATTCTGCACTCCTGTGACCAATTTTCAGCAGACAGCAGGCTGAAGCCCCACTGTCGGCTGACGTCACAGGGCCGGTGCAGGCTCGGGCAAGATTGCGACAATGAAGTCGGGATCTGTCCACATGCATGGACCTACACCCAGCTCAGCTCCTGCCCTCTCCACAGCCCAGCGCTCCAGTGAGTGCAGAGCGGTGACTTACAAATTGGTGGAGTTTGATCGCTGGGTTCTCAGTGTTAGAGGCGCGGGGGACAGATGCAACATTAGACCGTAACTGCATCTACCTAGGTAAGTATGATTCTCAAAAAAGAAAAACATACAGTGGGGACGGAAAGTATTCAGACCCCCTTACATTTTTCACTATTTGTTATATTGCAGCCATTTGCTAAAATCATTTAAGTTCATTTTTTTTCCTCATTAATGCACACTTGTTGCATCTTTCCCAAAAAAGACTCATGGCTGTATTAGATCAAAAGGGTGCTTCTACTAAATACTGAGCAAAGGGTCTGAATACTTAGGACCATGTGATATTTCAGTTTTTCTTTTTTAATAAATCTTCAAAAATGTCAACAATTCTGTGGTTTTCTGTCAGTATGGGGAGCTGTGTGTACATTAATGAGGAAAAAAATGAACTTAAGTGATTTTAACAAATGGCTGCAATATAACGAGTGAAAAATTTAAGGGGGTCTGAATACTTTCCGTCCCCACTGTACATCTCTTTTAAAGACATATAGGCATCACCCTGCTAGTTCTTATCTAGAAGAAGCTTGAGTACAATCTAAATGTACAAAACTACAACATGAAAACTCGCAGGCTATTCAATATTTATTTAAATTACACCTTTAGATCTAGTAAGTATTATGTGACAAAGGGAGGAAATAATGCTTTATTTAAAGTAAAGTATTCATCCCTGTAAAGGTAATAAAACTGTATTCCTTTGTGTATGTACAGTATGTCAAATTGCATGTGTTAAGTGTCTTACGAGCGTTCTGTGGCACTGAAGAATAAAGAGAAATCTTAAGGAAGAGACCAGTTTAAAACCAGGTGACTAAACTCTATTAGTCTCTTTGTTCTGATGTTCAGATTTCTCCACTACACCTTCTCTTCTGACCATACTAAGATCATTTATAAACAAACTATCAAACTCTTAGATGATCCTTCCATGCCCCAACATGCACATCCTTTACCGCCAGAAGCACTTGCTTAACTTTCAAAGATGGAAAAATTCCAACCTGCCAAATCCCTTGGGATGTTAGTCTCCTGAAGTGCCTAATTCCCCTATCTTCCCCATTCACAGTATTATTTCTACTCTACACATCCAGAGGTACTTTAAATAGCTATTTCAGTAGACCATTTTGCCAATTTTATTGTAAAATAGACTGATTCCACAGACTTCTATAGATTGGCTTTGGCATGACAGCAGTTCAGGTTTTTTAACGATCCAACATGCCCCCTGTTCAGTGCCCCTAGTCAATAAAGCACTGTTGATTGGAACACTGGGCATGGGGTTTTGAGGACCGCTGAAGATGTGGGGTGCTGCGCTGTGTTGTGCAGTGTTCTAGGGTACTGTAGCACAAAAGAAAAAAAAGAAAAAAATGTATTTGTTGCTGTATATGCAGTATGTGATTACCCAAAATCCAATTTTAACATCAGTTAATTCTTATAGCAGTACTAAACCCAAAAACAAAAGTGTTATATTGCAACATACTAATTCTTAGCTGTTGTGACTGCATTTGTTTTCTTTTATGGTTTTCACTTATGATCCGGCCAGTAAGCCTGTTAGTTTTCAACAGACTGAGCTGTCCAACAAAAGTGGCAGAGTGTTGAGACAAAACATTTAAAGTTGAATACCTAGGAATTCAGCCAAAAAGTGAAGGCACACTATGTGTTAAGTCCAAGGAGCGGCACAACATCTCCTGGGCTTATCTCTATTATTTACATTTCACAGGTTTGCTGCTCTGCTGGAGAGACAATCAGGGGATCTGAGAGGAGAGAAGCGCACAGAGCAGCTATGCCTGCCTCTCCTCTCTGCTGCCCATTCAAAGAAGCCTTTGTATTTTGTGAATGTGTACACATAATACCAGGGCCTCTATGATAGGGCAGAAAGGGGAGAGGTGGGCAAAGCAGCTACACTGTATGGGTGTAACATGTTATGAAAGGTGAACTTATCCTTTAAATCATAGTGTGCCTTCAGTTTTTACAAAGGAGCTAAATTCCTAGAATCCAGCTTTAACACTGACAGGGGTACTTACAAAGCTTTAATTTGTTAGTCAAGTCCATCTAAATCTGCTAGCTAGTCTAACACTACCCTCTCCTGAGACATTTACATTCAATATAGATGTCTACATCTAGTTTTTGAGTGCAGTGCCCCCACATTACCCGTTCCTAGATGATTCCTCTTTGTGGTGTCTTGTAGACGCCAGCAGGCACTGTACGCATAGCAGCTGGTGTGCACTGGGAGTAATATTTATTTATTTATTTCAGGTACTTATATAGCGCCATCAATTTACGCAGCGCTTTAAATATATATATATATATATTATACATTCACATCAGTCCCTATACCCTCAAGGAGCTTACAATCTAAGGTCCCTAACTCACATTCATACCTATACTAGGGCCAATTTAGACCGGATCCAATTAACCTACCAGCATGTCTTTGGAGTGTGGGAGGAAACCAGAGTACCCGGAGGAAACCCACGCAGACACAGGGAGAACATGCAAACTCCAGGCAGGTAGTGTCGTGGTCGGGATTCGAACCAGCAACCCTTCTTACTGCAAGGCGAGAGTGCTACCCACTGCACCACTGTGTCTGAGTAATAGTACCAGTACACGATGCATTGCACTTTTTTTTTTTTTTTAGTTAGAACTGCCATTCAATAAGTTCTTTTGGCTGCAGCATAGTGCAATGCAGTGGATTGCATCAAACCACCTTGCACTGGAAAAAGTACTGCATGCAGCTGCAGTGATGTGAACTGCCTTGACCTTTTTGTCTCATCAAGCATTGGTCCTGCACTTGGCAAGGCTGCACCTGGTGTCCCCTAGAACCCCTCCAGAGCTGCAAAAGTAAATAAGTATATTTGAGGAGAAAACACTTGAAAAACAAAGCTGATATTTGAATGCCAGCTACTGTAACAACAAAAAACTATCATTGAGCAACTTTCCAATACTTCCATAGCAGTTGATATATAATGTAGCTACACCATCTAGTGGACATATCATACAACTGCTGAAAGTTTTGCAATGTGATTACCTTTAAGAGGGTCCAAACAGAAAAAATATACATTACTCTTATATGCTTAAAAGCCCAGAGCTTCCATATTATTTACTGAACATGCACTGTGACTGTATGTTTATTAATTTTACTTTTTGCTACAGCATTGATTAAAATACCATGTGTGAGCAGCATGCTAGAGAGTCAGACCACTGTACCCCCCTGCCTAGTGCTTCACTTAACAGTACTCATGATTTTTGATCAGCAATGTTTATTGTAGCAATGGTCAGGGGGTAAGTCAGATTACTGGAGTGCCAGACTGCATCTACTTTAGTCTGACTCTCTATCATGCTGCTAGCCCAGGGTATTTTAACCAATGCTGAAGCACAAAATAAGTTAAAAGACAAATAAATGTATTACTGTATATGATTGCATTACATGAATGCATTACTGTAACAAATAACTAAGCTTCAATTGGGATATAATTGCATAACTTTTAGTTTACCTTGATGTAGACCTAAACAGGAGGAAACAATTGTATTGAAGGGGGGCTAAGTGTATAGGAGTAGAGGGAAGCATTGTAGAATTAAGTAAAGAAAAAAGGAAATCGGTAGTAGGGAAAAAATCTTGTGAAAAAAAAAGGAAACAGAACAGAGAAAATACAGTGGAAAAGGCAGTCTAATAATCTTTTGAATTTCTATAATTATTGTAATGTTGCAACAGAGTGCATATATTAATCTCATTAATATATAAAGTATATTACGTATATATATATATATATATATATATATATATATATATATATATATATATATATATATATATATATATATATACACACACACACACACACACACCACACACTATCTCACAAAAGTGAGTACACCCATCACATTTTTGTAAATATTTTATTATCTTGTCATGTGACAACACTGAGGAAATGACGCTTTGCTACAATTTAAAGTAGTGAGTGTACAGCTTGTATAACAGTGTAAATTTGCTGTCCCCTCAAAATAACTCAACACACAGCCATTAATGTCTAAACCACTCCCAACAAAAGTGAGTACAGTACACCCCTATGTGAAAATGTCCAAACTGGGCCCAAAATGTCAATATTTTGTGTGGCCACCATTATTTTCCAGCACTGCCTGAACCCTCTTGGGCATGGAGTTCACCAGAGCTTCACAGGCTGCCACTGGAGTCCTCTTCCACTCCTCCATAATGACATCACAGAGCTTGTGGATGTTAGAGACCTTGTACCCCTCCACCTTCCATTTGAAGATGCCCCACAGATGCTCAATAGGGTTTAGGTCTGGAGACATGCTTGGCCAGTCCATAAACTTTACCCTTGGCTTCTTTAACAAGGCAGTGGTCGTCTTGGAGGTGTGTTTAGGGTTGTTATGTTGGAATACTGCCCTGCAGCCCAGTCCCCAGTGAGGGGATCATGCTCTGCTTCAGTATGTCACAGTACATGTTGTCATTTATGGTTTCCTCAATGAACTGTAGTTCCCCAATGCCGGCAGCACTCATGCAGCCCCAGACCTTGACACTCCCACCACCATGCTTGACTGTAGGCAAGAAACACTTGTCTTTGTACTCCTCACCTGGTTGCCGCCACACACGCTTGACACCATTTGAACCAAATAGGTTTGTCTTGGTCTCATCAGACCACAGGACATGGTTCCAGTAATCCATGTCCTTAGTCTGCTTGTCTTCAGCAAACTGTTTGCAGGCTTTCTTGTGCATCATCTTTAGAAGAGGCTTCCTTCTGGGATGACAGCCATGCAGACCAATTTGATGCAGTGTGCGGCGTATGGTCTGAGCACTGACAGGCTGACCCTCTACCCCTTCAACCTCTGCAGCAATGCTGGCAGCTCTCATATGTCTATTTCCCAAAGACAGCCCTGGATATGACGCTGAGCACGTGCACTCAACTTCTTTGGTCAACCATGGTGAGGCCTGTTCCGTGTGGAACCTGTCCTGTTAAACCGCTGTATGGTCTTGGCCACCATGCTGCAGCTCAGTTTCAGGGTCTTGGCAAACTTCTGATAGCCTAGACCATCTTTATGTAGAGCAAAATTTATTTTTTTGAGATCCTCAGAGAGTTCTTTGCCATGAGGTGCCATGTTGAACTTCCATTTTCCAGTATGAGAGAGTGAGAGCGATAACACCAAATTTAAAACACCTGCTCCCCATTCACACCTGAGACCTTGTAACACTAACGAGTCACATGACAAAAGGGAGGGAAAATGGCTAATTGGGCCCAATTTGGACATTTTCACTTAGGGGTGTACTCACGTTTGTTGCCAGCGGTTTAGACATTAATGGCTGTGTGAGTTATTTTGATGGAACAGCAAATTTACACTGTTATACAAGCTGTACACTTACTACTTTACATTGTAGCAAAGTGTAATTTCTTCAGTGTTGTCACATGAAAATATATAATAAAATATTTACAAAAATGTGAGGGGTGTACTCACTTTTGTGAGATACTGTATATATATATATATATATATATATATATATATATATATATATATATATATACATATATATATTGCTATTTTTTGCTATAGAAACAAAAAAAGACCGAACATTTTGAAAAAATAAAAATAATTTCATAGTTTATTATACAATTTTGCAAACAGGTAATTTTTCTCCTTCACTGATGTGCGCTAATGAGATGGGCACTGATAGGTGGCACTGATGAAGCTGCACTGATGGGCACTGATGAGGAGACACTGATAAAGCTGCTCTGAGGTGGCACTGATGAGCACTGATTTGTGGCACTAATGGGCACTGATAGGTGGCACTTATGGGCTCCGATAGGCCCTGAAGTGCACCGATAGGTGGCTCTGATAGGCAGCAGTGATAGGTGGCACTGGTGGGCACTGATAGGTGGCACTGATGGGCAGCACTGGCAGGCACAGATTGGGACTAATTTCCCTGTAACAGAAGCCAGTTACCGGCTTTTTAAAATTTCTTCTAGAAAAAAAAAAGCGATAACCGGCTTCTGTTTACTTCCATGATCAGCTGTCATTGGCTGACAGCTGATTACGTGTTACGTGAGGTGACGTCACAGAGCGGCTCCAGGCTCAGGCAAGATTACCACACTGAAGTCAGGATCCGTCCACATGCCTGGACAGGCACCCGGCTCAGCCTCTCAGTGAGCTACTGAGAGGCTGAGCCGGCCACTCCTGCCCCCTCCACAGCCCAGTGCTCCAGGGGGAAGAGCAGGGAGCTGTGACTGACAGTCACTAGTTCTCTGCTCGGGGAGCTGTGAGAACCAAGCAATCTGCGGTATTAGATCGCTTGGTTCTCAGTGCTAGAGCCAGCAGGAAGTATAAATCTGCAAAAAAAAAAACTCATACTTCTCTTTCAAAACACATTCCCTTGGAAGATACACCTGCAGTGAATGTTTGATGAATGGCACATTCACTGCTTTAAAATTCATTGGCTTGTTCTCTGTGTACAGCCCATGCATAGAGAGAAGATATTGGGAAAGATTAGTTTATAAACAAACCTCCTATGATCATGATTATCATAGTGATCACATACTAAGGGACCATGCTGATTGGTTCCAGACAATACTTTAAGATTAAGATCTACAGCTTTTAGGGACAGATCTGTCTCAGGACTAGCAGTGCGCACCAGCGTAGCACCGTAAGGGAACTGTACATACAAATATAAATATTCACTTTGTGGGTGTCAAGGTGTTAAATTTAATCAGACCTCCGCTGGTCAACTATTAAAAGCTACACTTAACTAATTTTGCAGGTCAATACTTCAGGCAAAGTTTAACCTCCCCCCTTTTTTTCCAAATAAATGTTGTAAATTGTAATTGTTACGTTAATGTTAAATATGAAATGTGTGTCTAAAGAATCAAATTACAAAGCTTCATTGACTTGGCAAAAAAACGCAGTTATGTGGCCATTATTCTGAGATCATCTGGAAAATGGACAAAAAATGTACTGCATTATATAACCAGGCCCAACAGCCTAATTAGGATGTGTACAGCAGATCTCATGGAAAATAAAGATAATCTCTGTTCTGTGTAACATTATCTATTATGAACCAAGTGGGTACAAGCCACTGAGCACATACATTCCAAAACTGATCTTTACTATAAATATGTATTTAATCTCGGCAGTAATTTGTGCTTCCAAGCCTTTGCCTTATTTTCCTTTCTGAAGCCTTCACGCCCGCCTCTTCACTCCATTAGCTTATTTGATTTGGCTGTGATGTCACTGAGCTCAGAACTTTGCCCAGTCTTTTTTTCTTTTTTTTTCAGATTAAACAAGCCTGTCTTTCAAAGCGCCGTCATGTTTATTCTCACATTAAATCCTAACCACAGTACGTGTGTCACACTACAGCTAGATTTTTTTACTCCTGAGGTCACTTATTTCGATCAGGTAGACATAAACTATGTACTAATGAGGAAAGGTGCCCATAAACATTAGATTATAGATTCCTTTATCTGGTTATTTACAAGGCATTAGCAGAGACCACATGCCAACGTTTTGTGAGCAATAGCCAGTGGTGGATTCAGGGTATGGTAAGTATGGCAAGTGCCCTGTGCGCCACTTGGAGGGGGAAATGAGCCACTGATCAGTTGGGATGGTCAGGCCACCAATAGATGGGTATAGGAAGCCCTCCCTTACCAGACCTGGGATTTTTTTTTATGTGAATGGGGGACTGAAATATGGATGTCAGTTTTTTGGACATAGGAACAACTTCAGTGCTTGCCTTAGGCATTTTTGCCCCTAGATAAGCCCCTGGCAATAGCATTTAAACAGGATGGAAACCTTGTCTGATTTTTTTTTTCTACCCCCTGAAAAACCTGCCCCGGATTGGCTCATCTGCATAACCTGAAGTTTGGGGCCCAATGGCAGTCAGATTATGCCTACGGGAGACACCGCTCACTAATAATTGTGGCATCCTTTATAGCTTCTGTGAACACTTTTGGCCAGTGATTATTGTTTGTTTAGTTATTTACTCTATAAACATAAAACACAAGTGCATGATGTATTTAAAAAGGAACTTTTAGGCGCCTTTCACACGGACGGCTGTTCTTTCCCCAGTTAAAAGCATATAATATGGTCTGTGAAATTCAAGAATCCAGGCACTGCGATCAGCTGCATTTGTACAGTGCGATTACCTGCGTTTACGAGCGGTTACATGCGGTTGCGTTTAGCTGCGGTAGTCATTCCCATATTGGTTTTTGATATTGTTGACACAAAAGACGGCGAATACCTGCGGTTATGTGCATATAGCTGCGCTAAATTGCTCCTGGACGCAGTCAATTCTATTTTTTTCTATCTGCACCAAACCACATGTAACTAAATCACAGCTAAACGCAGTGTGTGAATGGGGCCATAGGAAAGCATCGTGTGCTTTTAGCTGCGGTAGAAAACTAGAAAATCTGCAGCTAAAAGCACAATTTTATCCGACTGTGTGAAAGGGGCCTAATACTGTAGCTCCGTCTTTTAGTTAATAGACATTTACCAGCCTGAGGAAGGAATAGTGTCTCATTATTGGTGTCAGTGGAAGAATAGTGCCCCATCATTGGTGTCAATGAGAGGAAGAGCCTTCCATTTTATATATCAGTGGGAGGAATTACATTTTGTGTCAGTAGGGGGAATAGTGCCCCATCATTGGTGTCAATGAGAGGAAGAGCCTTCCATTTTATATATCAGTGGGAGGAATTACATTTTGTGTCAGTAGGGGGAATAGTGCCCCATCATTGGTGTCAATGGAGGAATAGTGCCCCATAATTGGTGTCAACGGAGGCATAGTGGTCCATCATTGGTGTCAGTGGTGGAATAGTGCCCCATCACTGGTGTCAGTGTGAGGAATTGTCTTCCATTTTTATATCAGTGGTAAGAATTAAACCAGTGTCAGTGGGGGGGATAGTGCCTCATGTCAGTGGGAGGGATAGTGCCCCTGTCAGTGGGGGGGATAGTGCCTCATGTCAGTGGGAGGGATAGTGCCTCATGTCAGTAGGAGGGATAGTGCCCCTGTCAGTGGGGGGGATAGTGCCTCATGTCAGTGGGAGGGATAGTGCCTCGTGTCAGTGGGGGGGATAGTGCCTCATGTCAGTGGGAGGGATAGTGCCTAATGTCAGTGGGAGGGATAGTGCCTCGTGTCAGTGGGGGGGATAGTGCCTCATGTCAATGGAAGGGATAGTGCCTCGTGTCAGTGGGAGGGATAGTGCCTCGTGTCAGTGGGAGGGATAGTGCCTCGTGTCAGTGGGAGGGATAGTGCCTCGTGTCAGTGGGAGGGATAGTGCCTCGTGTCAGAGGGAGGAATAGTGCCTCATGTCAGTAGGAGGAATAGTGCCTCGTGTCAGTGGGAGGGTTAGTGCCTCATGTCAATGGAAGGGATAGTGCCTCGTGTCAGTGGGGGGGATAGTGCCTCGTGTCAGAGGGAGGAATAGTGCCTCATGTCAGTGGGAGGGATAGTGCCTCGTGTCAGTGGGAGGGATAGTGCCTCGTGTCAGAGGGAGGAATAGTGCCTCATGTCAGTGGGAGGGATAGTGCCTCGTGTCAGTGGGAGGGATAGTGTCTCATGTCAGTAGGAGGAAAAGTGCCTCGTGTCAGTGGGAGGGATAGTGCCTCGTGTCAGTGGGAGGGATAGTGCCTCGTGTCAGAGGGAGGGATAGTGCCTCGTGTCAGTGGGAGGGATAGTGCCTCGTGTCAGAGGGAGGAATAGTGCCTCATGTCAGTGGGAGGGATAGTGCCTCGTGTCAGTGGGAGGGATAGTGCCTCGTGTCAGAGGGAGGAATAGTGCCTCATGTCAGTGGGAGGGATAGTGCCTCGTGTCAGTGGGAGGGATAGTGTCTCATGTCAGTAGGAGGAAAAGTGCCTCGTGTCAGTGGGAGGGATAGTGCCTCGTGTCAGTGGGAGGGATAGTGCCTCGTGTCAGTGGGAGGGATAGTGCCTCGTGTCAGTGGGAGGGATAGTGCCTCGTGTCAGTGGGAGGGATAGTGCCTCATGTCAATGGAAGGGATAGTGCCTCATGTCAGTGGGAGGGATAGTGCCTCGTGTCAGTGGGAGGGATAGTGCCTCGTGTCAGTGGGAGGGATAGTGCCTCGTGTCAATGGGAGGGATAGTGCCTCGTGTCAGAGGGAGGAATAGTGCCTCATGTCAGTGGGAGGGATAGTGCCTCATGTCAGTGGGAGGGATAGTGCCTCGTGTCAGAGGGAGGAATAGTGCCTCATGTCAGTGGGAGGGATAGTGCCTCGTGTCAGTGGGAGGGATAGTGTCTCATGTCAGTAGGAGGAATAGTGCCTCGTGTCATTGGGAGGAATAGTGCCTCGTGTCAGTGGGAGGGATAGTGCCTCATGTCAGTGGGAGGGATAGTCCCTCGTGTTAGTGGGAGGGATAGTGCCTCGTGTCAGTGGGAGGGATAGTGCCTCATGTCAGTGGGAGGGATAGTGCCTCGTCTCAGTGGGAGGGATAGTGCCTTGTGTCAGAGGGAGGAATAGTGCCTCATGTCAGTGGGAGGGATAGTGCCTCGTGTCAGTGGGGGGGATAGTGTCTCATGTCAGTAGGAGGAATAGTGCCTCGTGTCAGTGGGAGGGATAGTGCCTCGTGTCAGTGGGAGGGATAGTGCCTCGTGTCAGTGGGAGGGATAGTGCCTCATGTCAATGGAAGGGATAGTGCCTCGTGTCAGTGGGAGGGATAGTGCCTCGTGTCAGTGGGAGGGATAGTGCCTCGTGTCAGTGGGAGGGATAGTGCCTCGTGTCAGAGGGAGGAATAGTGCCTCATGTCAGTGGGAGGGATAGTGCCTCGTGTCATTGGGAGGAATAGTGCCTCGTGTCAGTGGGAGGGATAGTGCCTCATGTCAGTGGGAGGGATAGTGCCTCATGTCAGTGGGAGGGATAGTGCCTCGTGTCAGTGGGAGGGATAGTGCCTCATGTCAGTGGGAGGGATAGTGCCTCTTGTCAGTGGAAAGGATAGTGCCTCGTGTCAGTGGGAGGGATAGTGCCTCATGTCAATGGGAGGGATAGTGCCTCGTGTCAGTGAGAGGGATAGTGCCTCATGTCAGTGGGAGGGATAGTGCCTTTTGTCAGTGGGAGGGATAGTGCCTCGTGTCAGTGGGAGGGATAGTGCCTTGTGTCAGTGGGAGGGATAGTGCCTCGTGTCAGTGGGAGGGATAGTGCCTCGTGTCATTGGGAGGAATAGTGCCTCGTGTCATTGGGAGGAATAGTGCCTCGTGTCAGTGGGAGGGATAGAGCCTCATGTCAGTGGGAGGGATAGTGCCTCATGTCAGTGGGAGGGATAGTGCCTCGTGTCAGTGGGAGGGATAGTGCCTCGTGTCAGTGGGAGGGATAGTGCCTCGTGTCAGAGGGAGGAATAGTGCCTCATGTCAGTGGGAGGGATAGTGCCTCGTGTCAGTGGGAGGGATAGTGTCTCATGTCAGTAGGAGGAATAGTGCCTCGTGTCATTGGGAGGAATAGTGCCTCGTATCAGTGGGAGGGATAGTGCCTTGTGTCAGTGGGAGGGATAGTGCCTCATGTCAATGGAAGGGATAGTGCCTCGTGTCAGTGGGAGGGATAGTGCCTCGTGTCAGTGGGAGGGATAGTGCCTCGTGTCAGTGGGAGGGATAGTGCCTCGTGTCAATGGGAGGGATAGTGCCTCGTGTCAGAGGGAGGAATAGTGCCTCATGTCAGTGGGAGGGATAGTGCCTCGTGTCAGTGGGAGGGATAGTGCCTCGTGTCAGAGGGAGGAATAGTGCCTCATGTCAGTGGGAGGGATAGTGCCTCGTGTCAGTGGGAGGGATAGTGTCTCATGTCAGTAGGAGGAATAGTGCCTCGTGTCATTGGGAGGAATAGTGCCTCGTGTCAGTGGGAGGGATAGTGCCTCATGTCAGTGGGAGGGATAGTGCCTCGTGTTAGTGGGAGGGATAGTGCCTCGTGTCAGTGGGAGGGATAGTGCCTCGTGTCAGTGGGAGGGATAGTGCCTCGTGTCAGTGGGAGGGATAGTGCCTCATGTCAGTGGGGGGGATAGTGCCTCGTGTCAGTGGGAGGGATAGTGCCTCATGTCAGTGGGAGGGATAGTGCCTCATGTCAGTGGGAGGGATAGTGCCTCGTGTCAGTGGGAGGGATAGTGCCTCGTGTCAGTGGGAGGGATAGTGCCTCGTGTCAGAGGGAGGAATAGTGCCTCATGTCAGTGGGAGGGATAGTGCCTCGTGTCATTGGGAGGAATAGTGCCTCGTGTCAGTGGGAGGGATAGTGCCTCATGTCAGTGGGAGGGATAGTGCCTCATGTCAGTGGGAGGGATAGTGCCTCGTGTCAGTGGGAGGGATAGTGCCTCATGTCAGTGGGAGGGATAGTGCCTCTTGTCAGTGGAAAGGATAGTGCCTCGTGTCAGTGGGAGGGATAGTGCCTCATGTCAGTGGGAGGGATAGTGCCTCATGTCAGTGGGGGGATAGTGCCTTATATCAGTGGGAGGGATAGTGTCCCATGTCAGTGGGAGGGATAGTGCCTCATGTCAGTGGGAGGGATAGTGTCCCATGTCAGTGGGAGGGATAGTGCCCCTGTCAGTGGGAGGGATAGTGCCTCATGTCAGTGGGGGGGATAGTGCCTTGTGTCAGTGGGGGGGATAGTCCCTCGTGTCATTGGGGGGGATAGTGCCTCGTGTCAGTGGGGGGATAGTGCCTCGTGTCAGTGGGGGGGATAGTGCCTCATGTCAGTGGGAGGGATAGTGCCTCGTGTCAGTGGGAGGGATAGTGCCTCGTGTCAGTGGGAGGGATAGTGCCTCGTGTCAGTGGGAGGGATAGTGTCTCATGTCAGTGGGAGGCATAGTGCCTCGTGTCATTGGGAGGAATAGTGCCTCGTGTCAGTGGGAGGGATAGTGCCTCATGTCAGTGGGAGGGATAGTGCCTCTTGTCAGTGAAAAGGATAGTGCCTCGTGTCAGTGGGAGGAATAGTGCCTCATGTCAATGGGAGGAATAGTGTCTCATGTCAGTGGGAGGGATAGTGCCTCATGTCAGTGGGAGGGATAGTGCCTCATGTCAGTGGGGGGATAGTGCCTCGTGTCAGTGAGAGGGATAGTGCCTCATGTCAGTGGGGGGATAGTGCCTTATGTCAGTGGGAGGGATAGTGTCCCATGTCAGTGGGAGGGATAGTGCCTCATGTCAGTGGGAGGGATAGTGTCCCATGTCAGTGGGAGGGATAGTGCCCCTGTCAGTGGGAGGGATAGTGCCTCATGTCAGTGGGGGGGATAGTGCCCCGTGTCAGTGGGGGGGATAGTGCCTCATGTCAGCGGGAGGGATAGTGCCTCATGTCAGTGGGAGGGATAGTGCCTCGTATCAGTGGGAGGGATAGTGCCTCATGTCATTGGGAGGAATAGTGCCTCGTGTCAGTGGGAGGGATAGTGCCTCATGTCAGTGGAAGGAATAGTGCCGCATGTCAATGGGAGGGATAGTGCCTCATGTCAGTGGGAGGGATAGTGCCTCATGTCAGTGGGAGGGATAGTGCCTCGTGTCAGTGGGAGGGATAGTGCCTCGTGTCAGTGGGAGGGATAGTGCCTCGTGTCAGTGGGAGGGATAGTGCCTCATGTCAGTGGGAGGGATAGTGCCTCATGTCAGTGGGGGGATAGTGCCTTATGTCAGTGGGAGGGATAGTGTCCCATGTCAGTGGGAGGGATAGTGCCTCATGTCAGTGGGAGGGATAGTGTCCCATGTCAGTGGGAGGGATAGTGCCCCTGTCAGTGGGAGGGATAGTGCCTCATGTCAGTGGGGGGGATAGTGCCTTGTGTCAGTGGGGGGGATAGTGCCTCGTGTCAGTGGGGGGGATAGTGCCTCGTGTCAGTGGGGGGATAGTGCCTCGTGTCAGTGGGGGGGGATAGTGCCTCATGTCAGCGGGAGGGATAGCCCCTTATGTCAGTGGGAGGGATAGTGCCTCGTATCAGTGGATGGGATAGTGCCTCATGTCAGTGGGAGGGATAGTGCCTCTTGTCAGTGAAAAGGATAGTGCCTCGTGTCAGTGGGAGGAATAGTGCCTCATGTCAATGGGAGGAATAGTGTCTCATGTCAGTGGTAGGGATAGTGCTTCATGTCAGTGGGAGGGATAGTGCCTCGTGTCAGTGGGAGGGATAGTGCCTCATGTCAGTGGGGGGATAGTGCCTCGTGTCAGTGGGAGGGATAGTGCCTCATGTCAGTGGGGGGATAGTGCCTTATGTCAGTGGGAGGGATAGTGTCCCATGTCAGTGGGAGGGATAGTGCCTAATGTCAGTGGGAGGGATAGTGTCCCATGTCAGTGGGAGGGATAGTGCCCCTGTCAGTGGGAGGGATAGTGCCTCATGTCAGTGGGAGGGATAGTGTCCCATGTCAGTGGGAGGGATAGTGCCTCATGTCAGTGGGAGGGATAGTGTCCCATGTCAGTGGGAGGGATAGTGCCTCATCTCAGTGGGAGGGATAGTGTCCCATGTCAGTGGGAGGGATAGTGCCCCTGTCAGTGGGAGGGATAGTGCCTCATGTCAGTGGGAGGGATAGTGTCCCATGTCAGTGGGAGGGATAGTGTCCCATGTCAGTGGGAGGGATAGTGCCTCATGTCAGTGGGAGGGATAGTGTCCCATGTCAGTGGGAGGGATAGTGCCTCATGTCAGTGGGAGGGATAGTGTCTCATGTCAGTGGGAGGGATAGTGCCTCATGTCAGTGGGAGGGATAGTGCCTTGTGTCATTGGGAGGAATAGTGCCTCGTGTCAGTGGGAGGGATAGTGCCTCATGTCAGTGGGAGGGATAGTGTCTCGTGTCAGTGGGAGGGATAGTGCCTCGTGTCAGTGGGAGGGATAGTGCCTCGTGTCAGTGGGAGGGATAGTGCCTCGTGTCAGTGGGAGGGATAGTGCCTCATGTCAGTGGGAGGGATAGTGCCTCATGTCAGTGGGAGGGATAGTGTTCCATGTCAGTGGGAGGGATAGTGCCCCTGTCAGTGGGAGGGATAGTGCCTCATGTCAGTGGGGGGGATAGTGCCTGGTGTCAGTGGGGGGATAGTGCCTCGCGTCAGTGGGGGGGATAGTGCCTCGTGTCAGTGGGGGGTATAGTGCCCCAAGTCAGTGGGAGGGATAGTGCCTCATGTCAGTGGGAGGTATAGTGCCTCATGTCAGTGGGGGGGATAGTGCCTCGTGTCAGTGGGGGGGATAGTGCCTCGTGTCAGTGGGGGGGGATAGTGCCTCGTGTCAGTGGGAGGGATAGTGCCTCATGTCAGTGGGAGGGATAGTGCCTCATGTCAGTGGAAGGGATAGTGCCTCATGTCAGTGGGAGGGATAGTGCCCCTGTCAGTGGGAGGGATAGTGCCTCATGTCAGTGGGGGGGATAGTGCCTGGTGTCAGTGGGGGGATAGTGCCTCGTGTCAGTGGGGGGTATAGTGCCCCAAGTCAGTGGGAGGGATAGTGCCTCATGTCAGTGGGGGGGATAGTGCCTCGTGTCAGTGGGGGGGATAGTGCCTCGTGTCAGTGGGGGGGATAGTGCCTCATGTCAGTGGGAGGGATAGTGCCTCATGTCAGTGGGAGGGATAGTGCCTCATATCAGTGGGAGGGATAGTGCCCCATGTCAGTGGGAGGGATAGTGCCTCGTGTCAGTGGGAGGGATAGTGCCTCATGTCAGTGGGGGGATAGTGCCTCGTGTCAGTGGGGGGGATAGTGCCTCATGTCAATGGGAGGGATAGTGCCTCTTGTCAGTGGGAAGGATAGTGCCTCGTGTGAGTGGGAGGAATAGTGTCCCATGTCAGTGGGAGGGATAGTGCCTCATGTCAGTGGGAGGCATAGTGTCCCATGTCAGTAGGAGGGATAGTGCCCCTGTCAGTGGGAGGGATAGTGCCTCATGTCAGTGGGAGGGATAGTGCCTCGTGTCAGTGGGGGGGATAGTGCCTCGTGTCAGCGGGGGGGATAGTACCTCGTGTCAGTGGGGGGGATAGTGCCTCGTGTCAGTGGGGGGATAGTGCCTCGTGTCAGTGGGGGGGATAGTGCCTCATGTCAGTGGGAGGGATAGTGCCTCATGTCAGTGGGAGGGATAGTGCCTCGTATCAGTGGGAGGGATAGTGCCTCATGTCAGTGGGAGGGATAGTGCCTCTTGTCAGTGAAAAGGATAGTGCCTCCTGTCAGTGGGAGGAATAGTGCCTCATGTCAATGGGAGGGATAGTGCCTCGTGTCAGTGGGAGGGATAGTGCCTCACGTCAGTGGGAGGGATAGTGCCTCACGTCAATGGGAGGAATAGTGTCCCATGTCAGTGGGAGGGATAGTGCCTCATGTCAGTGGGAGGCATAGTGTCCCATGTCAGTGGGGGGGATAGTGCCTTATGTCAGTGGGAGGGATAGTGAATCATGTCAGTGGGAGGGATAGTGTCTCATGTCAGTGGGAGGGATAGTGCCTCATGTCAGTGGGAGGGATAGTGCCTTGTGTCATTGGGAGGAATAGTGCCTCGTGTCAGTGGGAGGGATAGTGCCTCGTGTCAGTGGGAGAGATAGTGTCTCATGTCAGTGGGAGGGATAGTGCCTCGTGTCAGTGGGAGGGATAGTGCCTCGTGTCAGTGGGAGGGATAGTGCCTCGTGTCAGTGGGAGGGATAGTGCCTCGTGTCAGTGGGAGGGATAGTGCCTCATGTCAGTGGGAGGGATAGTGTTCCAGTCAGTGGGAGGGATAGTGCCCCTGTCAGTGGGAGGGATAGTGCCTCATGTCAGTGGGGGGGATAGTGCCTGGTGTCAGTGGGGGGATAGTGCCTCGTGTCAGTGGGGGGGATAGTGCCTCGTGTCAGTGGGGGGTATAGTGCCCCAAGTCAGTGGGAGGGATAGTGACTCATGTCAGTGGGAGGGATAGTGCCTCATGTCAGTGGGGGGGATAGTGCCTCGTGTCAGTGGGGGGGATAGTGCCTCGTGTCAGTGGGGGGGATAGTGCCTCGTGTCAGTGGGGGGGGATAGTGCCTCGTGTCAGTGGGAGGTATAATGCCTCGTGTCAGTGGGAGGGATAGTGCCTCATGTCAGTGGGAGGGATAGTGCCTCATGTCAGTGGGAGGGATAGTGTTCCATGTCAGTGGGAGGGATAGTGCCCCTGTCAGTGGGAGGGATAGTGCCTCATGTCAGTGGGGGGTATAGTGCCTGGTGTCAGTGGGGGGATAGTGCCTCGTGTCAGTGGGGGGGATAGTGCCTCGTGTCAGTGGGGGGTATAGTGCCCCAAGTCAGTGGGAGGGATAGTGCCTCATGTCAGTGGGGGGGATAGTGCCTCGTGTCAGTGGGGGGGATAGTGCCTCGTGTCAGTGGGGGGGATAGTGCCTCGTGTCAGTGGGGGGGATAGTGCCTCGTGTCAGTGGGGGGTATAGTGCCCCGTGTCAGTGGAAGGGATAGTGCCTCATGTCAGTGGGAGGGATAGTGCCTCGTGTCAGTGGGGGGATAGTGCCTCGTGTCAGTGGGAGGGATAGTGCCTCATGTCAGTGGGAGGGATAGTGCCTCATGTCAGTGGGAGGGATAGTGCCTCATGTCAGTGGGAGGGATAGTGCCTCGTATCAGTGGGAGGGATAGTGCCTCATGTCAGTGGGAGGGATAGTGCCTCATGTCAGTGGGGGGATAGTGCCTCGTGTCAGTGGGGGGGATAGTGCCTCATGTCAATGGGAGGGATAGTGCCTCTTGTCAGTGGGAAGGATAGTGCCTCGTGTGAGTGGGAGGAATAGTGTCCCATGTCAGTGGGAGGGATAGTGCCTCATGTCAGTGGGAGGCATAGTGTCCCATGTCAGTGGGAGGGATAGTGCCCCTGTCAGTGGGAGGGATAGTGCCTCATGTCAGTGGGAGGGATAGTGCCTCATGTCAGTGGGAGGGATAGTGCCTCATGTCAGTGGGAGGGATAGTGCCTCATGTCAGTGGAAGGGATAGTGCCTCTTGTCAGTGAAAAGGATCGTGCCTCGTGTCAGTGGGAGGAATAGTGCCTCATGTCAAAGGGAGGGATAGTGCCTCGTGTCAGTGGGAGGGATAATGCCTCATGTCAATGGGAGGAATAGTGTCCCATGTCAGTGGGAGGGATAGTGCCTCATGTCAGTGGGAGGGATAGTGTCCCATGTCAGTGGGAGGGATAGTGCCTCATGTCAGTGGGAGGGATAGTGTCCCATGTCAGTGGGGGGGATAGTGCCTCATGTCAGTGGGAGGGATAGTGCCTCATGTCAGTGGGAGGGATAGTGTCTCATGTCAGTGGGAGGGATAGTGCCTCATGTCAGTGGGAGGGATAGTGCCTCGTGTCAGTGGGAGGGATAGTGCCTCATGTCAGTGGGAGGGATAGTGCCTCGTGTCAGTGGGAGGGATAGTGCCTCATGTCAGTGGGAGGGATAGTGTCTCATGTCAGTGGGAGGGATAGTGCCTCGTGTCAGTGGGAGGGATAGTGCCTCATGTCAGTGGGAGGGATAGTGCCTCACGTCAGTGGGAGGGATAGTGTTCCATGTCAGTGGGAGGGATAGTGCCCCTGTCAGTGGGAGGGATAGTGCCTCATGTCAGTGGGGGGGATAGTGCCTGGTGTCAGTGGGGGGATAGTGCCTCGTGTCAGTGGGGGGGATAGTGCCTCGTGTCAGTGGGGGGTATAGTGCCCCAAGTCAGTGGGAGGGATAGTGCCTCATGTCAGTGGGGGGGATAGTGCCTCGTGTCAGTGGGGGGGATAGTGCCTCGTGTCAGTGGGAGGGATAGTGCCTCGTGTCAGTGGGAGGGATAGTGCCTCATGTCAGTGGGAGGGATAGTGCCTCATGTCAGTGGGAGGGATAGTGTTCCATGTCAGTGGGAGGGATAGTGCCCCTGTCAGTGGAAGGGATAGTGCCTCATGTCAGTGGGGGGGATAGTGCCTGCTGTCAGTGGGGGGATAGTGCCTCGTGTCAGTGGGGGGGATAGTGCCTCGTGTCAGTGGGAGGTATAGTGCCCCAAGTCAGTGGGAGGGATAGTGCCTCATGTCAGTGGGGGGGATAGTGCCTCGTGTCAGTGGGGGGGATAGTGCCCCGTGTCAGTGGGGGGGATAGTGCCTCGTGTCAGTGGGGGCTATAGTGCCCCATGTCAGTGGGAGGGATAGTGCCTCATGTCAGTGGGAGGGATAGTGCCTCGTGTCAGTGGGGGGATAGTGCCTCGTGTCAGTGGGGGGGATAGTGCCTCATGTCAGTGGAAGGGATAGTGCCTCATGTCAGTGGGAGGGATAGTGCCTCATGTCAGTGGGAGGGATAGTGCCTCGTATCAGTGGGAGGGATAGTGCCTCATGTCTGTGGGAGGGATAGTGCCTCATGTCAGTGGGGGGATAGTGCCTCATGTCAGTGGGGGGGATAGTGCCTCATGTCAATGGGAGGGATAGTGCCTCTTGTCAGTGGGAAGGATAGTGCCTCGTGTGAGTGGGAGGAATAGTGTCCCATGTCAGTGGGAGGAATAGTGTCCCATGTCAGTGGGAGGGATAGTGCCTCATGTCAGTGGGAGGCATAGTGTCCCATGTCAGTGGGAGGGATAGTGCCCCTGTCAGTGGGAGGGATAGTGCCTCATGTCAGTGGGAGGGATAGTGCCTCGTGTCAGTGGGAGGGATAGTGCCTCGTGTCAGTGGGGGGGATAGTGCCTCATGTCAGTGGGAGGGATAGTGCCTCATGTCAGTGGGAGGGATAGTGCCTCATGTCAGTGGAAGGGATAGTGCTTCATGTCAGTGGGAGGGATAGTGTCCCATTTCAGTGGGAGGGATAGTGCCTCATGTCAGTGGGAGGGATAGTGTCCCATGTCAGTGGGGGGGATAGTGCCTCATGTCAGTGGGAGGGATAGTGCCTCATGTCAGTGGGAGGGATAGTGTCTCATGTCAGTGGGAGGGATAGTGCCTCATGTCAGTGGGAGGGATAGTGCCTCGTGTCAGTGGGAGGGATAGTGCCCCTGTCAGTGGGAGGGATAGTGCCTCATGTCAGTGGGAGGGATAGTGCCTCGTGTCAGTGGATGGATAGTGCCTCGTGTCAGTGGGGGGGATAGTGCCTCGTGACAGTGGGGGGTATAGTGCCCCAAGTCAGTGGGAGGGATAGTGCCTCATGTCAGTGGGGGGGGATAGTGCCTCGTGTCAGTGGGGGGGGATAGTGCCTCGTGTCAGTGGGGGGGATAGTGCCTCGTGTCAGTGGGGGGGGTAGTGCCTCGTGTCAGTGGGGGGTATAGTGCTCCAAGTCAGTGGGAGGGATAGTGCCTCATGTCAGTGGGGGGGATAGTGCCTTGTGTCAGTGGGGGGATAGTGCCTCGTGTCAGTGGGGGGGATAGTGCCTCATGTTAGTGGGAGGGATAGTGCCTCATGTCAGTGGGGGGATAGTGCCTCATGTCAGTGGGGGGATAGTGCCTCGTGTCAGTGGGAGGGATAGTGCCTCATGTCAGTGGGAGGGATAGTGCCTCGTGTCAGTGGGAGTGATAGTGCCTCATGTCAGTGGGGGGATAGTGCCTCGTGTCAGTGGGGGGGATAGTGCCTCATGTCAATGGGAGGGATAGTGCCTCTTGTCAGTGTGAAGGATAGTGCCTCGTTTGAGTGGGAGGAATAGTGTCCCATGTCAGTGGGAGGGATAGTGCCTCATGTCAGTGGGAGGGATAGTGTCCCATGTTAGTGGGAGGGATAGTGCCCCTGTCAGTGGGAGGGATAGTGCCTCGTGTCAGTTGGAGGGATAGTGCCTCATGTCAGTGGGGGGGGGATAGTGCCTCGTGTCAGTGGGGGGATAGTGCCTGATGTCAGTGGGGGGGATAGTGCCCCCTGTCAGTGGGAGGGATAGTGCCTCATATCAGTGGGGGGGATAGTGCCTCGTGTCAGTGGGAGGGATAG
Source organism: Aquarana catesbeiana (assembly GCF_042186555.1). NCBI lineage: Eukaryota > Metazoa > Chordata > Amphibia > Anura > Ranidae > Aquarana > Aquarana catesbeiana. Next base: position 653,869,348 of record NC_133325.1, read on the forward strand.
TGCCTCGTATCAGTGGGAGGGATAGTGCCTCATGTCAGTGGGAGGGATAGTGCCTCATGTCAGTAGGGGGGATAGTGCCCCATGTCAGTGGGAGGGATAGTGCCTCATGTCAGTGGGAGGGATAGTGCCTCATGTCAGTGGGAGGGATAGTGCCTCATGTCAGTAGGGGGGATAGTGCCCCATGTCAGTGGGAGGGATAGTGTCCCATGTCAGTGGGTGGGATAGTGCCTCATGTCAGTGGGAGGCATAGTGTCCCATGTCAGTGGGAGGGATAGTGCCCCTGTCAGTGGGAGGGATAGTGCCTCGTGTCAGTGGGAGGGATAGTGCCTCATGTCAGTGGGGGGGATAGTGCCTCGTGTCAGTGGGAGGGATAGTGCCTCGTATCAGTGGGAGGGATAGTGCCTCGTGTCAGTGGGAGGGATAGTGCCTCATGTCAGTGGGGGGGATAGTGCCTCGTGTCAGTGGGAGGGATAGTGCCTCGTATCAGTGGGAGGGATAGTGCCTCGTGTCAGTGGGAGGGATAGTGCCTCATGTCAGTGGGAGGGATAGTGCCTCATGTCAGTAGGGGGGATAGTGCCCCATGTCAGTGGGAGGGATAGTGCCTCATGTCAGTAGGGGGGATAGTGCCCCATGTCAGTGGGAGGGATAGTGCCTCATGTCAGTGGGAGGGATAGTGCCTCATGTCAGTGGGAGGGATAGTGCCTCATGTCAGTAGGGGGGATAGTGCCCCATGTCAGTGGGAGGGATAGTGCCTCATGTCAGTGGGAGGGATAGTGCCTCGTGTCAGTGGGAGGGATAGTGCCTCCTGTCAGTGGGAGGGATAGTGCCTCATGTCAGTGGGAGGGATAGTGCCTCATGTCAGTAGGGGGGATAGTGCCCCATGTCAGTGGGAGGGATAGTGCCTCATGTCAGTGGGAGGGATAGTGCCTCATATCAGTGGGAGGGATAGTGCCTCGTGTCAGTGGGGAGATAGTGCCTCGTGTCAGTGGGAGGGATAGTGCCTCGTGTCAGTGGGAGGAATAGTGTCTCATGGCAGTGGGAGGGATAGTGCCTCATGTCAGTGGGAGGGATAGTGCCCTAATGTCAGTGGGAGGGATAGTGCCTCATGTCAGTGGGAGGGATAGTGCCTCGTGTCAGTGGGAGGGATAGTGCCCCATGTCAGTGGGGGGATAGTGCCTTGTGTCAGTAGGAGGAATAGTGCCTCGTGTCAGTGGGAGGAATAGTGTCTCATGTCAGTGGGAGGGATAGTGCCTCATGTCAGTGGGAGGGATTGTGCCTCATGTCAGTGGGAGGGATAGTGCCTCGTGTCAGTGGGAGGGATAGTGCCCCATGTCAGTGGGAGGGATAGTGCCTCGTGTCAGTGGGATGGATAGTGCCTCATGTCAGTGGGAGGGATAGTGCCTCGTGTCAGTGGGAGGGATACTGCCCCATGTCAGTGGGAGGGATAGTGCCTCATGTCAGTGGGAGGGATTGTGCCTCATGTCAGTGGGAGGGATAGTGCCTCATGTCAGTGGGAGGGATAGTGCCTCGTGTCAGTGGGAGGGATAGTGCCCCATGTCAGTGGGGGGATAGTGCCTTGTGTCAGTGGGAGGAATAGTGCCTGGTATCAGTGGGAGGAATAGTGTCTCATGTCAGTGGGAGGGATAGTGCCTCGTGTCAGTGGGAGGGATAGTGCCCCTGTCAGTGGGAGGGATAGTGCCTCATGTCAGTGGGGGGGATAGTGCCTTGTGTCAGTGGGGGGGATAGTGCCTCGTGTCAGTGGGGGGGATAGTGCCTCGTGTCAGTGGGGGGATAGTGCCTCGTGTCAGTGGGGGGGGGATAGCGCCTCATGTCAGCGGGAGGGATAGCCCCTTATGTCAGTGGGAGGGATAGTGCCTCGTATCAGTGGATGGGATAGTGCCTCATGTCAGTGGGAGGGATAGTGCCTCTTGTCAGTGAAAAGGATAGTGCCTCGTGTCAGTGGGAGGAATAGTGCCTCATGTCAATGGGAGGAATAGTGTCTCATGTCAGTGGTAGGGATAGTGCTTCATGTCAGTGGGAGGGATAGTGCCTCGTGTCAGTGGGAGGGATAGTGCCTCATGTCAGTGGGGGGATAGTGCCTCGTGTCAGTGGGAGGGATAGTGCCTCATGTCAGTGGGGGGATAGTGCCTTATGTCAGTGGGAGGGATAGTGTCCCATGTCAGTGGGAGTGGTAGTGCCTCATGTCAGTGGGAGGGATAGTGTCCCATGTCAGTGGGAGGGATAGTGCCCCTGTCAGTGGGAGGGATAGTGCCTCATGTCAGTGGGAGGGATAGTGTCCCATGTCAGTGGGAGGGATAGTGCCTCATGTCAGTGGGAGGGATAGTGTCCCATGTCAGTGGGAGGGATAGTGCCTCATCTCAGTGGGAGGGATAGTGTCCCATGTCAGTGGGAGGGATAGTGCCCCTGTCAGTGGGAGGGATAGTGCCTCATGTCAGTGGGAGGGATAGTGTCCCATGTCAGTGGGAGGGATAGTGTCCCATGTCAGTGGGAGGGATAGTGCCTCATGTCAGTGGGAGGGATAGTGTCCCATGTCAGTGGGAGGGATAGTGCCTCATGTCAGTGGGAGGGATAGTGTCTCATGTCAGTGGGAGGGATAGTGCCTCATGTCAGTGGGAGGGATAGTGCCTTGTGTCATTGGGAGGAATAGTGCCTCGTGTCAGTGGGAGGGATAGTGCCTCATGTCAGTGGGAGGGATAGTGTCTCGTGTCAGTGGGAGGGATAGTGCCTCGTGTCAGTGGGAGGGATAGTGCCTCGTGTCAGTGGGAGGGATAGTGCCTCGTGTCAGTGGGAGGGATAGTGCCTCATGTCAGTGGGAGGGATAGTGCCTCATGTCAGTGGGAGGGATAGTGTTCCATGTCAGTGGGAGGGATAGTGCCCCTGTCAGTGGGAGGGATAGTGCCTCATGTCAGTGGGGGGGATAGTGCCTGGTGTCAGTGGGGGGATAGTGCCTCGCGTCAGTGGGGGGGATAGTGCCTCGTGTCAGTGGGGGGTATAGTGCCCCAAGTCAGTGGGAGGGATAGTGCCTCATGTCAGTGGGAGGTATAGTGCCTCATGTCAGTGGGGGGGATAGTGCCTCGTGTCAGTGGGGGGGATAGTGCCTCGTGTCAGTGGGGGGGGATAGTGCCTCGTGTCAGTGGGAGGGATAGTGCCTCATGTCAGTGGGAGGGATAGTGCCTCATGTCAGTGGAAGGGATAGTGCCTCATGTCAGTGGGAGGGATAGTGCCCCTGTCAGTGGGAGGGATAGTGCCTCATGTCAGTGGGGGGGATAGTGCCTGGTGTCAGTGGGGGGATAGTGCCTCGTGTCAGTGGGGGGTATAGTGCCCCAAGTCAGTGGGAGGGATAGTGCCTCATGTCAGTGGGGGGGATAGTGCCTCGTGTCAGTGGGGGGGATAGTGCCTCGTGTCAGTGGGGGGGATAGTGCCTCATGTCAGTGGGAGGGATAGTGCCTCATGTCAGTGGGAGGGATAGTGCCTCGTATCAGTGGGAGGGATAGTGCCCCATGTCAGTGGGAGGGATAGTGCCTCGTGTCAGTGGGAGGGATAGTGCCTCATGTCAGTGGGGGGATAGTGCCTCGTGTCAGTGGGGGGGATAGTGCCTCATGTCAATGGGAGGGATAGTGCCTCTTGTCAGTGGGAAGGATAGTGCCTCGTGTGAGTGGGAGGAATAGTGTCCCATGTCAGTGGGAGGGATAGTGCCTCATGTCAGTGGGAGGCATAGTGTCCCATGTCAGTAGGAGGGATAGTGCCCCTGTCAGTGGGAGGGATAGTGCCTCATGTCAGTGGGAGGGATAGTGCCTCGTGTCAGTGGGGGGGATAGTGCCTCGTGTCAGTGGGGGGGATAGTGCCTCGTGTCAGTGGGGGGGATAGTGCCTCGTGTCAGTGGGGGGATAGTGCCTCGTGTCAGTGGGGGGGATAGTGCCTCATGTCAGTGGGAGGGATAGTGCCTCATGTCAGTGGGAGGGATAGTGCCTCGTATCAGTGGGAGGGATAGTGCCTCATGTCAGTGGGAGGGATAGTGCCTCTTGTCAGTGAAAAGGATAGTGCCTCCTGTCAGTGGGAGGAATAGTGCCTCATGTCAATGGGAGGGATAGTGCCTCGTGTCAGTGGGAGGGATAGTGCCTCACGTCAGTGGGAGGGATAGTGCCTCACGTCAATGGGAGGAATAGTGTCCCATGTCAGTGGGAGGGATAGTGCCTCATGTCAGTGGGAGGCATAGTGTCCCATGTCAGTGGGGGGGATAGTGCCTTATGTCAGTGGGAGGGATAGTGAATCATGTCAGTGGGAGGGATAGTGTCTCATGTCAGTGGGAGGGATAGTGCCTCATGTCAGTGGGAGGGATAGTGCCTTGTGTCATTGGGAGGAATAGTGCCTCGTGTCAGTGGGAGGGATAGTGCCTCGTGTCAGTGGGAGAGATAGTGTCTCATGTCAGTGGGAGGGATAGTGCCTCGTGTCAGTGGGAGGGATAGTGCCTCGTGTCAGTGGGAGGGATAGTGCCTCGTGTCAGTGGGAGGGATAGTGCCTCGTGTCAGTGGGAGGGATAGTGCCTCATGTCAGTGGGAGGGATAGTGTTCCAGTCAGTGGGAGGGATAGTGCCCCTGTCAGTGGGAGGGATAGTGCCTCATGTCAGTGGGGGGGATAGTGCCTGGTGTCAGTGGGGGGATAGTGCCTCGTGTCAGTGGGGGGGATAGTGCCTCGTGTTAGTGGGGGGTATAGTGCCCCAAGTCAGTGGGAGGGATAGTGACTCATGTCAGTGGGAGGGATAGTGCCTCATGTCAGTGGGGGGGATAGTGCCTCGTGTCAGTGGGGGGGATAGTGCCTCGTGTCAGTGAGGGGGGATAGTGCCTCGTGTCAGTGGGAGGTATAATGCCTCGTGTCAGTGGGAGGGATAGTGCCTCATGTCAGTGGGAGGGATAGTGCCTCATGTCAGTGGGAGGGATAGTGTTCCATGTCAGTGGGAGGGATAGTGCCCCTGTCAGTGGGAGGGATAGTGCCTCATGTCAGTGGGGGGTATAGTGCCTGGTGTCAGTGGGGGGATAGTGCCTCGTGTCAGTGGGGGGGATAGTGCCTCGTGTCAGTGGGGGGTATAGTGCCCCAAGTCAGTGGGAGGGATAGTGCCTCATGTCAGTGGGGGGGATAGTGCCTCGTGTCAGTGGGGGGGATAGTGCCTCGTGTCAGTGGGGGGGATAGTGCCTCGTGTCAGTGGGGGGGATAGTGCCTCGTGTCAGTGGGGGGTATAGTGCCCCATGTCAGTGGGAGGGATAGTGCCTCATGTCAGTGGGAGGGATAGTGCCTCGTGTCAGTGGGGGGATAGTGCCTCGTTTCAGTGGGAGGGATAGTGCCTCATGTCAGTGGGAGGGATAGTGCCTCATGTCAGTGGGAGGGATAGTGCCTCGTATCAGTGGGAGGGATAGTGCCTCATGTCAGTGGGAGGGATAGTGCCTCATGTCAGTGGGGGGATAGTGCCTCGTGTCAGTGGGGGGGATAGTGCCTCATGTCAATGGGAGGGATAGTGCCTCTTGTCAGTGGGAAGGATAGTGCCTTGTGTGAGTGGGAGGAATAGTGTCCCATGTCAGTGGGAGGGATAGTGCCTCATGTCAGTGGGAGGCATAGTGTCCCATGTCAGTGGGAGGGATAGTGCCCCTGTCAGTGGGAGGGATAGTGCCTCATGTCAGTGGGAGGGATAGTGCCTCATGTCAGTGGGAGGGATAGTGCCTCATGTCAGTGGGAGGGATAGTGCCTCATGTCAGTGGAAGGGATAGTGCCTCTTGTCAGTGAAAAGGATAGTGCCTCGTGTCAGTGGGAGGAATAGTGCCTCATGTCAAAGGGAGGGATAGTGCCTCGTGTCAGTGGGAGGGATAGTGCCTCATGTCAGTGGGAGGGATAATGCCTCATGTCAATGGGAGGAATAGTGTCCCATGTCAGTGGGAGGGATAGTGCCTCATGTCAGTGGGAGGGATAGTGTCCCATGTCAGTGGGAGGGATAGTGCCTCATGTCAGTGGGAGGGATAGTGTCCCATGTCAGTGGGGGGGATAGTGCCTCATGTCAGTGGGAGGGATAGTGCCTCATGTCAGTGGGAGGGATAGTGTCTCATGTCAGTGGGAGGGATAGTGCCTCATGTCAGTGGGAGGGATAGTGCCTCGTGTCAGTGGGAGGGATAGTGCCTCATGTCAGTGGGAGGGATAGTGCCTCGTGTCAGTGGGAGGGATAGTGTCTCATGTCAGTGGGAGGGATAGTGCCTCGTGTCAGTGGGAGGGATAGTGCCTCATGTCAGTGGGAGGGATAGTGCCTCATGTCAGTGGGAGGGATAGTGCCTCACGTCAGTGGGAGGGATAGTGTTCCATGTCAGTGGGAGGGATAGTGCCCCTGTCAGTGGGAGGGATAGTGCCTCATGTCAGTGGGGGGGATAGTGCCTGGTGTCAGTGGGGGGATAGTGCCTCGTGTCAGTGGGGGGGATAGTGCCTCGTGTCAGTGGGGGGTATAGTGCCCCAAGTCAGTGGGAGGGATAGTGCCTCATGTCAGTGGGGGGGATAGTGCCTCGTGTCAGTGGGGGGGATAGTGCCTCGTGTCAGTGGGAGGGATAGTGCCTCGTGTCAGTGGGAGGGACAGTGCCTCATGTCAGTGGGAGGGATAGTGCTTCATGTCAGTGGGAGGGATAGTGTTCCATGTCAGTGGGAGGGATAGTGCCCCTGTCAGTGGAAGGGATAGTGCCTCATGTCAGTGGGGGGGATAGTGCCTGCTGTCAGTGGGGGGATAGTGCCTCGTGTCAGTGGGGGGGATAGTGCCTCGTGTCAGTGGGAGGTATAGTGCCCCAAGTCAGTGGGAGGGATAGTGCCTCATGTCAGTGGGGGGGATAGTGCCTCGTGTCAGTGGGGGGGATAGTGCCTCGTGTCAGTGGGGGGGATAGTGCCTCGTGTCAGTGGGGGCTATAGTGCCCCATGTCAGTGGGAGGGATAGTGCCTCATGTCAGTGGGAGGGATAGTGCCTCGTGTCAGTGGGGGGATAGTGCCTCGTGTCAGTGGGGGGGATAGTGCCTCATGTCAGTGGAAGGGATAGTGCCTCATGTCAGTGGGAGGGATAGTGCCTCATGTCAGTGGGAGGGATAGTGCCTCGTATCAGTGGGAGGGATAGTGCCTCATGTCTGTGGGAGGGATAGTGCCTCATGTCAGTGGGGGGATAGTGCCTCATGTCAGTGGGGGGGATAGTGCCTCATGTCAATGGGAGGGATAGTGCCTCTTGTCAGTGGGAAGGATAGTGCCTCGTGTGAGTGGGAGGAATAGTGTCCCATGTCAGTGGGAGGGATAGTGCCTCATGTCAGTGGGAGGCATAGTGTCCCATGTCAGTGGGAGGGATAGTGCCCCTGTCAGTGGGAGGGATAGTGCCTCATGTCAGTGGGAGGGATAGTGCCTCGTGTCAGTGGGAGGGATAGTGCCTCGTGTCAGTGGGGGGGATAGTGCCTCATGTCAGTGGGAGGGATAGTGCCTCATGTCAGTGGGAGGGATAGTGCCTCATGTCAGTGGAAGGCATAGTGCCTCTTGTCAGTGAAAAGGATAGTGCCTCGTGTCAGTGGGAGGAATAATGCCTCATGTCCAAGGGAGGGATAGTGCCTCGTGTCAGTGGGAGGGATAGTGCTTCATGTCAGTGGGAGGGATAGTGCCTCATGTCAATGGGAGGAATAGTGTCCCATGTCAGTGGGAGGGATAGTGCCTCATGTCAGTGGGAGGGATAGTGTCCCATTTCAGTGGGAGGGATAGTGCCTCATGTCAGTGGGAGGGATAGTGTCCCATGTCAGTGGGGGGGATAGTGCCTCATGTCAGTGGGAGGGATAGTGCCTCATGTCAGTGGGAGGGATAGTGTCTCATGTCAGTGGGAGGGATAGTGCCTCATGTCAGTGGGAGGGATAGTGCCTCGTGTCAGTGGGAGGGATAGTGCCCCTGTCAGTGGGAGGGATAGTGCCTCATGTCAGTGGGAGGGATAGTGCCTCGTGTCAGTGGATGGATAGTGCCTCGTGTCAGTGGGGGGGATAGTGCCTCATGACAGTGGGGGGTATAGTGCCCCAAGTCAGTGGGAGGGATAGTGCCTCATGTCAGTGGGGGGGGATAGTGCCTCGTGTCAGTGGGGGGGATAGTGCCTCGTGTCAGTGGGGGGGATAGTGCCTCGTGTCAGTGGGGGGGGTAGTGCCTCGTGTCAGTGGGGGGTATAGTGCTCCAAGTCAGTGGGAGGGATAGTGCCTCATGTCAGTGGGGGGGATAGTGCCTTGTGTCAGTGGGGGGATAGTGCCTCGTGTCAGTGGGGGGGATAGTGCCTCATGTTAGTGGGAGGGATAGTGCCTCATGTCAGTGGGGGGATAGTGCCTCATGTCAGTGGGGGGATAGTGCCTCGTGTCAGTGGGAGGGATAGTGCCTCATGTCAGTGGGAGGGATAGTGCCTCGTGTCAGTGGGAGGGATAGTGCCTCATGTCAGTGGGGGGATAGTGCCTCGTGTCAGTGGGGGGGATAGTGCCTCATGTCAATGGGAGGGATAGTGCCTCTTGTCAGTGTGAAGGATAGTGCCTCGTTTGAGTGGGAGGAATAGTGTCCCATGTCAGTGGGAGGGATAGTGCCTCATGTCAGTGGGAGGGATAGTGTCCCATGTTAGTGGGAGGGATAGTGCCCCTGTCAGTGGGAGGGATAGTGCCTCGTGTCAGTTGGAGGGATAGTGCCTCATGTCAGTGGGGGGGGGATAGTGCCTCGTGTCAGTGGGGGGATAGTGCCTGATGTCAGTGGGGGGGATAGTGCCCCCTGTCAGTGGGAGGGATAGTGCCTCATGTCAGTGGGGGGGATAGTGCCTCGTGTCAGTGGGAGGGATAGTGCCTCGTATCAGTGGGAGGGATAGTGCCTCATGTCAGTGGGAGGGATAGTGCCTCATGTCAGTAGGGGGGATAGTGCCCCATGTCAGTGGGAGGGATAGTGCCTCATGTCAGTGGGAGGGATAGTGCCTCATGTCAGTGGGAGGGATAGTGCCTCATGTCAGTAGGGGGGATAGTGCCCCATGTCAGTGGGAGGGATAGTGTCCCATATCAGTGGGTGGGATAGTGCCTCATGTCAGTGGGAGGCATAGTGTCCCATGTCAGTGGGAGGGATAGTGCCCCTGTCAGTGGGAGGGATAGTGCCTCGTGTCAGTGGGAGGGATAGTGCCTCATGTCAGTGGGGGGGGATAGTGCCTCGTGTCAGTGGGAGGGATAGTGCCTCGTATCAGTGGGAGGGATAGTGCCTCGTGTCAGTGGGAGGGATAGTGCCTCATGTCAGTGGGGGGGATAGTGCCTCGTGTCAGTGGGAGGGATAGTGCCTCGTATCAGTGGGAGGGATAGTGCCTCGTGTCAGTGGGAGGGATAGTGCCTCATGTCAGTGGGAGGGATAGTGCCTCATGTCAGTAGGGGGGATAGTGCCCCATGTCAGTGGGAGGGATAGTGCCTCATGTCAGTGGGAGGGATAGTGCCTCATGTCAGTGGGAGGGATAGTGCCTCATGTCAGTAGGGGGGATAGTGCCCCATGTCAGTGGGAGGGATAGTGCCTCATGTCAGTGGGAGGGATAGTGCCTCGTGTCAGTGGGAGGGATAGTGCCTCCTGTCAGTGGGAGGGATAGTGCCTCATGTCAGTGGGAGGGATAGTGCCTCATGTCAGTAGGGGGGATAGTGCCCCATGTCAGTGGGAGGGATAGTGCCTCATGTCAGTGGGAGGGATAGTGCCTCATATCAGTGGGAGGGATAGTGCCTCGTGTCAGTGGGGAGATAGTGCCTCGTGTCAGTGGGAGGGATAGTGCCTCGTGTCAGTGGGAGGAATAGTGTCTCATGGCAGTGGGAGGGATAGTGCCTCATGTCAGTGGGAGGGATAGTGCCCTAATGTCAGTGGGAGGGATAGTGCCTCATGTCAGTGGGAGGGATAGTGCCTCGTGTCAGTGGGAGGGATAGTGCCCCATGTCAGTGGGGGGATAGTGCCTTGTGTCAGTAGGAGGAATAGTGCCTCGTGTCAGTGGGAGGAATAGTGTCTCATGTCAGTGGGAGGGATAGTGCCTCATGTCAGTGGGAGGGATTGTGCCTCATGTCAGTGGGAGGGATAGTGCCTCGTGTCAGTGGGAGGGATAGTGCCCCATGTCAGTGGGAGGGATAGTGCCTCGTGTCAGTGGGATGGATAGTGCCTCATGTCAGTGGGAGGGATAGTGCCTCGTGTCAGTGGGAGGGATACTGCCCCATGTCAGTGGGAGGGATAGTACCTCATGTCAGTGGGAGGGATTGTGCCTCATGTCAGTGGGAGGGATAGTGCCTCATGTCAGTGGGAGGGATAGTGCCTCGTGTCAGTGGGAGGGATAGTGCCCCATGTCAGTGGGGGGATAGTGCCTTGTGTCAGTGGGAGGAATAGTGCCTGGTATCAGTGGGAGGAATAGTGTCTCATGTCAGTGGGAGGGATAGTGCCTCGTGTCAGTGGGAGGGATAGTGCCTCGTGTCAGTGGGAGGGATAGTGCCTCGTGTCAGTGGGAGGGATAGTGCCTCGTGTCAGTGGGAGGGATAGTGTCCCATGTCAGTGGGAGGGATAGTGCCCCTGTCAGTGGGAGGGATAGTGCCTCATGTCAGTGGGGGGGATAGTGCCTTGTGTCAGTGGGGGGGATAGTGCCTCGTGTCAGTGGGGGGGATAGTGCCTCGTGTCAGTGGGGGGATAGTGCCTCGTGTCAGTGGGGGGGGATAGTGCCTCATGTCAGCGGGAGGGATAGCCCCTTATGTCAGTGGGAGGGATAGTGCCTCGTATCAGTGGATGGGATAGTGCCTCATGTCAGTGGGAGGGATAGTGCCTCTTGTCAGTGAAAAGGATAGTGCCTCGTGTCAGTGGGAGGAATAGTGCCTCATGTCAATGGGAGGAATAGTGTCTCATGTCAGTGGTAGGGATAGTGCTTCATGTCAGTGGGAGGGATAGTGCCTCGTGTCAGTGGGAGGGATAGTGCCTCATGTCAGTGGGGGGATAGTGCCTCGTGTCAGTGGGAGGGATAGTGCCTCATGTCAGTGGGGGGATAGTGCCTTATGTCAGTGGGAGGGATAGTGTCCCATGTCAGTGGGAGGGATAGTGCCTCATGTCAGTGGGAGGGATAGTGTCCCATGTCAGTGGGAGGGATAGTGCCCCTGTCAGTGGGAGGGATAGTGCCTCATGTCAGTGGGAGGGATAGTGTCCCATGTCAGTGGGAGGGATAGTGCCTCATGTCAGTGGGAGGGATAGTGTCCCATGTCAGTGGGAGGGATAGTGCCTCATCTCAGTGGGAGGGATAGTGTCCCATGTCAGTGGGAGGGATAGTGCCCCTGTCAGTGGGAGGGATAGTGCCTCATGTCAGTGGGAGGGATAGTGCCTCATGTCAGTGGGAGGGATAGTGTCCCATGTCAGTGGGAGGGATAGTGCCTCATGTCAGTGGGAGGGATAGTGTCTCATGTCAGTGGGAGGGATAGTGCCTCATGTCAGTGGGAGGGATAGTGCCTTGTGTCATTGGGAGGAATAGTGCCTCGTGTCAGTGGGAGGGATAGTGCCTCATGTCAGTGGGAGGGATAGTGTCTCGTGTCAGTGGGAGGGATAGTGCCTCGTGTCAGTGGGAGGGATAGTGCCTCGTGTCAGTGGGAGGGATAGTGCCTCGTGTCAGTGGGAGGGATAGTGCCTCGTGTCAGTGGGAGGGATAGTGCCTCATGTCAGTGGGAGGGATAGTGCCTCATGTCAGTGGGAGGGATAGTGTTCCATGTCAGTGGGAGGGATAGTGCCCCTGTCAGTGGGAGGGATAGTGCCTCATGTCAGTGGGGGGGATAGTGCCTGGTGTCAGTGGGGGGATAGTGCCTCGCGTCAGTGGGGGGGATAGTGCCTCGTGTCAGTGGGGGGTATAGTGCCCCAAGTCAGTGGGAGGGATAGTGCCTCATGTCAGTGGGAGGTATAGTGCCTCATGTCAGTGGGCGGGATAGTGCCTCGTGTCAGTGGGGGGGATAGTGCCTCGTGTCAGTGGGGGGGGATAGTGCCTCGTGTCAGTGGGAGGGATAGTGCCTCATGTCAGTGGGGGGATAGTGCCTCGTGTCAGTGGGGGGGATAGTGCCTCATGTCAATGGGAGGGATAGTGCCTCTTGTCAGTGTGAAGGATAGTGCCTCGTTTGAGTGGGAGGAATAGTGTCCCATGTCAGTGGGAGGGATAGTGCCTCATGTCAGTGGGAGGGATAGTGTCCCATGTTAGTGGGAGGGATAGTGCCCCTGTCAGTGGGAGGGATAGTGCCTCGTGTCAGTTGGAGGGATAGTGCCTCATGTCAGTGGGGGGGGGATAGTGCCTCGTGTCAGTGGGGGGATAGTGCCTGATGTTAGTGGGGGGGATAGTGCCCCCTGTCAGTGGGAGGGATAGTGCCTCATGTCAGTGGGGGGGATAGTGCCTCGTGTCAGTGGGAGGGATAGTGCCTCGTATCAGTGGGAGGGATAGTGCCTCATGTCAGTGGGAGGGATAGTGCCTCATGTCAGTAGGGGGGATAGTGCCCCATGTCAGTGGGAGGGATAGTGCCTCATGTCAGTGGGAGGGATAGTGCCTCATGTCAGTGGGAGGGATAGTGCCTCATGTCAGTAGGGGGGATAGTGCCCCATGTCAGTGGGAGGGATAGTGTCCCATGTCAGTGGGTGGGATAGTGCCTCATGTCAGTGGGAGGCATAGTGTCCCATGTCAGTGGGAGGGATAGTGCCCCTGTCAGTGGGAGGGATAGTGCCTCGTGTCAGTGGGAGGGATAGTGCCTCATGTCAGTGGGGGGGGATAGTGCCTCGTGTCAGTGGGAGGGATAGTGCCTCGTATCAGTGGGAGGGATAGTGCCTCGTGTCAGTGGGAGTGATAGTGCCTCATGTCAGTGGGGGGGATAGTGCCTCGTGTCAGTGGGAGGGATAGTGCCTCGTATCAGTGGGAGGGATAGTGCCTCGTGTCAGTGGGAGGGATAGTGCCTCATGTCAGTGGGAGGGATAGTGCCTCATGTCAGTAGGGGGGATAGTGCCCCATGTCAGTGGGAGGTATAGTGCCTCATGTCAGTGGGAGGGATAGTGCCTCATGTCAGTGGGAGGGATAGTGCCTCATGTCAGTAGGGGGGATAGTGCCCCATGTCAGTGGGAGGGATAGTGCCTCATGTCAGTGGGAGGGATAGTGCCTCGTGTCAGTGGGAGGGATAGTGCCTCCTGTCAGTGGGAGGGATAGTGCCTCATGTCAGTGGGAGGGATAGTGCCTCATGTCAGTAGGGGGGATAGTGCCCCATGTCAGTGGGAGGGATAGTGCCTCATGTCAGTGGGAGGGATAGTGCCTCATATCAGTGGGAGGGATAGTGCCTCGTGTCAGTGGGGAGATAGTGCCTCGTGTCAGTGGGAGGGATAGTGCCTCGTGTCAGTGGGAGGAATAGTGTCTCATGGCAGTGGGAGGGATAGTGCCTCATGTCAGTGGGAGGGATAGTGCCCTAATGTCAGTGGGAGGGATAGTGCCTCATGTCAGTGGGAGGGATAGTGCCTCGTGTCAGTGGGAGGGATAGTGCCCCATGTCAGTGGGGGGATAGTGCCTTGTGTCAGTAGGAGGAATAGTGCCTCGTGTCAGTGGGAGGAATAGTGTCTCATGTCAGTGGGAGGGATAGTGCCTCATGTCAGTGGGAGGGATTGTGCCTCATGTCAGTGGGAGGGATAGTGCCTCGTGTCAGTGGGAGGGATAGTGCCCCATGTCAGTGGGAGGGATAGTGCCTCGTGTCAGTGGGATGGATAGTGCCTCATGTCAGTGGGAGGGATAGTGCCTCGTGTCAGTGGGAGGGATACTGCCCCATGTCAGTGGGAGGGATAGTGCCTCATGTCAGTGGGAGGGATTGTGCCTCATGTCAGTGGGAGGGATAGTGCCTCATGTCAGTGGGAGGGATAGTGCCTCGTGTCAGTGGGAGGGATAGTGCCCCATGTCAGTGGGGGGATAGTGCCTTGTGTCAGTGGGAGGAATAGTGCCTGGTATCAGTGGGAGGAATAGTGTCTCATGTCAGTGGGAGGGATAGTGCCTCGTGTCAGTGGGAGGGATAGTGCCTCGTGTCAGTGGGAGGGATAGTGCCTCGTGTCAGTGGGAGGGATAGTGCCTCGTGTCAGTGGGAGGGATAGTGTCCCATGTCAGTGGGAGGGATAGTGCCCCTGTCAGTGGGAGGGATAGTGCCTCATGTCAGTGGGGGGGATAGTGCCTTGTGTCAGTGGGGGGGATAGTGCCTCGTGTCAGTGGGGGGGATAGTGCCTCGTGTCAGTGGGGGGATAGTGCCTCGTGTCAGTGGGGGGGGGATAGTGCCTCATGTCAGCGGAAGGGATAGCCCCTTATGTCAGTGGGAGGGATAGTGCCTCGTATCAGTGGATGGGATAGTGCCTCATGTCAGTGGGAGGGATAGTGCCTCTTGTCAGTGAAAAGGATAGTGCCTCGTGTCAGTGGGAGGAATAGTGCCTCATGTCAATGGGAGGAATAGTGTCTCATGTCAGTGGTAGGGATAGTGCTTCATGTCAGTGGGAGGGATAGTGCCTCGTGTCAGTGGGAGGGATAGTGCCTCATGTCAGTGGGGGGATAGTGCCTCGTGTCAGTGGGAGGGATAGTGCCTCATGTCAGTGGGGGGATAGTGCCTTATGTCAGTGGGAGGGATAGTGTCCCATGTCAGTGGGAGGGATAGTGCCTCATGTCAGTGGGAGGGATAGTGTCCCATGTCAGTGGGAGGGATAGTGCCCCTGTCAGTGGGAGGGATAGTGCCTCATGTCAGTGGGAGGGATAGTGTCCCATGTCAGTGGGAGGGATAGTGCCTCATGTCAGTGGGAGGGATAGTGTCCCATGTCAGTGGGAGGGATAGTGCCTCATCTCAGTGGGAGGGATAGTGTCCCATGTCAGTGGGAGGGATAGTGCCCCTGTCAGTGGGAGGGATAGTGCCTCATGTCAGTGGGAGGGATAGTGCCTCATGTCAGTGGGAGGGATAGTGTCCCATGTCAGTGGGAGGGATAGTGCCTCATGTCAGTGGGAGGGATAGTGTCTCATGTCAGTGGGAGGGATAGTGCCTCATGTCAGTGGGAGGGATAGTGCCTTGTGTCATTGGGAGGAATAGTGCCTCGTGTCAGTGGGAGGGATAGTGCCTCATGTCAGTGGGAGGGATAGTGTCTCGTGTCAGTGGGAGGGATAGTGCCTCGTGTCAGTGGGAGGGATAGTGCCTCGTGTCAGTGGGAGGGATAGTGCCTCGTGTCAGTGGGAGGGATAGTGCCTCATGTCAGTGGGAGGGATAGTGCCTCATGTCAGTGGGAGGGATAGTGTTCCATGTCAGTGGGAGGGATAGTGCCCCTGTCAGTGGGAGGGATAGTGCCTCATGTCAGTGGGGGGGATAGTGCCTGGTGTCAGTGGGGGGATAGTGCCTCGCGTCAGTGGGGGGGATAGTGCCTCGTGTCAGTGGGGGGTATAGTGCCCCAAGTCAGTGGGAGGGATAGTGCCTCATGTCAGTGGGAGGTATAGTGCCTCATGTCAGTGGGGGGGATAGTGCCTCGTGTCAGTGGGGGGGATAGTGCCTCGTGTCAGTGGGGGGGGATAGTGCCTCGTGTCAGTGGGAGGGATAGTGCCTCATGTCAGTGGGAGGGATAGTGCCTCATGTCAGTGGGAGGGATAGTGCCTCATGTCAGTGGGAGGGATAGTGCCCCTGTCAGTGGGAGGGATAGTGCCTCATGTCAGTGGGGGGGATAGTGCCTGGTGTCAGTGGGGGGATAGTGCCTCGTGTCA
This sequence comes from Aquarana catesbeiana, assembly GCF_042186555.1. Taxonomy (NCBI): domain Eukaryota; kingdom Metazoa; phylum Chordata; class Amphibia; order Anura; family Ranidae; genus Aquarana; species Aquarana catesbeiana. The sequence goes on from NC_133325.1 coordinate 653,885,135, forward strand.
GTGGGGGGTATAGTGCCCCAAGTCAGTGGGAGGGATAGTGCCTCATGTCAGTGGGGGGGATAGTGCCTCGTGTCAGTGGGGGGGATAGTGCCTCGTGTCAGTGGGGGGGATAGTGCCTCATGTCAGTGGGAGGGATAGTGCCTCATGTCAGTGGGAGGGATAGTGCCTCGTATCAGTGGGAGGGATAGTGCCCCATGTCAGTGGGAGGGATAGTGCCTCGTGTCAGTGGGAGGGATAGTGCCTCATGTCAGTGGGGGGATAGTGCCTCGTGTCAGTGGGGGGGATAGTGCCTCATGTCAATGGGAGGGATAGTGCCTCTTGTCAGTGGGAAGGATAGTGCCTCGTGTGAGTGGGAGGAATAGTGTCCCCTGTCAGTGGGAGGGATAGTGCCTCATGTCAGTGGGAGGCATAGTGTCCCATGTCAGTAGGAGGGATAGTGCCCCTGTCAGTGGGAGGGATAGTGCCTCATGTCAGTGGGAGGGATAGTGCCTCGTGTCAGTGGGGGGGATAGTGCCTCGTGTCAGTGGGGGGGATAGTGCCTCGTGTCAGTGGGGGGATAGTGCCTCGTGTCAGTGGGGGGGATAGTGCCTCATGTCAGTGGGAGGGATAGTGCCTCATGTCAGTGGGAGGGATAGTGCCTCGTATCAGTGGGAGGGATAGTGCCTCGTGTCAGTGGGAGGGATAGTGCCTCACGTCAGTGGGAGGGATAGTGCCTCACGTCAATGGGAGGAATAGTGTCCCATGTCAGTGGGAGGGATAGTGCCTCATGTCAGTGGGAGGCATAGTGTCCCATGTCAGTGGGGGGGATAGTGCCTTATGTCAGTGGGAGGGATAGTGAATCATGTCAGTGGGAGGGATAGTGTCTCATGTCAGTGGGAGGGATAGTGCCTCATGTCAGTGGGAGGGATAGTGCCTCGTGTCAGTGGGAGGGATAGTGCCTCACGTCAGTGGGAGGGATAGTGCCTCACGTCAATGGGAGGAATAGTGTCCCATGTCAGTGGGAGGGATAGTGCCTCATGTCAGTGGGAGGCATAGTGTCCCATGTCAGTGGGGGGGATAGTGCCTTATGTCAGTGGGAGGGATAGTGAATCATGTCAGTGGGAGGGATAGTGTCTCATGTCAGTGGGAGGGATAGTGCCTCATGTCAGTGGGAGGGATAGTGCCTCATGTCAATGGGAGGGATAGTGCCTCGTGTCAGTGGGAGGGATAGTGCCTCACGTCAGTGGGAGGGATAGTGCCTCACGTCAATGGGAGGAATAGTGTCCCATGTCAGTGGGAGGGATAGTGCCTCATGTCAGTGGGAGGCATAGTGTCCCATGTCAGTGGGGGGGATAGTGCCTTATGTCAGTGGGAGGGATAGTGAATCATGTCAGTGGGAGGGATAGTGTCTCATGTCAGTGGGAGGGATAGTGCCTCATGTCAGTGGGAGGGATAGTGCCTTGTGTCATTGGGAGGAATAGTGCCTCGTGTCAGTGGGAGGGATAGTGCCTCGTGTCAGTGGGAGAGATAGTGTCTCATGTCAGTGGGAGGGATAGTGCCTTGTGTCAGTGGGAGGGATAGTGCCTCGTGTCAGTGGGAGGGATAGTGCCTCGTGTCAGTGGGAGGGATAGTGCCTCGTGTCAGTGGGAGGGATAGTGCCTCATGTCAGTGGGAGGGATAGTGTTCCAGTCAGTGGGAGGGATAGTGCCCCTGTCAGTGGGAGGGATAGTGCCTCATGTCAGTGGGGGGGATAGTGCCTGGTGTCAGTGGGGGGATAGTGCCTCGTGTCAGTGGGGGGGATAGTGCCTCGTGTCAGTGGGGGGTATAGTGCCCCAAGTCAGTGGGAGGGATAGTGCCTCATGTCAGTGGGAGGGATAGTGCCTCATGTCAGTGGGGGGGATAGTGCCTCGTGTCAGTGGGGGGGATAGTGCCTCGTGTCAGTGGGGGGGGATAGTGCCTCGTGTCAGTGGGAGGTATAATGCCTCGTGTCAGTGGGAGGGATAGTGCCTCATGTCAGTGGGAGGGATAGTGCCTCATGTCAGTGGGATGGATAGTGCCTCATGTCAGTGGGAGGGATAGTGCCTCGTGTCAGTGGGAGGGATACTGCCCCATGTCAGTGGGAGGGATAGTGCCTCATGTCAGTGGGAGGGATTGTGCCTCATGTCAGTGGGAGGGATAGTGCCTCATGTCAGTGGGAGGGATAGTGCCTCGTGTCAGTGGGAGGGATAGTGCCCCATGTCAGTGGGGGGATAGTGCCTTGTGTCAGTGGGAGGAATAGTGCCTGGTATCAGTGGGAGGAATAGTGTCTCATGTCAGTGGGAGGGATAGTGCCTCGTGTCAGTGGGAGGGATAGTGCCTCGTGTCAGTGGGAGGGATAGTGCCTCGTGTCAGTGGGAGGGATAGTGCCTCGTGTCAGTGGGAGGGATAGTGTCCCATGTCAGTGGGAGGGATAGTGCCCCTGTCAGTGGGAGGGATAGTGCCTCATGTCAGTGGGGGGGATAGTGCCTTGTGTCAGTGGGGGGGATAGTGCCTCGTGTCAGTGGGGGGGATAGTGCCTCGTGTCAGTGGGGGGATAGTGCCTCGTGTCAGTGGGGGGGGGATAGTGCCTCATGTCAGCGGAAGGGATAGCCCCTTATGTCAGTGGGAGGGATAGTGCCTCGTATCAGTGGATGGGATAGTGCCTCATGTCAGTGGGAGGGATAGTGCCTCTTGTCAGTGAAAAGGATAGTGCCTCGTGTCAGTGGGAGGAATAGTGCCTCATGTCAATGGGAGGAATAGTGTCTCATGTCAGTGGTAGGGATAGTGCTTCATGTCAGTGGGAGGGATAGTGCCTCGTGTCAGTGGGAGGGATAGTGCCTCATGTCAGTGGGGGGATAGTGCCTCGTGTCAGTGGGAGGGATAGTGCCTCATGTCAGTGGGGGGATAGTGCCTTATGTCAGTGGGAGGGATAGTGTCCCATGTCAGTGGGAGGGATAGTGCCTCATGTCAGTGGGAGGGATAGTGTCCCATGTCAGTGGGAGGGATAGTGCCCCTGTCAGTGGGAGGGATAGTGCCTCATGTCAGTGGGAGGGATAGTGTCCCATGTCAGTGGGAGGGATAGTGCCTCATGTCAGTGGGAGGGATAGTGTCCCATGTCAGTGGGAGGGATAGTGCCTCATCTCAGTGGGAGGGATAGTGTCCCATGTCAGTGGGAGGGATAGTGCCCCTGTCAGTGGGAGGGATAGTGCCTCATGTCAGTGGGAGGGATAGTGCCTCATGTCAGTGGGAGGGATAGTGTCCCATGTCAGTGGGAGGGATAGTGCCTCATGTCAGTGGGAGGGATAGTGTCTCATGTCAGTGGGAGGGATAGTGCCTCATGTCAGTGGGAGGGATAGTGCCTTGTGTCATTGGGAGGAATAGTGCCTCGTGTCAGTGGGAGGGATAGTGCCTCATGTCAGTGGGAGGGATAGTGTCTCGTGTCAGTGGGAGGGATAGTGCCTCGTGTCAGTGGGAGGGATAGTGCCTCGTGTCAGTGGGAGGGATAGTGCCTCGTGTCAGTGGGAGGGATAGTGCCTCATGTCAGTGGGAGGGATAGTGCCTCATGTCAGTGGGAGGGATAGTGTTCCATGTCAGTGGGAGGGATAGTGCCCCTGTCAGTGGGAGGGATAGTGCCTCATGTCAGTGGGGGGGATAGTGCCTGGTGTCAGTGGGGGGATAGTGCCTCGCGTCAGTGGGGGGGATAGTGCCTCGTGTCAGTGGGGGGTATAGTGCCCCAAGTCAGTGGGAGGGATAGTGCCTCATGTCAGTGGGAGGTATAGTGCCTCATGTCAGTGGGGGGGATAGTGCCTCGTGTCAGTGGGGGGGATAGTGCCTCGTGTCAGTGGGGGGGGATAGTGCCTCGTGTCAGTGGGAGGGATAGTGCCTCATGTCAGTGGGAGGGATAGTGCCTCATGTCAGTGGGAGGGATAGTGCCTCATGTCAGTGGGAGGGATAGTGCCCCTGTCAGTGGGAGGGATAGTGCCTCATGTCAGTGGGGGGGATAGTGCCTGGTGTCAGTGGGGGGATAGTGCCTCGTGTCAGTGGGGGGTATAGTGCCCCAAGTCAGTGGGAGGGATAGTGCCTCATGTCAGTGGGGGGGATAGTGCCTCGTGTCAGTGGGGGGGATAGTGCCTCGTGTCAGTGGGGGGGATAGTGCCTCATGTCAGTGGGAGGGATAGTGCCTCATGTCAGTGGGAGGGATAGTGCCTCGTATCAGTGGGAGGGATAGTGCCCCATGTCAGTGGGAGGGATAGTGCCTCGTGTCAGTGGGAGGGATAGTGCCTCATGTCAGTGGGGGGATAGTGCCTCGTGTCAGTGGGGGGGATAGTGCCTCATGTCAATGGGAGGGATAGTGCCTCTTGTCAGTGGGAAGGATAGTGCCTCGTGTGAGTGGGAGGAATAGTGTCCCCTGTCAGTGGGAGGGATAGTGCCTCATGTCAGTGGGAGGCATAGTGTCCCATGTCAGTAGGAGGGATAGTGCCCCTGTCAGTGGGAGGGATAGTGCCTCATGTCAGTGGGAGGGATAGTGCCTCGTGTCAGTGGGGGGGATAGTGCCTCGTGTCAGTGGGGGGGATAGTGCCTCGTGTCAGTGGGGGGATAGTGCCTCGTGTCAGTGGGGGGGATAGTGCCTCATGTCAGTGGGAGGGATAGTGCCTCATGTCAGTGGGAGGGATAGTGCCTCGTATCAGTGGGAGGGATAGTGCCTCGTGTCAGTGGGAGGGATAGTGCCTCACGTCAGTGGGAGGGATAGTGCCTCACGTCAATGGGAGGAATAGTGTCCCATGTCAGTGGGAGGGATAGTGCCTCATGTCAGTGGGAGGCATAGTGTCCCATGTCAGTGGGGGGGATAGTGCCTTATGTCAGTGGGAGGGATAGTGAATCATGTCAGTGGGAGGGATAGTGTCTCATGTCAGTGGGAGGGATAGTGCCTCATGTCAGTGGGAGGGATAGTGCCTCGTGTCAGTGGGAGGGATAGTGCCTCACGTCAGTGGGAGGGATAGTGCCTCACGTCAATGGGAGGAATAGTGTCCCATGTCAGTGGGAGGGATAGTGCCTCATGTCAGTGGGAGGCATAGTGTCCCATGTCAGTGGGGGGGATAGTGCCTTATGTCAGTGGGAGGGATAGTGAATCATGTCAGTGGGAGGGATAGTGTCTCATGTCAGTGGGAGGGATAGTGCCTCATGTCAGTGGGAGGGATAGTGCCTCATGTCAATGGGAGGGATAGTGCCTCGTGTCAGTGGGAGGGATAGTGCCTCACGTCAGTGGGAGGGATAGTGCCTCACGTCAATGGGAGGAATAGTGTCCCATGTCAGTGGGAGGGATAGTGCCTCATGTCAGTGGGAGGCATAGTGTCCCATGTCAGTGGGGGGGATAGTGCCTTATGTCAGTGGGAGGGATAGTGAATCATGTCAGTGGGAGGGATAGTGTCTCATGTCAGTGGGAGGGATAGTGCCTCATGTCAGTGGGAGGGATAGTGCCTTGTGTCATTGGGAGGAATAGTGCCTCGTGTCAGTGGGAGGGATAGTGCCTCGTGTCAGTGGGAGAGATAGTGTCTCATGTCAGTGGGAGGGATAGTGCCTTGTGTCAGTGGGAGGGATAGTGCCTCGTGTCAGTGGGAGGGATAGTGCCTCGTGTCAGTGGGAGGGATAGTGCCTCGTGTCAGTGGGAGGGATAGTGCCTCATGTCAGTGGGAGGGATAGTGTTCCAGTCAGTGGGAGGGATAGTGCCCCTGTCAGTGGGAGGGATAGTGCCTCATGTCAGTGGGGGGGATAGTGCCTGGTGTCAGTGGGGGGATAGTGCCTCGTGTCAGTGGGGGGGATAGTGCCTCGTGTCAGTGGGGGGTATAGTGCCCCAAGTCAGTGGGAGGGATAGTGCCTCATGTCAGTGGGAGGGATAGTGCCTCATGTCAGTGGGGGGGATAGTGCCTCGTGTCAGTGGGGGGGATAGTGCCTCGTGTCAGTGGGGGGGGATAGTGCCTCGTGTCAGTGGGAGGTATAATGCCTCGTGTCAGTGGGAGGGATAGTGCCTCATGTCAGTGGGAGGGATAGTGCCTCATGTCAGTGGGAGGGATAGTGTTCCATGTCAGTGGGAGGGATAGTGCCCCTGTCAGTGGGAGGGATAGTGCCTCATGTCAGTGGGGGGTATAGTGCCTGGTGTCAGTGGGGGGATAGTGCCTCGTGTCAGTGGGGAGGATAGTGCCTCGTGTCAGTGGGGGGTATAGTGCCCCAAGTCAGTGGGAGGGATAGTGCCTCATGTCAGTAGGGGGGATAGTGCCTCGTGTCAGTGGGGGGGATAGTGCCTCGTGTCAGTGGGGGGGATAGTGCCTCGTGTCAGTGGGGGGGATAGTGCCTCGTGTCAGTGGGGGGGATAGTGCCTCGTGTCAGTGGGGGGTATAGTGCCCCATGTCAGTGGGAGGGATAGTGCCTCATGTCAGTGGGAGGGATAGTGCCTCGTGTCAGTGGGGGGATAGTGCCTCGTGTCAGTGGGAGGGATAGTGCCTCATGTCAGTGGGAGGGATAGTGCCTCATGTCAGTGGGAGGGATAGTGCCTCATGTCAGTGGGAGGGATAGTGCCTCGTATCAGTGGGAGGGATAGTGCCTCATGTCAGTGGGAGGGATAGTGCCTCATGTCAGTGGGGGGATAGTGCCTCGTGTCAGTGGGGGGGATAGTGCCTCATGTCAATGGGAGGGATAGTGCCTCTTGTCAGTGGGAAGGATAGTGCCTCGTGTGAGTGGGAGGAATAGTGTCCCATGTCAGTGGGAGGGATAGTGCCTCATGTCAGTGGGAGGCATAGTGTCCCATGTCAGTGGGAGGGATAGTGCCCCTGTCAGTGGGAGGGATAGTGCCTCATGTCAGTGGGAGGGATAGTGCCTCATGTCAGTGGGAGGGATAGTGCCTCATGTCAGTGGGAGGGATAGTGCCTCATGTCAGTGGAAGGGATAGTGCCTCTTGTCAGTGAAAAGGATAGTGCCTCGTGTCAGTGGGAGGAATAGTGCCTCATGTCAAAGGGAGGGATAGTGCCTCGTGTCAGTGGGAGGGATAGTGCCTCATGTCAGTGGGAGGGATAATGCCTCATGTCAATGGGAGGAATAGTGTCCCATGTCAGTGGGAGGGATAGTGTTCCAGTCAGTGGGAGGGATAGTGCCCCTGTCAGTGGGAGGGATAGTGCCTCATGTCAGTGGGGGGGATAGTGCCTGGTGTCAGTGGGGGGATAGTGTCCCATGTCAGTGGGAGGGATAGTACCTCATGTCAGTGGGAGGGATAGTGTCCCATGTCAGTGGGGGGGATAGTGCCTCATGTCAGTGGGAGGGATAGTGCCTCATGTCAGTGGGGGGGATAGTGCCTCATGTCAGTGGGGGGGATAGTGCCTCATGTCAGTGGGAGGGATAGTGCCTCATGTCAGTGGGAGGGATAGTGTCTCATGTCAGTGGGAGGGATAGTGCCTCATGTCAGTGGGAGGGATTGTGCCTCGTGTCAGTGGGAGGGATAGTGCCTCATGTCAGTGGGAGGGATAGTGCCTCGTGTCAGTGGGAGGGATAGTGCCTCGTGTCAGTGGGAGGGATAGTGTCTCATGTCAGTGGGAGGGATAGTGCCTCGTGTCAGTGGGAGGGATAGTGCCTCATGTCAGTGGGAGGGATAGTGCCTCACATCAGTGGGAGGGATAGTGTTCCATGTCAGTGGGAGGGATAGTGCCCCTGTCAGTGGGAGGGATAGTGCCTCATGTCAGTGGGGGGGATAGTGCCTGGTGTCAGTGGGGGGATAGTGCCTCGTGTCAGTGGGGGGGATAGTGCCTCGTGTCAGTGGGGGGTATAGTGCCCCAAGTCAGTGGGAGGGATAGTGCCTCATGTCAGTGGGGGGGATAGTGCCTCGTGTCAGTGGGGGGGATAGTGCCTCGTGTCAGTGGGAGGGATAGTGCCTCGTGTCAGTGGGAGGGATAGTGCCTCATGTCAGTGGGAGGGATAGTGCCTCATGTCAGTGGGAGGGATAGTGCCTCGTGTCAGTGGGAGAGATAGTGTCTCATGTCAGTGGGAGGGATAGTGCCTCGTGTCAGTGGGAGGGATAGTGCCTCATGTCAGTGGGAGGGATAGTGCCTCGTGTCAGTGGGAGGGATAGTGCCTCGTGTCAGTGGGAGGGATAGTGCCTCATGTCAGTGGGAGGGATAGTGTTCCAGTCAGTGGGAGGGATAGTGCCCCTGTCAGTGGGAGGGATAGTGCCTCATGTCAGTGGGGGGGATAGTGCCTGGTGTCAGTGGGGGGATAGTGCCTCGTGTCAGTGGGGGGGATAGTGCCTCGTGTCAGTGGGGGGTATAGTGCCCCAAGTCAGTGGGAGGGATAGTGCCTCATGTCAGTGGGAGGGATAGTGCCTCATGTCAGTGGGGGGGATAGTGCCTCGTGTCAGTGGGGGGGATAGTGCCTCGTGTCAGTGGGGGGGGATAGTGCCTCGTGTCAGTGGGAGGTATAATGCCTCGTGTCAGTGGGAGGGATAGTGCCTCATGTCAGTGGGAGGGATAGTGCCTCATGTCAGTGGGAGGGATAGTGTTCCATGTCAGTGGGAGGGATAATGCCCCTGTCAGTGGGAGGGATAGTGCCTCATGTCAGTGGGGGGGATAGTGCCTCGTGTCAGTGGGGGGTATAGTGCCCCAAGTCAGTGGGAGGGATAGTACCTCATGTCAGTGGGGGGGATAGTGCCTCGTGTCAGTGGGGGGGATAGTGCCTCGTGTCAGTGGGGGGGATAGTGCCTCGTGTCAGTGGGGGGTATAGTGCCCCAAGTCAGTGGGAGGGATAGTACCTCATGTCAGTGGGGGGGATAGTGCCTCGTGTCAGTGGGGGGGATAGTGCCTCGTGTCAGTGGGGGGGATAGTGCCTCGTGTCAGTGGGGGGGATAGTGCCTCGTGTCAGTGGGGGGTATAGTGCCCCATGTCAGTGGGAGGGATAGTGCCTCATGTCAGTGGGAGGGATAGTGCCTCGTGTCAGTGGGGGGATAGTGCCTCGTGTCAGTGGGAGGGATAGTGCCTCATGTCAGTGGGAGGGATAGTGCCTCATGTCAGTGGGAGGGATAGTGCCTCATGTCAGTGGGAGGGATAGTGCCTCGTATCAGTGGGAGGGATAGTGCCTCATGTCAGTGGGAGGGATAGTGCCTCATGTCAGTGGGGGGATAGTGCCTCGTGTCAGTGGGGGGGATAGTGCCTCATGTCAATGGGAGGGATAGTGCCTCTTGTCAGTGGGAAGGATAGTGCCTCGTGTGAGTGGGAGGAATAGTGTCCCATGTCAGTGGGAGGGATAGTGCCTCATGTCAGTGGGAGGCATAGTGTCCCATGTCAGTGGGAGGGATAGTGCCCCTGTCAGTGGGAGGGATAGTGCCTCATGTCAGTGGGAGGGATAGTGCCTCATGTCAGTGGGAGGGATAGTGCCTCATGTCAGTGGGAGGGATAGTGCCTCATGTCAGTGGAAGGGATAGTGCCTCTTGTCAGTGAAAAGGATAGTGCCTCGTGTCAGTGGGAGGAATAGTGCCTCATGTCAAAGGGAGGGATAGTGCCTCGTGTCAGTGGGAGGGATAGTGCCTCATGTCAGTGGGAGGGATAATGCCTCATGTCAATGGGAGGAATAGTGTCCCATGTCAGTGGGAGGGATAGTGCCTCATGTCAATGGGAGGGATAGTGTCCCATGTCAGTGGGAGGGATAGTGCCTCATGTCAGTGGGAGGGATAGTGTCCCATGTCAGTGGGGGGGATAGTGCCTCATGTCAGTGGGAGGGATAGTGCCTCATGTCAGTGGGAGGGATAGTGTCTCATGTCAGTGGGAGGGATAGTGCCTCATGTCAGTGGGAGGGATAGTGCCTCGTGTCAGTGGGAGGGATAGTGCCTCATGTCAGTGGGAGGGATAGTGCCTCGTGTCAGTGGGAGGGATAGTGCCTCATGTCAGTGGGAGGGATAGTGTCTCATGTCAGTGGGAGGGATAGTGCCTCGTGTCAGTGGGAGGGATAGTGCCTCATGTCAGTGGGAGGGATAGTGCCTCACATCAGTGGGAGGGATAGTGTTCCATGTCAGTGGGAGGGATAGTGCCCCTGTCAGTGGGAGGGATAGTGCCTCATGTCAGTGGGGGGGATAGTGCCTGGTGTGAGTGGGGGGATAGTGCCTCGTGTCAGTGGGGGGGATAGTGCCTCGTGTCAGTGGGGGGTATAGTGCCCCAAGTCAGTGGGAGGGATAGTGCCTCATGTCAGTGGGGGGGATAGTGCCTCGTGTCAGTGGGGGGGATAGTGCCTCGTGTCAGTGGGAGGGATAGTGCCTCGTGTCAGTGGGAGGGATAGTGCCTCATGTCAGTGGGAGGGATAGTGCCTCATGTCAGTGGGAGGGATAGTGTTCCATGTCAGTGGGAGGGATAGTGCCCCTGTCAGTGGAAGGGATAGTGCCTCATGTCAGTGGGGGGGATAGTGCCTGCTGTCAGTGGGGGGATAGTGCCTCGTGTCAGTGGGGGGGATAGTGCCTCGTGTCAGTGGGAGGTATAGTGCCCCAAGTCAGTGGGAGGGATAGTGCCTCATGTCAGTGGGGGGGATAGTGCCTCGTGTCAGTGGGGGGGATAGTGCCTCGTGTCAGTGGGGGGGATAGTGCCTCGTGTCAGTGGGGGGTATAGTGCCCCATGTCAGTGGGAGGGATAGTGCCTCATGTCAGTGGGAGGGATAGTGCCTCGTGTCAGTGGGGGGATAGTGCCTCGTGTCAGTGGGGGGGATAGTGCCTCATGTCAGTGGAAGGGATAGTGCCTCATGTCAGTGGGAGGGATAGTGCCTCATGTCAGTGGGAGGGATAGTGCCTCGTATCAGTGGGAGGGATAGTGCCTCATGTCTGTGGGAGGGATAGTGCCTCATGTCAGTGGGGGGATAGTGCCTCATGTCAGTGGGGGGGATAGTGCCTCATGTCAATGGGAGGGATAGTGCCTCTTGTCAGTGGGAAGGATAGTGCCTCGTGTGAGTGGGAGGAATAGTGTCCCATGTCAGTGGGAGGGATAGTGCCTCATGTCAGTGGGAGGCATAGTGTCCCATGTCAGCGGGAGGGATAGTGCCCCTGTCAGTGGGAGGGATAGTGCCTCATGTCAGTGGGAGGGATAGTGCCTCGTGTCAGTGGGAGGGATAGTGCCTCGTGTCAGTGGGGGGGATAGTGCCTCATGTCAGTGGGAGGGATAGTGCCTCATGTCAGTGGAAGGGATAGTGCCTCTTGTCAGTGAAAAGGATAGTGCCTCGTGTCAGTGGGAGGAATAATGCCTCATGTCAAAGGGAGGGATAGTGCCTCGTGTCAGTGGGAGGGATAGTGCTTCATGTCAGTGGGAGGGATAGTGCCTCATGTCAATGGGAGGAATAGTGTCCCATGTCAGTGGGAGGGATAGTGCCTCATGTCAGTGGGAGGGATAGTGTCCCATTTCAGTGGGAGGGATAGTGCCTCATGTCAGTGGGAGGGATAGTGTCCCATGTCAGTGGGGGGGATAGTGCCTCATGTCAGTGGGAGGGATAGTGCCTCATGTCAGTGGGAGGGATAGTGTCTCATGTCAGTGGGAGGGATAGTGCCTCATGTCAGTGGGAGGGATAGTGCCTCGTGTCAGTGGGAGGGATAGTGCCCCTGTCAGTGGGAGGGATAGTGCCTCATGTCAGTGGGAGGGATAGTGCCTCGTGTCAGTGGATGGATAGTGCCTCGTGTCAGTGGGGGGGATAGTGCCTCATGACAGTGGGGGGTATAGTGCCCCAAGTCAGTGGGAGGGATAGTGCCTCATGTCAGTGGGGGGGGATAGTGCCTCGTGTCAGTGGGGGGGATAGTGCCTCGTGTCAGTGGGGGGGATAGTGCCTCGTGTCAGTGGGGGGGGTAGTGCCTCGTGTCAGTGGGGGGTATAGTGCTCCAAGTCAGTGGGAGGGATAGTGCCTCATGTCAGTGGGGGGGATAGTGCCTTGTGTCAGTGGGGGGATAGTGCCTCGTGTCAGTGGGGGGGATAGTGCCTCATGTTAGTGGGAGGGATAGTGCCTCATGTCAGTGGGGGGATAGTGCCTCATGTCAGTGGGGGGATAGTGCCTCGTGTCAGTGGGAGGGATAGTGCCTCATGTCAGTGGGAGGGATAGTGCCTCGTGTCAGTGGGAGGGATAGTGCCTCATGTCAGTGGGGGGATAGTGCCTCGTGTCAGTGGGGGGGATAGTGCCTCATGTCAATGGGAGGGATAGTGCCTCTTGTCAGTGTGAAGGATAGTGCCTCGTTTGAGTGGGAGGAATAGTGTCCCATGTCAGTGGGAGGGATAGTGCCTCATGTCAGTGGGAGGGATAGTGTCCCATGTTAGTGGGAGGGATAGTGCCCCTGTCAGTGGGAGGGATAGTGCCTCGTGTCAGTTGGAGGGATAGTGCCTCATGTCAGTGGGGGGGGGATAGTGCCTCGTGTCAGTGGGGGGATAGTGCCTGATGTCAGTGGGGGGGATAGTGCCCCCTGTCAGTGGGAGGGATAGTGCCTCATGTCAGTGGGGGGGATAGTGCCTCGTGTCAGTGGGAGGGATAGTGCCTCGTATCAGTGGGAGGGATAGTGCCTCATGTCAGTGGGAGGGATAGTGCCTCATGTCAGTAGGGGGGATAGTGCCCCATGTCAGTGGGAGGGATAGTGCCTCATGTCAGTGGGAGGGATAGTGCCTCATGTCAGTGGGAGGGATAGTGCCTCATGTCAGTAGGGGGGATAGTGCCCCATGTCAGTGGGAGGGATAGTGTCCCATGTCAGTGGGTGGGATAGTGCCTCATGTCAGTGGGAGGAATAGTGTCCCATGTCAGTGGGAGGGATAGTGCCCCTGTCAGTGGGAGGGATAGTGCCTCGTGTCAGTGGGAGGGATAGTGCCTCATGTCAGTGGGGGGGGATAGTGCCTCGTGTCAGTGGGAGGGATAGTGCCTCGTATCAGTGGGAGGGATAGTGCCTCGTGTCAGTGGGAGGGATAGTGCCTCATGTCAGTGGGGGGGATAGTGCCTCGTGTCAGTGGGAGGGATAGTGCCTCGTATCAGTGGGAGGGATAGTGCCTCGTGTCAGTGGGAGGGATAGTGCCTCATGTCAGTGGGAGGGATAGTGCCTCATGTCATTAGGGGGGATAGTGCCCCATGTCAGTGGGAGGGATAGTGCCTCATGTCAGTGGGAGGGATAGTGCCTCATGTCAGTGGGAGGGATAGTGCCTCATGTCAGTAGGGGGGATAGTGCCCCATGTCAGTGGGAGGGATAGTGCCTCATGTCAGTGGGAGGGATAGTGCCTCGTGTCAGTGGGAGGGATAGTGCCTCCTGTCAGTGGGAGGGATAGTGCCTCATGTCAGTGGGAGGGATAGTGCCTCATGTCAGTAGGGGGGATAGTGCCCCATGTCAGTGGGAGGGATAGTGCCTCATGTCAGTGGGAGGGATAGTGCCTCATATCAGTGGGAGGGATAGTGCCTCGTGTCAGTGGGGAGATTGTGCCTCGTGTCAGTGGGAGGGATAGTGCCTCGTGTCAGTGGGAGGGATAGTGCCTCATGTCAGTGGGAGGGATAGTGCCTCATGTCAGTGGGAGGGATAGTGCCTCGTATCAGTGGGAGGGATAGTGCCTCATGTCTGTGGGAGGGATAGTGCCTCATGTCAGTGGGGGGATAGTGCCTCATGTCAATGGGAGGGATAGTGCCTCGTGTCAGTGGGAGGGATAGTGCCCCATGTCAGTGGGGGGATAGTGCCTTGTGTCAGTGGGAGGAATAGTGCCTGGTATCAGTGGGAGGAATAGTGTCTCATGTCAGTGGGAGGGATAGTGCCTCGTGTCAGTGGGAGGGATAGTGCCCCATGTCAGTGGGAGGGATAGTGCCCCTGTCAGTGGGAGGGATAGTGCCTCATGTCAGTAGGGGGGATAGTGCCCCTGTCAGTGGGAGGGATAGTGCCCCTGTCAGTGGGAGGGATAGTGCCTCATGTCAGTAGGGGGGATAGTGCCCCATGTCAGTGGGAGGGATAGTGCCCCATGTCAGTGGGAGGGATAGTGCCCCTGTCAGTGGGAGGGATAGTGCCTCATGTCAGTGGGAGGGATAGTGCCCCTGTCAGTGGGAGGGATAGTGCCCCTGTCAGTGGGAGGGATAGTGCCTCGTGTCAGTGGGAGGGATACTGCCCCATGTCAGTGGGAGGGATAGTGCCTCATGTCAGTGGGAGGGATTGTGCCTCATGTCAGTGGGAGGGATAGTGCCTCATGTCAGTGGGAGGGATAGTGCCCCATGTCAGTGGGGGGATAGTGCCTTGTGTCAGTGGGAGGAATAGTGCCTCGTATCAGTGGGAGGAATAGTGTCTCATGTCAGTGGGAGGGATAGTGCCTCGTGTCAGTGGGAGGGATAGTGCCTCGTGTCAGTGGGAGGGATAGTGCCTCGTGTCAGTGGGAGGGATAGTGCCTCGTGTCAGTGGGAGGGATAGTGCCTCGTGTCAGTGGGAGGGATAGTGCCTCGTGTCAGTGGGAGGGATAGTGCCTCGTGTCAGTGGGGGGATAGTGTCTCGTGTCAGTGGGGGGGATAGTGCCCCATGTCAGTGGGAGGGATAGTGCCTCATGTCAGTAGGGGGGAATAGTGCCTCATGTCAGTAGGGGGGATAGTGCCTCATATCAGTGGGAGGAATAGTGCCTCATGTCAATGGGAGGGATAGTGCCTCATGTCAGTGGGAGGGATAGTGCCTCATGTCAGTGGGAGGGATAGTGCCTCATGTCAGTGGGAGGGATAGTTCCTCGTGTCAGTGGGAGGGATAGTGCCTCATGTCAGTGGGAGGGATAGTGTCTTATGTCAATGGGAGGAATAGTGTCCCATGTCAGTGGGAGGGATAGTGCCTCATGTCAGTGGGGGGGGGTAGTGCCTCATGTCAGTGGGAGGGATAGTGCCTCATGTCAGTTGGAGGGATAGTGTCCCATGTCAGTGGGAGGGATAGTGCCCCTGTCAGTGGGAGGGATAGTGCCTTATGTCAGTGGGGGGGGGGGATAGTGCCTCGTGTCAGTGGGGGGGATAGTGCCTCGTGTCAGTGGGGGGGATAGTGCCTTGTGTCAGTGGGAGGGGATAGTGCCTCGTGTCAGTGGGGGGTATAGTGCCCCAAGTCAATGAGAGGGATAGTGCCTCATGTCAGTGGGAGGGATAGTGTCCCATGTCAGTGGGAGGGATAGTGCCCCTGTCAGTGGGAGGGATAGTGCCTCATGTCAGTGGGAGGGATAGTGCCCCTGTCAGTGGGAGGGATAGTGCCTCATGTCAGTGGGAGGAATAGTGCCTCATGTCAATGGGAGGGATAGTGCCTCTTGTCAGTGGGAAGGATAGTGCCTCCTGTGAGTGGGAGGAATAGTGTCCCATGTCAGTGGGAGGGATAGTGCCTCATGTCAGTGGGAGGGATAGTGTCCCATGTCAGTGGGAGGGATAGTGTCCCATGTCAGTGGGAGGGATAGTGCCCCTGTCAGTGGGAGGGATAGTGCCTCGTGTCAGTGGGAGGGATAGTGCCTCATGTCAGTGGGAGGAATAGTGCCTCATGTCAATGGGAGGGATAGTGCCTCTTGTCAGTGGGAAGGATAGTGCCTCCTGTGAGTGGGAGGAATAGTGTCCCATGTCAGTGGGAGGGATAGTGCCTCATGTCAGTGGGAGGGATAGTGTCCCATATCAGTGGGAGAAATAGTGCCCCTGTCAGTGGGAGGGATAGTGCCTCGTGTCAGTGGGATGGATAGTTCCTCATGTCAGTGGGGGGATAGTGCCTCGTGTCAGTGGGGGGGATAGTGCCCCATGTCAGTGGGAGGGATAGTGCCTCATGTCAGTGGGGGGGATAGTGCCTCGTGTCAGTGGGGGGGATAGTGCCTCATCTCAGTGGGAGGGATAGTGCCTCATGTCAGTGGGAGGGATAGTGCCTCGTATCAGTGGGAGGGATAGTGCCTCATTTCAGTGGGAGGGATAGTGCCTCATGTCAGTGGGAGGGATAGTGCCTCATGTCAGTGGGAGGGATAGTGCCTCGTGTCAGTGGGGGGGATAGTGCCCCATGTCAGTGGGAGGGATAGTGCCTCGTGTCAGTGGGAGGGATAGTGCCTCGTGTTAGTGGGGGGATAGTGCCTCGTGTCAGTGGGGGGGATAGTGCCTCGTGTCAGTGGGGGGGATAGTGCCCCATGTCAGTGGGGGGGATAGTGCCCCTGTCAGTGGGAGGGATAGTGCCCCATGTCAGTGGGGGGATAGTGCCTTGTGTCAGTGGGAGGAATACTGCCTCGTGTCAGTGGGAGGAATAGTGTCTCATGTCAGTGGGAGGGATAGTGCCTCATGTCAGTGGGAGGGATAGTGCCTCGTGTCAGTGGGAGGGATAGTGCCTCGTGTCAGTGGGAGGGATAGTGCCTCGTGTCAGTGGGAGGGATAGTGCCTCGTGTCAGTGGGAGGGATAGTGCCTCGTGTCAGTGGGGGGATAGTGTCTCGTGTCAGTGGGGGGGATAGTGCCCCATGTCAGTGGGAGGGATAGTGCCCCTGTCAGTGGGAGGGATAGTGCCTCATGTCAGTAGGGGGGAATAGTGCCTCATGTCAGTAGGGGGGATAGTGCCTCATATCAGTGGGAGGAATAGTGCCTCATGTCAATGGGAGGGATAGTGCCTCGTGTCAGTGGGAGGGATAGTGCCTCATGTCAGTGGGAGGGATAGTGCCTCATGTCAGTGGGAGGGATAGTTCCTCGTGTCAGTGGGAGGGATAGTGCCTCATGTCAGTGGGAGGGATAGTGCCTTATGTCAATGGGAGGAATAGTGTCCCATGTCAGTGGGAGGGATAGTGCCTCATGTCAGTGGGGGGGATAGTGCCTCATGTCAGTGGGAGGGATAGTGCCTCATGTCAGTTGGAGGGATAGTGTCCCATGTCAGTGGGAGGGATAGTGCCCCTGTCAGTGGGAGGGATAGTGCCTTATGTCAGTGGGGGGGGGGATAGTGCCTCGTGTCAGTGGGGGGGATAGTGCCTCGTGTCAGTGGGGGGGATAGTGCCTTGTGTCAGTGGGAGGGGATAGTGCCTCGTGTCAGTGGGGGGTATAGTGCCCTCAAGTCAATGAGAGGGATAGTGCCTCATGTCAGTGGGAGGGATAGTGTCCCATGTCAGTGGGAGGGATAGTGCCCCTGTCAGTGGGAGGGATAGTGCCTCATGTCAGTAAGAGGGATAGTGCCTCATGTCAGTGGGAGGGATAATGTCCCATGTCAGTGGGAGGGATAGTGCCCCTGTCAGTGGGAGGGATAGTGCCTCATGTCAGTGGGAGGAATAGTGCCTCATGTCAATGGGAGGGATAGTGCCTCTTGTCAGTGGGAAGGATAGTGCCTCCTGTGAGTGGGAGGAATAGTGTCCCATGTCAGTGGGAGGGATAGTGCCTCATGTCAGTGGGAGGGATAGTGTCCCATATCAGTGGGAGAAATAGTGCCCCTGTCAGTGGGAGGGATAGTGCCTCGTGTCAGTGGGATGGATAGTGCCTCATGTCAGTGGGGGGATAGTGCCTCGTGTCAGTGGGGGGGATAGTGCCCCATGTCAGTGGGAGGGATAGTGCCTCATGTCAGTGGGGGGGATAGTGCCTCGTGTCAGTGGGGGGGATAGTGCCTCATCTCAGTGGGAGGGATAGTGCCTCATGTCAGTGGGAGGGATAGTGCCTCGTATCAGTGGGAGGGATAGTGCCTCGTGTCAGTGGGAGGATAGTGCCTCATTTCAGTGGGAGGGATAGTGCCTCATGTCAGTGGGAGGGATAGTGCCTCATGTCAGTGGGAGGGATAGTGCCTCGTGTCAGTGGGGGGGATAGTGCCCCATGTCAGTGGGAGGGATAGTGCCTCGTGTCAGTGGGAGGGATAGTGCCTCGTGTTAGTGGGGGGATAGTGCCTCGTGTCAGTGGGGGGGATAGTGCCTCGTGTCAGTGGGGGGGATAGTGCCCCATGTCAGTGGGGGGGATAGTGCCCCTGTCAGTGGGAGGGATAGTGCCCCATGTCAGTGGGGGGATAGTGCCTTGTGTCAGTGGGAGGAATAGTGCCTCGTGTCAGTGGGAGGAATAGTGTCTCGTGTCAGTGGGAGGGATAGTGCCTCATGTCAGTGGGAGGGATAGTGCCTCGTGTCAGTGGGAGGGATAGTGCCTCGTGTCAGTGGGAGGGATAGTGCCTCGTGTCAGTGGGAGGGATAGTGCCTCGTGTCAGTGGGAGGGATAGTGCCTCGTGTCAGTGGGAGGGATAGTGCCTCGTGTCAGTGGGGGGATAGTGTCTCGTGTCAGTGGGGGGGATAGTGCCCCATGTCAGTGGGAGGGATAGTGCCCCTGTCAGTGGGAGGGATAGTGCCTCATGTCAGTAGGGGGGAATAGTGCCTCATGTCAGTAGGGGGGATAGTGCCTCATATCAGTGGGAGGAATAGTGCCTCATGTCAATGGGAGGGATAGTGCCTCATGTCAGTGGGAGGGATAGTGCCTCATGTCAGTGGGAGGGATAGTGCCTCATGTCAGTGGGAGGGATAGTTCCTCGTGTCAGTGGGAGGGATAGTGCCTCATGTCAGTGGGAGGGATAGTGCCTTATGTCAATGGGAGGAATAGTGTCCCATGTCAGTGGGAGGGATAGTGCCTCATGTCAGTGGGGGGGATAGTGCCTCATGTCAGTGGGAGGGATAGTGCCTCATGTCAGTTGGAGGGATAGTGTCCCATGTCAGTGGGAGGGATAGTGCCCCTGTCAGTGGGAGGGATAGTGCCTTATGTCAGTGGGGGGGGGGATAGTGCCTCGTGTCAGTGGGGGGGATAGTGCCTCGTGTCAGTGGGGGGGATAGTGCCTTGTGTCAGTGGGAGGGGATAGTGCCTCGTGTCAGTGGGGGGTATAGTGCCCTCAAGTCAATGAGAGGGATAGTGCCTCATGTCAGTGGGAGGGATAGTGTCCCATGTCAGTGGGAGGGATAGTGCCCCTGTCAGTGGGAGGGATAGTGCCTCATGTCAGTAAGAGGGATAGTGCCTCATGTCAGTGGGAGGGATAATGTCCCATGTCAGTGGGAGGGATAGTGCCCCTGTCAGTGGGAGGGATAGTGCCTCATGTCAGTGGGAGGAATAGTGCCTCATGTCAATGGGAGGGATAGTGCCTCTTGTCAGTGGGAAGGATAGTGCCTCCTGTGAGTGGGAGGAATAGTGTCCCATGTCAGTGGGAGGGATAGTGCCTCATGTCAGTGGGAGGGATAGTGTCCCATGTCAGTGGGAGGGATAGTGTCCCATGTCAGTGGGAGGGATAGTGCCCCTGTCAGTGGGAGGGATAGTGCCTCGTGTCAGTGGGAGGGATAGTGCCTCATGTCAGTGGGAGGAATAGTGCCTCATGTCAATGGGAGGGATAGTGCCTCTTGTCAGTGGGAAGGATAGTGCCTCCTGTGAGTGGGAGGAATAGTGTCCCATGTCAGTGGGAGGGATAGTGCCTCATGTCAGTGGGAGAAATAGTGCCCCTGTCAGTGGGAGGGATAGTGCCTCGTGTCAGTGGGATGGATAGTGCCTCATGTCAGTGGGGGGATAGTGCCTCGTGTCAGTGGGGGAGATAGTGCCCCATGTCAGTGGGAGGGATAGTGCCTCATGTCAGTGGGGGGGATAGTGCCTCGTGTCAGTGGGGGGGATAGTGCCTCATGTCAGTGGGAGGGATAGTGCCTCATGTCAGTGGGAGGGATAGTGCCTCGTATCAGTGGGAGGGATAGTGCCTCGTGTCAGTGGGAGCATAGTGCCTCATTTCAGTGGGAGGGATAGTGCCTCATGTCAGTGGGAGGGATAGTGCCTCATGTCAGTGGGAGGGATAGTGCCTCGTGTCAGTGGGGGGGATAGTGCCCCATGTCAGTGGGAGGGATAGTGCCTCGTGTCAGTGGGAGGGATAGTGCCTCGTGTTAGTGGGGGGATAGTGCCTCGTGTCAGTGGGGGGGATAGTGCCTCGTGTCAGTGGGGGGGATAGTGCCCCATGTCAGTGGGGGGGGATAGTGCCCCTGTCAGTGGGAGGGATAGTGCCCCTGTCAGTGGGAGGGATAGTGCCTCATGTCAGTAGGGGGGAATAGTGCCTCATGTCAGTAGGGGGGATAGTGCCCCATGTCAGTGGGAGGGATAGTGCCTCATGTCAGTGGGAGGGATAGTGCCCCTGTCAGTGGGAGGGATAGTGCCCCTGTCAGTGGGAGGGATAGTGCCTCATGTCAGTAGGGGGGATAGTGCCCCTGTCAGTGGGAGGGATAGTGCCCCTGTCAGTGGGAGGGATAGTGCCTCATGTCAGTAGGGGGGATAGTGCCCCATGTCAGTGGGAGGGATAGTGCCCCATGTCAGTGGGAGGGATAGTGCCCCTGTCAGTGGGAGGGATAGTGCCTCATGTCAGTGGGAGGGATAGTGCCCCTGTCAGTGGGAGGGATAGTGCCCCTGTCAGTGGGAGGGATAGTGCCTCATGTCAGTAGGGGGGATAGTGCCCCTTGTCAGTGGGAGGGATAGTGCCTCATGTCAGTGGGAGGGATAGTGCCCCTGTCAGTGGGAGGGATAGTGCCTCATGTCAGTGGGAGGGATAGTGCCCCTGTCAGTGGGAGGGATAGTGCCCCTGTCAGTGGGAGGGATAGTGCTTCCTGTCAGTGGGGGGATAGTGCCTCATGTCAGTGGGAGGGATAGTGCCTCATGTCAGTGGGAGAAATAGTGCCTCATGTCAGTGGGGGGAATAGTGCCTCATGTCAGTGGAGGGGATAGTGCCTCATGTCAGTGGGAGGAATAGTGCCTCATGTCAGTGGGAGGAATAGTGCCTCGTGTCAGTGGGAGGAATAGTGCCTCGTGTCAGTGGGAGGGATAGTGCCCCATGTCAGTGGGAGGGATAGTGCCTCGTGTCAGTGAGAGGGATAGTGCCTCGTGTCAGTGGGGGGATAGTTCCTCGTGTCAGTGGGGGGGATAGTGCCTCATGTCAGTGGGGGGGATAGTGCCTCATGTCAGTGGGAGGGATAGTGCCTCGTGTCAGTGGGGGGATAGTGCCTCATGTCAGTGGGAGGGATAGTGCCTCGTGTCAGTGGGGGGGATAGTGCCCCATGTCAGTGGGGGGGATAGTGCCTCGTGTCAGTGGGGGGGATAGTGCCCCATGTCAGTGGGGGGGATAGTGCCCCTGTCAGTGGGAGGGATAGTGCCCCATGTCAGTGGGAGGGATAGTGCCTCATGTCAGTGGAAGGGATAGTGCCTCATGTCAGTGGGAGGGATAGTGCCCCTGTCAGTGGGGGGATAGTGCCTCGTATCAGTGGGAGGGATAGTGCCTCGTGTCAGTGGGAGGAATAGTGCCTCGTGTCAGTGGGAGGAATAGTGCCTCGTGTCAGTGGGAGGAATAGTGCCTCATGTCAGTGGGAGGAATAGTGCCTCATGTCAGTGGGAGGAATAGTGCCCCATGTCAGTGGGAGGGATAGTGCCTCGTGTCAGTGGGAGGGATAGTGCCTCGTGTCAGTGGGAGGAATAGTGCCTCATGTCAGTGGGAGGAATAGTGCCCCATGTCAGTGGGAGGGATAGTGCCTCGTGTCAGTGGGAGGGATAGTGCCTCGTTTCAGTGGGGGGATAGTGCCTCGTGTCAGTGGGGGGGATAGTGCCTCATGTCAGTGGGGGGGATAGTGCCTCGTGTCAGTGGGAGGGATAGTGCCTCGTGTCAGTGGGGGGGATAGTGCCCCATGTCAGTGGGAGGGATAGTGCCCCATGTCAGTGGGAGGGATAGTGCCCCTGTCAGTGGGAGGGATAGTGCCCCTGTCAGTGGGAGGGATAGTGCCTCATGTCAGTAGGGGGGATAGTGCCCCATGTCAGTGGGAGGGATAGTGCCTCATGTCAGTGGGAGGGATAGTGCCTCATGTCAGTGGGAGGGATAGTGCCTCGTGTCAGTGGGAGGGATAGTGCCCCTGTCAGTGGGAGGAATAGTGCCTCATGTCAGTGGGAGGAATAGTGCCTCATGTCAGTGGGAGGAATAGTGCCTTATGTCAGTGGGAGGGATAGTGCCCCTGTCAGTGGGAGGGATAGTGCCCCATGTCAGTGGGAGGGATAGTGCCTCATGTCAGTGGGAGGGATAGTGCCTCATGTCAGTGGGAGGGATAGTGCCCCTGTCAGTGGGAGGATAGTGCCTCGTATCAGTGGGAGGGATAGTGCCTCGTGTCAGTGGGAGGAATAGTGCCTCGTGTCAGTGGGAGGAATAGTGCCTCGTGTCAGTGGGAGGAATAGTGCCTCGTGTCAGTGGGAGGAATAGTGAATCATGTCAGTGGGAGGAATAGTGCCTCATGTCAGTGGGAGGAATAGTGCCCCATGTCAGTGGGAGGGATGGTGCCTCGTGTCAGTGGGAGAGATAGTGCCTCGTGTCAGTGGGAGGAATAGTGCCTCATGTCAGTGGGAGGAATAGTGCCCCATGTCAGTGGGAGGGATAGTGCCTCGTGTCAGTGGGAGGGATAGTGCCTCGTGTCAGTGGGGGGATAGTGCCTCGTGTCAGTGGGAGGGATAGTGCCTCGTGTCAGTGGGAGGAATAGTGCCTCATGTCAGTGGGAGGAATAGTGCCTCATGTCAGTGGGAGGAATAGTGCCTCATGTCAGTGGGAGGAATAGTGCCTCATGTCAGTGGGAGGAATAGTGCCCCATGTCAGTGGGAGGAATAGTGCCCCATGTCAGTGGGAGGGATAGTGCCCCGTGTCAGTGGGAGGGATAGTGCCCCGTGTCAGTGGGAGGAATAGTGCCTCATGTCAGTGGGAGGAATAGTGCCCCATGTCAGTGGGAGGGATAGTGCCTCGTTTCAGTGGGAGGGATAGTGCCTCGTGTCAGTGGGGGGATAGTGCCTCGTGTCAGTGGGGGGGATAGTGCCTCATGTCAGTGGGGGGGATAGTGCCTCGTGTCAGTGGGGGGGATAGTGCCTCGTGTCAGTGGGAGGGATAGTGCCTCGTGTCAGTGGGGGGGATATTGCCCCATGTCAGTGGGAGGGATAGTGCCCCATGTCAGTGGGAGGGATAGTGCCCCTGTCAGTGGGAGGGATAGTGCCTCATGTCAGTGGGAGGGATAGTGCCCCTGTCAGTGGGAGGGATAGTGCCCCTGTCAGTGGGAGGGATAGTGCCTCATGTCAGTAGGGGGGATAGTGCCCCATGTCAGTGGGAGGGATAGTGCCTCATGTCAGTGGGAGGGATAGTGCCTCATGTCAGTGGGAGGGATAGTGCCTCGTGTCAGTGGGAGGGATAGTGCCCCTGTCAGTGGGAGGAATAGTGCCTCGTGTCAGTGGGAGGAATAGTGCCTCATGTCAGTGGGAGGAATAGTGCCCCGTGTCAGTGGGGGGATAGTGCCTCGTGTCAGTGGGGGGATAGTGCCTCGTGTCAGTGGGAGGAATAGTGGTTTGTGTCAGTGGGGGGATAGTGCCTCGTGTCAGTGGGAGGAATAGTGCCTCGTGTCAGTGGGAGGAATAGTGCCTCGTGTCAGTGGGAGGAATAGTGCCTCATGTCAGTGGGAGGAATAGTGCCTCATGTCAGTGGGAGGAATAGTGCCTCATGTCAGTGGGAGGAATAGTGCCTCATGTCAGTGGGAGGAATAGTGCCTCATGTCAGTGGGAGGAATAGTGCCCCATGTCAGTGGGAGGGATAGTGCCTCGTGACAGTGGGAGGGATAGTGCCTCGTGTCAGTGGGGGGATAGTGCCTCATGTCAGTGGGGGGGATAGTGCCTCGTGTCAATGGGGGGGATAGTGCCTCATGTCAGTAGGGGGGATAGTGCCCCATGTCAATGGGAGGGATAGTGCCTCGTGTCAGTGGGAGGGATAGTGCCTCGTGTCAGTGGGGGGGATAGTGCCCCATGTCAGTGGGAGGGATAGTGCCCCATGTCAGTGGGGGGGATAGTGCCCCTGTCAGTGGGAGGGATAGTGCCCCATGTCAGTGGGAGGGATAGTGCCTCATGTCAGTGGGAGGGATAGTGCCTCATGTCAGTGGGAGGGATAGTGCCTCGTGTCAGTGGGAGGGATAGTGCCTCATGTCAGTGGGAGGAATAGTGCCTCATGTCAGTGGGAGGAATAGTGCCTCATGTCAGTGGGAGGGATAGTGCCTCGTGTCAGTGGGAGGGATAGTGCCTCATGTCAGTGGGAGGAATAGTGCCTCATGTCAGTGGGAGGAAT
Source organism: Aquarana catesbeiana (assembly GCF_042186555.1). Classification (NCBI taxonomy): domain Eukaryota; kingdom Metazoa; phylum Chordata; class Amphibia; order Anura; family Ranidae; genus Aquarana; species Aquarana catesbeiana. Next base: position 653,909,194 of record NC_133325.1, read on the forward strand.
AGTGCCTTATGTCAGTGGGAGGAATAGTGCCTCGTGTCAGTGGGGGGATAGTGCCTCGTGTCAGTGGGAGGGATAGTGCCTCGTGTCAGTGGGGGGATAGTGCCTCGTGTCAGTGGAAGGGATAGTGCCTCGTGTCAGTGGGGGGATGGTTACTTGCAGACACCACGTGGTGCCATTCTTTTAACCCTTTGGTACCTGCATTTTTTTGGGGGGCTAGATAGGTTTAGTATATAACTGTAAAGACAGATTATTTACCATGATTTTAATTTTAACAGAATACATATACTTTATATATACTGTTTTCGTGTATGTGACTACATACAGTATATTACTATAATATACAGTGTGTAGAATAGAACAGAGCTATCTAGTCATAGAAGGTGGCACAATTATTGTGGTCTGTGGGAATATGTAATGACATGGGCGTCCGCACCATAGGGCAAGGGGGGTCATTTGCCCCCCCCTGGAATCGTGAGCGTGTGTTGAAATCCCTGTGTTGCAACGGCCGCCTCCGCGGCAGCCGTGGTGTTTTTTTCAAAGCCTGGCTGCTGCTGGGGCTGCGACTGTCTTTTCATCCGTGCATGACCGTCCCTCCCTCCTCACCCCTGGCCGAGCATCAGATTGGCTCTGCCGCTCGAGCCTCTGCGCTCGCCGCTCTGCTTAATGTGACACTGACCCGCCTCGATTGGCTGCTGCCTCTGCCTGTGTAAATATGTTGTGCCTGCTATGCCAATCCGGCCGGTGCTGCGCCGGCTCCTCCCACAGGTCACAGTTGCGTGGCGTGCAGTGGCCGGGACGACAGGGAATACACTGCCTGACTGCCAGTGCCTGGACTATCCCGAACCTGAAGAACCACAGGTAACAGCAGTGCCTGTACAATTTTTTTGTATTTCAATACAACTGGAACTGTTATGGCCATATTTTGATCTTGATGGAAACAGTTATACAGACTGTATTATACAGTCTGTATAGCTGTTTTCATCAAGATCAAAATATGGCCACAACACAATGGCGGCCTGTGCATTAAGGGCGCACGGGAGCGCCGCCCCCTCTCTCCTGCCCCCCCTCTATCACCTATCACCTATAGATAGATTCATGCATTGCATAAATCTATCTATGACCGCCGCTGCCACCCCCTACTCAGGCGCCCGGCCCCTTTTCGGGCGCAGGACGCCTGAATTACATCGGCAGGGGGTGTTTTTTAAGCACCTGATTAGAGCCATAGGCTCTAATAGGCGTCAAAAATGGTGACCTACAAGCGCCATGCTTGGCGCTCGCAGGTCACTCAGCTGTGTTAGAAAAGCGAATGACTATTCACTTTCCTAACACTAAACCACCTCTCCGCCAATCATGATGGGCACACTGGCAGCATATGATGGGCACACTGGCAACATATGATGGGCACACTGGCAGCGTTTGATGGCACAGTGGCTGCATTTGATGGCACACTGGCAGCGTTTGATGGCACACTGGCAGCATTTGATGGCACACTGGCAGCATTTGATGGCACACTGGCAGCATTTGATGGCGCACTGGCAGCGTTTGATGGCGCACTGGCAGCGTTTGATGGCACAGTGGCTGCGTTTGATGGCACAGTGGCAGTGTTTGATAGCACAGTGGCAGCGTTTGATGGCGTATGAATAATTTGGTGCATTCAATAGTGTAAACATAAAAACAGATTAGAAATTGCTAATCAGACAATGGCAACTTGATCCTTCTATTAAGCTTTTGCATCAGGTTTCTCAAACCTTTGCCTGCCTGCCTGAGCTTTATGTGATAATGACTAACCCCTCCCTTCATGACATTGTCGAAAAGGGGCCGAGCATGGGTGTCCATAAAATTATGCCCCCCCTGAAAAAAGTTCTGCGGACGCCCATGTGTAATGACAATCTTTTATTCTTTTTTTTTCTGTCTGATATAACTGAACACATTTTCAAGATTACAAGCATATTTTGTTAGATGTCATTGTTAGACACAGGAAAGTCTTTAATATCAGCATGTAGATATCTGGGCACTCTCACTCAATAGTTCCGGTGTGATGTATATAGATTGTGAAGATAAAGAGTGATATTAGACCACCAAACATTTCAACTGATAATATAAATTAGGAATACCTGAAATAAAAATTCACAGTCTTCAACCTGGAAAGCTACGTCTTTCACACCATCTCCATGCTTGATTAGATGTTCACCCATCTCTGATAAAAAAAAAATGTAAGAAAAACATTACTGACAGTAGTTGTAATTTGTTGTCATTGTCATTTTTATTCAGATGTTTTTCAGTTAATTATAGTTTTCTTTCTGGTGGCCAGAACTGGTCTTGTTGAGTGGTGATATAACCAGGTCATACCAGGATTAAAGCAGAATTAACCCCCCCCCCCCCCATAAATGTGGTGTCTGCATTCGTTTTTAGTTTTTTCCTTCATTTTCACCTAGTGATCTAGCCAGTATCACACTGCCTGTCTAAAGCTGGCCAAACAAACCAGCAGCTGTTCGATGGCAAGTTTTTCAATATGTCCCTTTGAGTTCTGTCAAGCAGAAGCCCACACAATGATTGAATTTCAAGTCTCCACTGGGGATGGAGGAGCAACAGAGACACTTTTGGACAGCAGCATTGTCAGTGGGATGGTAGTGTTAAATGCACTACTAAGTTTAGATGGTCTTGACTCTTGACTAATAAGTTAAAGCTGAACTCCACTTTTAAAGTAGTTACAGCAATCGTCTTTTTTTCTCATTTTTGGATAAAGGTCTTACATTTAGGGTCAGTTCACACCACATGCAGTCCAGTGCGTTTTTTTTCTGCATCAAAAACTCATGGAAAGTAGGTTATATGGTTTTCAATGGCATAGTTCACACCAGTGCTTGCAGTTCCAGTGCATTCCAGTTCCAGAAAAAAAAGTAGAACATGCTGCATTTTTCCTGCACTGGACTGTACTGGAACGCTGTAAAACGCATCAAAAATGCACCTAAATGCACCAAAAATGCACTGGAACACATTTGTGCTTATTTAAGGATAAGAAAAAAGAGGGGTGGAAAAAGCACTGGACTGCATCAAAAACGCACCAAAAATACACTAGAACGTATCAAAAGCGTGTCAAAAACAGGCATGCAAAAAAGCACTTGGAACGCATCCGGACTGCGTTTCTATGGTGTGAACTGACCCTAAATGAATAAAAGCTAACCATTGTGAGCACCCCTGTAAGTGTTAAATGGTTCCTCCCAAACTCTCTAACTGCCACATTTGCTGGACAGCTTGGTCTATTAAAGTGGTTGTAAACCTCTAACATGAAAATGAACAAAGAATATCTTTCTATACTATGTACTAGCCTCAACACAAGGCACCTAGTGTGATTTCTGTCTCCTCCTCTCTCATTCCTCTGCTATCTGCATGAGTGACTTTTGGTTATGCTGACCAGACAATTCCAGGATTCCAGGATACAGCCCCACCTGCTCCTCTAGCACACAACAGGTGATTGACAGAGTTAGCTGTGCATGTTTCCCTATGAGACTGTGTGGATGGGGGAGCGGTATTCTTTCCATCCACTTAGGTCTCAGATTACACTCCACTCCCTGCTCCATGCTGTGCAGGGTTTGACATCAGATCCCCGCTTCCTGCCTTTTGGTTTAGAAATGCTGTGTAAAACATGTGCTTTAGGAGGCTGTAGAGGAGAGGGGGCTTCAGATAAACAGGTACAACTTATGTAGAAGGATTTGTTTTATCTTTGTGTATAACCTGAGGCCAGTCACTTCAGTGGGTATAAGTAAGGGTTTACAACCACTTTAAAGGAAGTTGAAAAATAACAACAGACATACTGGCCAGATCACCAGGTGAAACTAAAGGAATAAGGCCAAAAAAAAACTAATATAGTGCTTGCATCCAAAAATTCATAAACCACAATATTTTTTTTTTTGTTTGGGGTTTAATTCTGCTTTAAAGTGGTTGTAAACCCTCTCATATACCCAGTGAAGTGAATAGCCTCAGATGATACACAGAGATGAAACAAATCCTCCTACATAAGTTTTACAGGTATACCTGCTGTCTTCTTTTCTCTACATCCACTCAAAAGTGCAGAATTGTGATAAAATCCTTCTGCATCTGTCAGGAACACAGAGGATGAGGCAGGGATTGCAGTTAGAGCTTGTGTACATTGTGTGAGAACTGATTGGAGGAAAGGGACACTCCCCCCTTCACACATGACACAGGAACAAAGGAAGGATACAGAGCTGTGTTCTGAGTAGACAAGCTGTGTGCTGAGCTCTCCTCCCCATCACAATTGTATCTCAAGTGTCAGGAAAACTTGTCAGAAGTGACACATGCTGATAACAGAGGCACAAAGTACCAGAGAGAAATGACACTCAGAGCTTTGGAGATAGACACCACAGATACAGCATATGTGCTTTGTTCAGATTTAATGACTGAGGTTTACAATCACTTTAAAGTAAAATAAGCCTTGACATTTATTGCACACTGGCTCCTAATTAATGTGGCCATGCTTTAATGAAAGCAATAGACTCATGATGCTTATTCATTGTATAGCAGCAAACCCAATACTGATGTGGTACCCAAGAGCAGAATAGGCCCTTTTTTTTTTAAGTCAGCTGAAGAAGGTTGACCATCCCAAAGGTTTCACCTCACTCTGATAGGGACCAGTCTTCTTGGATTTCTATCAGGATTCCACTGTCTACTGTAAAAGGCTTATAGACTAAGCAGGGTGCTTGGACATGCAGACTTAACCTCACTACCCTCTGGCAACTGTGGGCACTCCATAAACACAAATGTTTGGCTTGGCTGAACATTCATGTTTATAACAGTTGGAAGGGGTCGGAGAGGAGTAATGCTAGAAGACACTGCCACTGTCATTTGCCATGGAGAGAACAAAATAACCAGGAAAGTTGTGTGTGGAACAAAAGGTTACTAACATTTATTCAAATGCTAAAATAAGAGGTCATCAGGAACATTTAGACCCCTTTCACACTGAGGCGGTTTTCAGGCATTTTAGCACTAAAAATATCGCTTGTAAAGCGCCTGAAAACTGCCTCCCATGCCGCCCAAATGTGAAAGCCTGAGTGCTTTCACACTGGAGCGGTGCGCTTGAGGGATGTTGGAAAAAGTCCTGCAAGCAGCATCTTTGGGGCAGTCCCAAAACGCCCCTGCCCATTGCAATGAATAAGCATTGCTTCGGAAGCGCCTGAAAAGCGGTTCGGAAGCGCCGCAACAAAGGCGATTTTAACCCCTTCTTTTTAAAAGTGCCCCGCTAGCGGCCAAAAAGTGCAGCGCTAAAGTGCCGCTAAAACGAGCAGTGCTTTAGCACTAGCGCATGGGCGGCCCCCAGCGTGAAAGTAGCCCTAAAGCAGTATTAAACCCAAAACAACATGTAATATATTGCAGCTTATCAATGATTAGACATGGTGGCTGCATTAGTTTCCTTTTTAGGCGTTTTCCCTCTGTTTTTACCTAATGACCTGGACAGTAACAAACTCCCTGTATTAGAATATCTCCATTCAGGATGAAGTTGCTCAGAGACACCTTCAGATCAGATCAGGATTGTTATTCAGAGGGGAGGGGAGTGTTAGATGTACTAGCAGATTTAGATAAATAGATAGAAAACTAATACAACCACCACATCTAAGATTTTCTAAGCTGCAATATATTAAGACCTCATGTACACTGGACATTTTTTCTGCTGCTCCCAGGGGCATTTGGCGGGTTTTTTTTTGTGCCTCTAAACGTTCCTGCATGTTGGCCTATGTGTCCATGCACAATTAGAGATTTATTAGTAGAAAAAAAGCAAAACACTGCCAGTGCATCCAGGAGCAGCGGCATTTTGGCAGAAAAAACACTTGACATGCCTAAACACATGTTAACGCTAGACACATTCCGCGCTGGAGCATTAATTCAGTTCCATGGCCAGATTAAATTATTAAAATTATATCGCCCAAGCGCTTGACGTGCCCAAACATGGTACGCGCGTTTACAAGTGTTAATTGTTTTTTTCTGACAAAACACTGCTGCTAGGAGGAAAGGGGTTCTAGGAGAGTAATGCCCTGTACACACGATAGGATTTTCCAACAACAAATGTTCGATGTGAGCTTGTTGTCGCAAAGTCGGACCGTGTGAATGCTCCATAGAACATTTGTTGTCGGAATTGCCGCCAACAAATGTTTGAGAGCAGGTTCTCAAATTTTCTGACAACAAAACTTGTTGTCGGAAATTCCGATCGTGTGTACATAAGTCCGACGCACAAAGTTCCACACATGCTCGGAATCAAGCAGAAGAGCTGCACTGGCTATTCAACTTCATTTTTCTCGGCTCATTGTACGTGTTGTACATCACCGAGTTCTTGACTTTCAGGATTTCCAAAAACATTTGTGTGACCGTGAGTATGCAAGACAAGTTGGAGCCAACATCCTTCAGAAAAAAATTCACGGTTTTGTTGTTGGAAAATCCTATCGTGTGTACAGGGCATTAGAAAAATGTCCAGTGTGCATGAGGCCTAAATGTTTGCTTTCTGGTTTAATACTGCTTTAACTCTGAAAAGCTTACTAGTATTGACATAGGCATGTAGATAAATATGCTGGGAGTGGCACCATAATTCTAAATACTGTACATGCAGTACATTATTTTGTCTTCTCACACACATGCAATATATAATAAGTTTGAAAACAACAGTCACAAGGTATACATGTTTTAAAGTATTGAAACAGTAGATCAATAAGTGATTAATAGCCATACCTTGATTAAATGTATTTTGACATATGGATTTTGGACATACCAAAAACTGCATTGTATATTATTTCTTTTGTTGACCTATGTTTTGGATGTTTTATATTTGCTGATGAATCCTTAAAGCAGAACTCCGGGATTTAAAAAAAATCCCTCATTAGTATACCCCCCAACACAAAACATTAAACAGTTATTACATTTGTGAAATTTCTTACCATTTAAGAGATATTACATTTTCAGGAAATCAGCTCTGTGATTCAAAAAATGCATCATCTTTTCTGGCAAGTAGGAGGTGTTAGAACAGTGATTGCATCATATCCTCTTCTCTCTCTCTAAACTGTAATCGGACTACATTTCCCATGAATCCTTGGGATTGGAGTGAATGTGGAATGTACACTAGGCTTGTACATGTAAATTTGAACAAGCCCACTTCAACATAAATCACACCCCTCCTTCTGCAGCCAGCAAGCCATACATAACACACCGTATGATAGGTTACAGAGTTCTAAATGCAAAGCATTTTAATATAAATGCAAACCAGAGCCGCTTGTCAGTCCCACCAGTGCCGCGTGTCAGTCCCACCAGTACCGCTTGTCAGTCCCACCAGTACCGCTTGTCAGTCCCACCAGTGCCGCTTGTCAGTCCCACCAGTACCGCTTGTCAGTCCCACCAGTGCCGCTTGTCAGTCCCACCAGTGCCGCTTGTCAGTCCCACCAGTGCCGCTTGTCAGTCCCACCAGTGCCGCTTGTCAGTCCCACCAGTGCCTCATGTCAGTCCCACCAGTGCCGCTTGTCAGTCCCACCAGTGCAGAGCGGGGATTATTATCAGTCATCACTTGTATGACACAGCGGGGATGTCCCACTGTGTCAGGTATAGTATACAAGAACACCACGGGAGGGGGGGGGCAGAGTGGGGGGGTGGTGACTGTCAGAGAGCAGAGGAGGAGGAGAGAGGAGAAGGAGGACACCTCCTCCATGGGCGGCACAGACCGGGGGCTGTGAGACCCCTTCTGCCCACAACAACATGTCTGCTTCCTCCCTGTTCTTTCAGAGCACTACAACTGGGCGTGTCAGACCGCTGGCTGAGCTGAGGAGAGGGATAGAAGTCAGCGGTCTTACAAACAGGATGTCAGCAGGCAATAACGGTTTTTTAGCAAGTTCAGCAGCCTAAATGTTTATTGTTGTCTAGTTCCCCCCTTTGGAACGACTTCCCTCTACTTCTTATCCCCAAGTAAAGGGAGATCACTCCTACGTGATCACAGACATCAATAAAAAACTGAAAAAAAATTTTTACTTCCTTCCCACTCTATTAAATGCTAAAAAAAAAGTTTGGACTTGAGTACTACTTAAACATTACATTTATATTGTGTATAAAGCATAAAATAAAATAGTTTAAAAAATAACCCATACCTCGATTACCCGGATTTAGTGGAGATTGAAACACGAAAAAAATCTAAAATACAAAACAGAACAATCCTTTGTATACTTAAATGTCTTTAAAAAAGCAATCCATAACAGTCTTAAGAAAGAGAATTTGAGATTCTCAAAACATTTTGGTGTGAGGAAAGTCACACATTTGTGTTGTTGCCATATTCCAGATGCTACAAGGAGAGTTGCATTTTGAGATGAGTACTTCGGATCACTGTTCAGGGGTGGGTTAGGCTGCTGGCCAGAGCTGCTCTACACCTTCGCCGCATTAACACATGCAATGCGTATACTGTAATGTCCTGTACACACGGTCAGACATTGATCGGACATTCCGACAACAAAATCCATGGATTTTTTCCGACGGACGTTGGCTCAAACTTGTCTTGCATACACACGGTCACACAAAGTTGTCGGAAAATCCGATCGTTCTGAACGCGGTGACGTAAAACACGTACGTCGGGACTATAAACGAGGCAGTAGCCAATAGCTTCCGTCTCTTAATTTATTCTGAGCATGCGTGGCACTTTGTGCGTCGGATTTTTGTACACATGATCAGAATTTCCAACAACGGATTTTGTTGTCGGAAAATTTTATAGCCTGCTCTCAAACTTTGTGTGTCGGAAATTCCGATGAAAAATGTGTGATGGAGCCCACACACGGTCGGAATTTCCGACAACAAGGTCCTATCACACATTTTCCATCGGAAAATCCGCCCGTGTGTACGGGGCATAAGAGAAGAATAAACACCTAACACCTAACATAGTATAACAGTTCCTTCCTTCTAAAACTTCACACAAATGAGTTCTAGGTCCTATCACACATTTTCTGTCGGAAAATCCGACCGTGTGTACAGGGCATAACTGTGACTAAACTAGATCTAAAGATCAAAGTTTTCTTAGTTCTGGACAGAGTGGAGAGGGATTAGAACACCTGACCAGGTTTTTATTGCTGCCTGTGCCCCATTCAGGGAGATTCACCGTCTATGTGTCCTGTTTACCATTATCACCGAGAGTGAAAGTGAAATAAAATCCCAAATTTTGGGTTGTCTGCAGAACAGGAATAGAAGGGAAATCTTGCAATGGAGACACTAGTTCTGGTTACACCAATGGATTCCCTTCCTTTGGAGAGATTTCCTTTCACTTCCTGTTTTGGCTATGGGACAGGAAGTGAAGGGAAATCCCCTCAAATAGACACAGATAGTACAGGATTATAACCTTCCCTTACTTATCTAAAATTTAAAAAAAAATTCCTTTAGTTCTACTTAAAGCATGGTAAGCAAAGTGTCATAGCAGTTCTACACCTTCCTTTCACTAACACAAGCAGGATTTGGATTACAATTTTGATGAAGCGTAATAAACAAAAAGCTTCCAAAAACATTTATATATGACCCACATTGAGGATTATTACATTCAGCGTTAATTTAATTCTTTAGAAAAACAGTGGGGCATGCTGCTTGTTTTTTAAAACTAGAGTAACACCAAGAACAAGCTAAATACTTTTTTTAACATTAATAACTTTTTTAGTTTAGTAATATTCTTTGAACATTTTGTGTGTGTTATTTATTTATTTGTGTTTTTTTGTTTTACCATTTCTTTTCTTATTTTGCCTTCTACTATTCAGATATAATGGGATTCCTTACCTACATGGATGATTACCATGTTCCCTTTATCATCGATGCACCAAAGTGTTCCTTTTGACTTTATCGTAAAGTCACCAACAGAAGAACATTCAATGTTTCTTAGTCTCAGTCTATACCTGTCTTAGCTCTTACCTCACTGAAAACCTTCTTGACAGCCTACAGTCTGACTTTCGCTCATAGCACTCCACAGAATATGTCCTACTAAAACTCACTAAAGATTTACTGACTGCTAAAACCAACAGCCACTACTCCATATTACTCTTACTCCTAGACCTCTCTGCAGCCTTTGATACTGTTGACCATCCACTCCTTCTCAATAAACCCCACTCTCTTGGATTCCGAGATTCAGCTCTTTCCTGGTTCTCCTCCTATCTATTATAGTGCTCCTTCTGTGTCACCTATAGCTCTGTCTTCTCCTCTCCACTTCCTCTTTCTGCAGGTTCCCCCAAGGCTATGTTCTTGGACCCCTTCTCTTCTTTATCTACATCCTCCTCTCTTGGTCACTTGATAACTTCCCACAGCTTCCAATACCATCTCTATGTCGATGACACCCAAATCTCTCTACTCCTCACCTCACTCCTCCAGTCTCCTCTTGCATTACTAACTTACTAACTGACATCTCAGCATGGATGTTGCACCACGTCTTCAAACTAAATCTCTTTAAATCGAGCTGATAAAATTCCTCTTGTCCGTGCCCCCCTCCATTACTATTCCATCAAGATCAATAATACAACTATAAGTCCCTCCCCTCAGGCCAGGGTACTAGGTTTAATCCTAGACTCTGACCTGTCCTTTTGGCCCCAAAATCAATCGCTGTCAAAAACAACATCTCCAAAATTCACCCCTTTTTAACTAATCAAACCACTAAGCTACTCAGTCACTCCCTTGTTATCTCTCCCCTTGCCTACCTCTCCATAGGCTTTCCCTTCTTCAGTCTATCATGAATGCTGCTACCAGACTCGTCTATCTTACCAAACACTCAGTGTCTGCCACCCCTCTCTGCCAATCTCTCAACTGGCTTTCGATTGCCTAGCGAATTAAATTCAAAATACCAACAAGAACATACAAAGTCATTCACAACTCTGCCCCGAGCTACATCACCAATCATCGTCTCCAAATATTACCAAAACTGTCCTCTCCGCTCCTCCCAAAACCTCCTGTTCTCAAGCTCTCTTGTCTTCTCCTCCCAAGCTTGACTCCAGGAACTTCTCTAGAGCTTCTCCTATCCTCTGGAACTCTCTCAGTCTGTCCAGCTATCTCCTACTCTGGCTGCCTTTAGGCGATCCCTGAAAACTCATCTCTTCAGGGAAGCCTATGACACCTCCAACTAACTGAATTTTTATCACTTCCATCAGCTCATCCCCACTGTTGTAACTTTTTGTACCACTTACCCCACGCTATTAGATTGTAAACTCCTATGAGCAGGGCCCTCTTAACCCTCTTGTATTTTATTGTATTGTAACTGTATTGTCTCCATTTATATTGTAAAGTGTGGCACATACTGTTGGCGCCCCTCTTAACCCTCTTGTATTTTATTGTATTGTAACTGTATTGTCTCCATTTATATTGTAAAGTGTGGCACATACTGTTGGCGCTATATAAATCCTGTATAAAAATAATGTTAATGCTAGGTCAAACAAAGGGCCTGTGTTGGCAGATTTTGGGCTAGTGTCGATGGTATCAGTTTAACCTGCTTCAAGCTGATTTTGCATTCCCATGAACTTATATGGAAATGCAAAACCCGTTTGGTGCAAACAAATGTCCATCACCACAGGCCCTTAGATTATGAAATTCTTCAGTGTGCTGGTGACATGTGATCTTTTATTTTATGCTGATGGAGCCTGATCACTAAAACACCTCATTACTGACCCTGTGTTGCTAGCCCTCTTTGGTGTGTAGCTGGGGCTTCTATTTTCCTTAAAGCGGAGTTCTAGCTGGACCCATGTTTATTAAAAGTCAGTAGCTACAGAAAGTGTAGCTACTGACTTTTAATAAACAGACACTCACCTGTCCCACGATCCAGCGATGTGGCCACCTGAAGCCTCCGTTCTTTCCCCCGCCTGTCTGTGGCGCCGGCATAACTACTGTGGGCACCGGGCTGTGACAACTTGCGGCTTCACAGCCAGGGGCTCACTGCACATGCGCGAGTCACGCTGTGCGTCCTCAATTTCCAGCCAATCTTCTGGGACCTGTGACATATCCCAGAAGATTGCAGGGAGGGAGGAGTCGCCTAGGCAGTGCGGGCAGGAGTGGGAGCTGGGTACCTGCCAAAACTAGGTACCCACCCCTCCCCCCACCCCCCCGCCAAAAAAAAAAAATGACATGCCAAATGCCACACAATGAGGATCCCATGCCTCACAATAAGGATGCTTGAAGACCAGCGCCCGGGAAGAAGATGCCTGTGCCTGTTAGGGACCCTATCCATTCAAGAGGATGTAAGTACCGTATATTGCCTTTATTTCTGCTTTAACCATCTCTTTAACCATCTTATTCTCCTTATTTCCATTATCTTATATATATATATATATATATATATATATATATATATATATATATATATAAAATTGGAAATGTATAATGTGAGTTAAAATTGCACCAAAACATAATGAGCACCTTCCATAATCAAATAATATAAATTCCATATTATACACCGTATCCTGCCTTGCTTACCTTGTCCTGCTTGACAACGTGCGATACCACATCTCGACTACCAGTCTCAAGACCTTTATAGGCCCAAGGTTCAAATCCTAACTTTTCACAGTAGAATGATGCAGCCTGTAGGGAGATTTTGGCTGTCAATCACATTCATTTTTCAGTTGAAGTTCATAGCAGGTTCACATAGTCACAGTATGCACATACATGAGCAGAGTTCTACTGAAGCACATCTGTTCTTCATAACAAAGAATTATGAGACTAGATTATTACATATGTCTTTGCCTTTCTTAATACTATAACATTTAAGTGGTAACAAAGGGTATGGAGTTATTTATTAACAAAGCTCCTTAGATCTCAAGAAGATTCTCTTTAATTTGAGATATTAACATGTCGCCAAAGGGCATTAAATAATGGTTTCCAGACATTCTTCCATGCTTAGTGTTCTGCTATGAAGTCAGTCTTATTATTTGAGCTTCTTTATTAGAAAAATAAATATAGATATACAGTTTGTAGCGCTCACCCCCGAAGGGACTGCTGAAGTCAGATAAGTTCTCCCAGGTAGTACAGAGGCCACCAGTCACCCAAGCACACAGACAATTAAACCTCAGTCCAAGAGGGTGTCTTTTTATTAAGGTCAGCAACAACAGCGAAGAAAAAAGCTTCTCTCTAGATTCTCAGTATCAGCTTCTCTAGAGGTCGATGAGGATATCGGTATGTCTAAGGCCCCACAACTGTAGACCATAAGGGCGATAGTTAGCAACTGGTTCTCTTCCACTCCTGCGCAACTGTCAGTCCCCAGTAAGATCCATACTCACTGTGTCCTAGGAGCTATCTGCCACAGAGTCTCCACAGGCAGATCCTAAAAAGAGGAAGCAACAACGCCCTCCACCAGACCCAGACTCTGAAACAGTGTCTCAAATATGCATCCCTTTTTTAGCAGTCCTTCTCAGGCCCTTGGTGCAGCAGGCACTGAGGCCCAAACTGTGGCTTCTTGTCTTAGTGATCCTTCTCCTGTGGGCAGCAGCCCCAGGAATACTGGAACCCTCCCTGAAGAGGAAAGAACAGTCTGTCAGGTCTCAGGCATATTTATCAACTTCCCATCCACCTTATGGATGCCCCCTTCATGGGATTGGCTAAGGCATTATAAATATTTAGCTGATCATTTTAATCTCCCTCTCTATGCTCTGGAAGCTTCTTCTGGGGGCAGGGGGGAGCAATCATATTTTCAGCCTAGGAATCCTGAGTAGACCAAACCAATCAACCACCACTCTACTGAGTACAATAGAGCCAAAAACTAAATTTGCCTAGCAGTCTAACTAGGAGGGCACTACATCCACCCCCTCTTAGGAGATCTGTCTCTATCCTTAGGGCCAGGAAACTGGAAAAGAGGGCTCTTGTTTACAAGAGCAGAGTATGTTTTTTTTCCAATAAGAGATAGGGAAGTGGAAAAAACATAGTTACAATAGAATTACGTGGCATTCCACAGTGAGTGTTTGTACACTCGCAACAGTTGCTTTTATAAAGTGACATTTTATAAAACAGTCTATCTGAGCTAGGGGCCACTGAAAACAGACAGATTCTCCCAGATGGCCACCAGTCACCCATACACACTGATAATTAAAGCTCAGTCCAAGGGGGTTTCTTTTTAGGATTTATTGCTCAATAACTATAACAAAAGAGGAGTTTAGGGTCACGGAATGCTCCAAAATGGACAGCAACAAGAGCAAAAGAACAAGCTTCTCTCTAGGTTCTCAATAGCAGCTTCTCTGGAGCTAGCTGGGGATATAAGTATGTCTAATGGCCTGTACACATGACCGGTTTTCCTGTCGGAATAAACTCTGAAGGTTTTTCTGATAGAATTCCACTCAAGCTGTCTTGCATACACACGGTCACACCAAATTCCGACCGTCCAGAACGAGGTGACGTACAACACGTACAACGGCACTAGAAAAAGGAAGTTCAATAGCCAGTGCGCCACCCTTTGGGCTCCTTCTGCTAATCTCGTGTTTATCTCTGTTAGTTAAAGTTTGGTGAGAGACGATTTGCATTTGTTCTTCAGCGCGTGTAGTCAAAAAAAAAAATAAAAGATTATTCATGAGATCACGAGAAATAATAAAGAAGAACTCCGTGTGAATATCAGCAGCAAAACAACTTCATTATTCTAGCATTATAAAGCACAAAAGAAAGTGGTGCATTGAAAGATCACAGAATTTGCAGCGTGAGGAATGTGCTATATCCATTATGAATGCTAGTTTTACCAGACCGAACGCTTCCGTCTCGTACTTGCTTCAGAGCATGTGTCGTTTTTGGTGCATCGGAACAGCATACAGACAAGCAGTTTTTCTGATAGTAATTTTTTCCATCGAAAAAATATAGAACATGGAAAAAGTCCGATGGGGCATACACACGGTCGGAATATTCAATGAAAAGCTCCCATCTGACTTTTTCTGTCGGAAATTCTGACCGTGTGTACGCGGCATAAGGCTCCACAACTGTAGACCATAAGGATGATTGTTAGCAACTGGTTTCTTTCCACTTCTGAGCAACTGTCAGTCCCCAGTAAGATCCTTACTCAAAGTGTCCTAGTAGACCTCTACCACTCAGTCTCCACAGGCCGAACCTCAAAGGGGGAAATTACAATGTCCTCCTCCAGACCCAGACTCTGAAACAGTGTTCTTAACGGGTATCCTTTTTTTAGCTGTCCTTCTCAGACCCTTGGTGCAGCATACACTGGGGCCCAAATGGTGGTTTCCTGACTTAGTGATCTCCAGCAGCCCCAGGAGCACAGGAACGCTCCTTGACGAGGAA
Organism: Aquarana catesbeiana; assembly: GCF_042186555.1. Lineage (NCBI taxonomy): Eukaryota > Metazoa > Chordata > Amphibia > Anura > Ranidae > Aquarana > Aquarana catesbeiana. The sequence continues at coordinate 653,924,446 of NC_133325.1, forward strand.
AGAACAGTCTGTCAGGTCTCCTGCATATTTCTGGCTGCCCTCTTCCAGAAATTGGCCAGGGAGTGATAAATATTCAGGTGATCATTTTAATCTCCCTCCCTATGCTCTGGAAGCTACTTCCAGGGGTAGGGGAGCAATCAAACTTTCACCCTAGGAATCCTGAGTAGGCCAGACCAATCAGCCACCACTCCACTGATTACAATGGAGCAAAAATTGAATTTGCTTGGCAGTGAGTGGCAAGGGAAACCCTTCTTAATCTGCAAAGGTAATCTGGCAACATTTTGTGTGCAGCATTATAATAACTTACCTGTTTGGCATTTCCAACCCAAAAGGTGAGATGGTGGAAGTTTAGAAATCGACCTCTTTCATGCTTAAAATAGAACAATATGTTATATTTGAGTTGACAATCATTTTCATAACATTTTCTAATATTAATGCACTTTTTTGTTATATTTTAGCATATAGGTAATTGTTTAAAAGGGCTGTTCCACTTTTATGGCTCTCACTGGCTTCCTATAGCTCATACAGAATAATAAAGAAAGGATTTTGTAACTAGATCTCCCCCTCCCAGCTCACATTTCTAATGGTCCATCGCTATGATGGGCTGCCTCAATAGCCGATAGGAATGTGCAGGGGGCAGAAAGATGCAGGTAAACTATAGTACTGTGAAGCTCCTTTCCAAGAAAATAAGCTGTACTTTCCTTTGTGTTCCTGTTGTCTTAACTGTTTCTGTAAATCTTAGATCATAAAGTTACTGTATATGTTATTGGAATACGGTAACTTTTATATATATCTATCTATTTTTATATATATATATATATATATATATCTATAGATAGAGAGATATATAGATATATATATCTCTCTATCTATAGATATATATATATATATATGAGAGTCTGCAAATATGCGTACGGCCAGTGGGAAGTGGTTAAAATAAGTAAACCCTTATACATACCCAGTGAGCTGACTGGCCTCAGTCGATACACAGAAATGAAGCAAATCCAACTACATAAGTGTTACCTGTTTATCTGCAAGATTCGTTTCTCTACAGCAGTTCAAAGTGCAGAATTTATACAGCTTGTCTGAGCTCCAGAAAGCAGGAGGCGAGGAGATGAAATTACAGTCTGCAGAGCTCAGTGAGGGGAATTTTGAGAGCTGATTAGAAGGAAGGGACACACACCCTTTCACACAGCAACAGAGCAAAGGCTGTCAATCACATGCTGTCTTTGAGCTCCCTCCCCGTCACCTTTTTTCTCTTGCTGAAAAAAGGTGTGTATTTGTGCTGCTTAAAAACAGATTGCCTAATTATATGACCAACCTCTGGTATTAAGTGAACATATTCATAGGTGCTTAAACATATCATAGAAAATCTCTCATATCAAAATCATATTCATATTACATCAACCCTTTATACACTTAATGACATAAAAAAATTCCAAAACATGAAAAACAGCAATAAATTGAAAATAGCACTCCCTCATAAACTATGTGCTGCAATGCAATCACCCTTAAAACGTTTTTCTCTTGGTGTCAGCAAAATGTAGTGCTTTGGGTTGAGACAAATGCACACTAATGTTTTAAACCCCTGTAGCCCCCAGTACAGAATGAGATGGTAAACCAACGTTTTTGGAATGGTTTCTGTTAAGCTGTCTGTTAGACAGGAAGTGAAGGGAAAGCTCTCCAATGGGCCATAGACAGAAAAACAACTTACAGGGGATTTAACCATTCCTTACTCTATCCAAAAGTAAAATATGTTGGCTTTAATAATGTTAATGACTCTCTATAATCTGTACAAAATGGTGCCATTTGTTAGGGCCGGTTCACAACTGAATTGCACAGTATGCAGTCTGTGTTCCTGTGTGATGCCTGTTTGATTCAATGTGGTGTGAATTTCAGCCCATTCCTTTGAATGGCAGGCAAATCGAGGAAAGCTGGAAGCCGCACACCGGTATAATGATGAATGCTTTATTTAAAAAGCTGAATCATGAAGAAACACAAAACATAACAGCAGAAGCGTACAAAAGCAGCTGACGCGTTTCACACTACGATGAGTGCTTATTCATTATGAATAAGCACTCATCATAGTGTGAAACGCGTCAGCTGCTTTTGTACGCTTCTGCTGTTATGTTTTGTGTTTCTTCATGATTCAGCTTTTTAAATAAAGCATTCATCGTTATATCGGTGTGCGGCTTCCAGCTTTCCTCGATTTGCCTGCCTCATCTTGCATCAGCCAGCACCTGGGACTCTTCCCTCTTGAAGGACAATACTATACTGGCTTTCATCTCCCCTGGTCTGCGCCTACCTGAGCGGTGGGACCCCTCTCTGCTTAGCTTGCATTTCTGGATTTATGCATTCCTTTGAATGGGCAGAAATTGGATTGGCTTGCACCAAAAGCAGTGCATGCACTACTTTTAAAAATACACTGCATCCGGATTGCATGATACTACGGTATCCTTGCCCTTGTTTAACTGTATACTCTTTATTTATAAATAAATCACCAATAATGTGGTGGAAATGATTTGCAGACTCACTCTCTTCTTTCAGTGTAAGTAAGCAGTGTGTTTCTTTACATTTAAAGGAAATCCAGGGTTGGGGGCGGGGCTATGCCGAAGTATGTCACAAGTCCTGTGACATTGCCTCAGCTTTCTCAGGCTCTCCCCTAGGCTGTGCAAAGTGAATTGGAACCAAAGGCGTTGGTGGACTGATTAGATCCTAATGGACAGCTCCATTCTGCTTTGCATAGTCTGGGGGGGAGTCTGAAAAGCTGAGGCAACGTCACAGGACATGTGACCAGCTGCGGCTTAGCCCCGCCCCCAGCCTGGCCTGTCTTGAAGAAAAAAAGGAAGAAAAAAGTCCCGCCCACATTTCAAAGAAAAAAGGTATTTATTGATAAAATATTAAAGCCATTCCCATATGGTTCAATGTCTGCTGGTGTGCACCATCATTTAGATGTGACACTACTGTCAGACTTTAGGCAGCCCATAGATGATTTGGTTTTCTTTCCTTTCACCACAGGTGTAAGGAAAGAATATCGCTCGATTCCACCATCAACACATTCAATGTTGATTGGGGAATTTCTCCCACAGCGTTATTGTGTTCTGCCAATCGGGGGGGCCTTCCCAGCTGGCAGAACACAATGATCACTGCTAGCGGCTATAGCCGCTGACAGTAATCGCATGCCAAAAATCTGAAAAGGTTGTTGTACCCAACTCGATTGATGGATCACCTTGGGTACCATCAGCCTGCCATACATGAATCGAAAGTTGGCCGATCCCTGCTGAACCAGCTGAATTTTGATCCATGTGTGGTCGGCTTTAGAATCCCCTTAACACTATATAGAAAGAGAAAACAATTCATATACTGCTTTCCAACTTATTTCAGATAATCCTTTTATTCTGCCTTCTCTGTTCCCTGTTGCTCCTTTATCTTCATCAGCATGCTAATGAAATTATAATATATATATATATATATATATATATATATATATATATATATATATATGTATGTATGTATATACACACAGTATCTCACAAAAGTGAGTACACCCCTCTCATTTTTGTAATTTTTTTAATTATATCTTTCCATGTGACAACACTGAAGAAATTGCACTTTGCTACAATGTAAAGTAGTGAGTGTGCAGCTTGTATAACAGTGTAAATTTGCTGTCCCCTCAAAATAACTCAACACACAGCCATTAATGTCTAAACCGTTGGCAACAAAAGTGAGTACACCCCAAATTGGGCCAAATTAGCCATTTTCCCTCCCCGGTGTCATGTGACTTGTTAGTGTTAAAAGGTCTCAGGTTTGAATGAGGAGCAGATGTGTTAAATTTGGTGTTATTGCTCTCACTCTCTCATACTTATCACTGGAAGTTCAACATGGCACCTCATGGCAAAGAACTATCTGTGGATCTGAAAAAAAGAATTGTTGCTCCGCATAAAGATGGCCTAGGCCAGTGATGGCGAACCTTGGCACCCCAGATGTTTTGGAACTACATTTCCCATGATGCTCATGCACTCTGCAGTGTAGATGAGCATCATGGGAAATGTAGTTCCAAAACATCTGGGGTGCCAAGGTTCGCCATCACTGGCCTAGGCTATAAGAAGATTGCCAAGACCCTGAAACTGAGCTGCAGCATAGTGGCCAAGACCATACAGCGGTTTAACAGGACAGGTTCACTCAGAACAGGCTTTACCATGGTCGACCAAAGAAGCTGAGTGCACATGCTCAGCGTCATATCCAGAGGTTGTCTTTGGGAAGTAGATATATGAGTGCTGCCAGCATTGCTGTAGTGGTTGAAGGGGTGGGGGGGTCAGCCTCTCAGTGCTCAAAACACACGCCGCACACTGCATCAAATTGGTCTGCATGGCTGTCGTCCCCAAAGGAAGCCTCTTCTAAAGATGGTGCTCAAGAAAGCCTGCAAACAGTTTGCTGAAGATAATCAGACTAAGGACATGGATTACTGGAAGCATGTCCTGTGGTCTGAGGAGACCAAGATAAACTTATTTGGTTCAGATGGTGTCAAGCGTGTGTGTTGGCAACCAGATGAGGAGTACAAAGACAAGTGTGTCTTGCCTACATTCAAGCATGGTGGTGCGAGCATCATGGTCTGGGGCTGCATGAGTGCTGCCGGCACTGGAGAGCTACAGTTCATTGAGGGAACCATGAATGCCAACATGTACTGTGACATACTAAAGCAGAGCATGATCCCCTCCCTTCAGAGACTGGGCCGCAGGGCAGTATGCCAGCATGATAACGGCCCCAAACACACCTACAAGAGACCACTGCCTTGCTAAAGAAGCTGAGGGTAAAGGTGATGGACTGGCCAAGCGTGTCTCCAGACTTAAACCCTATTTAGCATCTGTGGGGCATCCTTAAATTGAAGGTGGATGAGCGCAAGGTCTCTAACATCCACCAGCTCCGTGATGTCGTCATGGAGGAGTGGAAGAGGACTCCAGTGGCAATTTGTGAAGCTCTGGTGAACTCCATGCTCAAGAGGGTTAAGGCAGTGCTGGAAAATAATGGTGGCCACACAAAATATTGACACTTTGGGACCAGTTTGGACATTTTGACTCAGGGGAGTACTTATTTTTGTTGAGGTTTAGACATTAA